>NW_027635860.1:11404859-11718443 GCF_903797595.1 Erithacus rubecula
GATCTTCACTTGGACACTGAGTCATTGACAGCGTCTCTTTAAGTGCAACCATCCAGACAATTCTTTATCCACTGAGTGATCCACCTGTCAAATCCATGCTTCTCCAGTGTAGAGATAAAGATATTATATCCTTATTGGTGCTTGCAAGAAGCATCAATATTGAAATCAGTTTTATGGTGTACCTCAGCCCAACCATGGGTCCATCCCCTGGCCCAGTTGTGCTGCCTAATAGTGGGCCTGGAGCTTGGGATCCTGAGTGCTCCCATTCCAGGATGGCTACAAGACAATGACGATGAATTTTATTATCTCAACATCAAAGAAAACTTCATTCCCTTGCAAAAATCTGTTCTGCCTCTGACATCTTCCTTCAGCCAGTTTAATCTCTTCTTGAGGCTTGGCCTTATATTACTGTCAGGTCATTTGTGCCAGAACCCAAATTCCCACAAGTGAGTAGGTACAATTAGAATCAACTTTTCAATCTTCCTGAAGGGTGTTACAAGTGTTTAACACATTACATCTTTTAAAAAAAAGAGCAGTCTGACAAATCAGGAGCCTGGTGTTAGCCATGAAGTTAGCATGCTTCTCTGGGTTCTCTTCCAGGTGGAGAGACTTTTTAACAATGACAAATTTTTGGATGAATCCAGTGTGAGCACTCTCTGTTGTAACTACTGCATTCCAGGTGGTTCACCCTTTGAGCAGGGCATGCCTTTTGAGGCAGGAGATTCCTTACTTGAATTTAAGGGGTTCTTCCATGCTCAAGAAAGAGAGAGCCTTGGTGACTGTCAGAATATTGAATTTATGCTAAAGAAATCCATTCAGTTGATATTAACTATTTCAAACCTTGTATAGATAACTCCTTTAGATGTAAACCATGGTGCAGATCTATATATTTGTGATAAGGCACTGAAACATCTTCCAAATGCAATACTTAAAAATAATTTTTTAGACATTGCTTGCAGTACTATTCTGTGTTTCAGGCTGTCTGCACTGTCTCAATATTTTCTGAGTCTATTTTTTTTTATATTGTTAGATAGATAGATAGATAGATAGATAGATAGATAGATAGATAGATAGATAGACAGACAGATAAACTTGAGTTGAACATTCATGAGTATTTCAGAAAGTTTCCACTTGAAAAATCAGCATAAATTCTGCTTGAATCATGTGCTATTAATGATTTTCCTTTTTCAGTTTTCTGGTTTCAGTTATCATTGAATAATTAGTGTTATCTAATATGATTTTATAAGGTATTTACTGCTACAATAGTCTAAAACCTAAAAACACCTTCACTTCAAAATTATTTTATTGTGTGATTCTGGTCACTTTACAGAATTACTTTTATAAGTTTCTGCAGACACACTTGTTCTTTGCACTACTATTCAAAGCATTGGTCACCAAAACAGTGTAACTATAGCTATCCATTTAGGCAAAAATCTCTCAGATAGTGCAGGTTTCATGAAGACTAAAAAAAATTCAGTGGGCCTGAATTTTTTGTAGCCACATTTCCATCTAGTTTTACTCCAACTCCTGCAACTTAATTGATGCATTTATTATGATTAGCCTAGTAGTGGACAGTTTATTTTGAATGAGAGTTCTTCAATGTTCCCAAAGCAATACTCAGGCCAGAAGGCTTCTGAATATTTTGTTCTATTACCTCAGATTTGCAAAATAAACAGTGAATATCAGTTAATGTGTATTTAAACTGTACATTTGATACTTATTGAAAAATAAGCGGTGAGGTGAATGAAACAGTGGATACATTTCTGAGGAATGAAGTCAGTAGATTGCAAGTGACAGGTTCAATTACTGGTCTGTGGACCAGTGACATATCTGCCTTAAACTCTGAGAAATGGACAGTGGAAAAGGGATGAATAACTCTAAAGATTTGGAGAAAATATGTAACCATCCAGGCAGAAAATTAGCAATTACATTTTGTGCCATCAGTAATAACTATTTCAACAAAGATCTTAGGTTAACGTCAGACCATGTGACAGTATATCAACCATTACACCTGTGTTCAATCAGCAGTCACATCCCTCAGAGTGATACTGAGCTGCTTAGTTCAAATGTAACTTGTTCAATGATAAGTAAGATGGCTGACATCTTCTACAAAAGTATTCAAAAGCAATTTATTTAATAGTCTTGATGGTGACTGTTGAAAGATTTTATTCCATTTTTAAATGCATACACTGATAATTTACCTTTTCATGCTCTTGTTCTGGAATCCCATCCTATTCTGCTCCAAACACACACTGTCACATATGCCCCTCATAAACCACTACAAATAGATAATCACGTTACACATGCAAGCAATATATTTGCTAGTAATAACTATGCAAGTGAGAAATCAACCTACTGAATGTAGAAAAATGGAACTGTCTTTTCACCTCATTATGAAATCTAACATTATTAAACAGAAGCTAAGTTCATTATCATTATTGAAAGAATAAAATTTAGTGTCAAAAGCCAATTGAAGACTATCTGATCAATGTAAAATAACACAATAAAATAAGATTGTTTTACAAATTCTAAAAACATTCCTCTGTTTTTACTTTTTAAGATAAATGCTTTTAAAGGGAATCTGAATACCTGCTGAGAATGTTTTCATCAGTTTCATTAAGAATGAGAATATTTTCACTATTTCTCACCACAAAAAAATTCTACCTGTACTAAGGTATGTCCTACCTAACCTAAGGACAGAAATAGTTTTTTTCATGCTGGCTGGTTTTTAACATTGTTTGGGTATTCTTTTTAAGGTTTGTTGGGTTTTCTTTCTTACTGTATTTTGGATGTATTTTGATGTGTATTTTGGATTATTTTTAATTAGTTCATACTCTTAATGTCTTTTTGCACATGTTCTTATTGCTGGCAGAAGTGAGTTTGTGGCTTTTGTCATCATACCAGGCTAAATCTGAAGCACACTTGTTACTACACTCATAGCACAAAGGCAATTCCAGCTATTTATCCATGGGACTTGGAACACTACTCAGGTATGCCGAGCTTCACACCATTACAGTTTCATTGAAAATAACCTTGCATCGAGACATCATTAAAGCATGTGGTGCTTAGTCTCAGTATGTTGTTCTCCAAACACATCTGAGTTTGTTTGGCATGAACTAGGGATCACAAAAAGGGAAAGGAAACAAGTAAAGAAAAATAACCACAAACACACACAAAAAAATGTAAGCCATGAAATGTATGGAATGCATTTATTTCACACTCCAATCAGCAATCCTAATCCCAGTATTTATGTTGCTCTTGGATTGCTCTACAGGAAGTGTTTTTACCCCCCCACCCCCCCGCCACACACACCCGCACCCACACCTCTCCTTTAATTTTGAGGAAGCATAAGAATTCCAAATGTTCTTTTCCTGTTCAGGTGTAGCAGATAAAATTAAATTGCATGTGAGATATTTGTTCCCTTGACTTGTACAAACCCCTGTTGTCATCATGTGTGTGAAGCTACAAACCAACAATAGCAAAAATATCTTTTTTGCTAGTATAGTAATCCAGAATAGAATTAAGCTGAGTGTGTTTTGACAAATATAGCTATGTCTATCCCTTAATAAAGGAAATCTGGATTTTTAAAAAATTTGTTTATTTTTATGTCTAATTGGCTATCTCTACTTTTGTTTGCAAACACAACGTTGATCACTCCTCTAAGAAAAAATTTTCCCACGTGAGCATTGTGATTTATATAATAACTATTTTATACATTTGTATTGAAGCAAAAAAGGAACTGATTTTTGAACTAGTTAAAGCATGCAACAACAGCAGGCAAAGAATTTTGGAGATAAATGCTTTTGCATTTAGTCACATTATCTTTCTAGCATTGTATTCAACTAAAATTACATTTATATTAAAACACAAAATGAATACAAAATGACAGTAACTGTGATCCTTTGAAAAAAGTCTTAAAGAATATTTTTTTCTAAGCTTACCTTATTTGCTTTTCAGCTTTAGTTTGTTTTAGAAACATAAAAATTAGGGGTTTTCAATATCTCAATTTGTAGTATGTAGCAACTGCAAGAGAAATGTTGGTAAGAGAAAGTAGATTGATGTCTACCAGCACTAGGATATTCTCTGTAAGAGGCGGGAAGCAGTGGTTGGGTGAGATCCACTATTGGTGTCTTAATTCCCAAACTACCTTGACATTAGCCTTGAGGTTTCTCTACCTGATGACATCTTTCTGCACAACATCTGTCACACAGAAATTTGCTTTAAGGACCTATGAATTTTTGTCTGTCGCCTTGCTGATTTTACCTTGATTGTTGCTACATGTCTGTGTGGTGAGTAGGTGCAGATGAGGGGGGCATTTTACCACCACAATTTTATAGGTGTTAGACCTTTCTTCTAGAAATTGGCAGTTACAAAAATTACTTTCTTTTTGTACTATTTCAGCAGCTCGAAAGGAGTGGTACCAGAGACGATGATTCCATTCACTATTTCATACAAAATCTTTCTTTGTACATAGTCAATTATTGAGTTTTCTTTTTCTAGATTCACGAAAGTGAATCTATTAAACTGTTTAAAGTCAGACTTTCAGGTTTAGGGCACGTTCAATCTTTTAAATAGTCTCTTGGTTGGAAGAGGATTAAAGAAGTAGGTGCAACATTTCTTTCCATTTTATCCATTCTTACTCCTCTGTGCCAAGGTTAGAAGAAATTAAACTGTAGGTGTTCATATTTCTTCCTTGACACATATTGTCGCCTATTATTATACTTTAGTGCTTTGTGGAACTTTTGAAGTAATTTAACTTTCTTATGGGAAAAAAACATTTATCCAAAAGATGATCTTGAATTATATAGCATTTGAAGAAAGTGTCTAAAGCATTACATATCAAATTGATAGTTAGTTCCCTTTGCACGCCATCAAAGACTGGAATAGCTGCCTCCTTTGTCTGCAGATCCAAGCAGTTTTTAACTTCAGGACCAAAAAATTAAAAGGATGAAGAGAAAAGGTAGAAATCCATTAAAATCCTCATATACTCTAAAAATTTATTTTAACGTGCAAAAAGTTTGGTGGTATAATGGCATTAACATTATATAGGTTGCTATTTAATTACCAGCAAAATGCTAATGTGTTGCACCATGCACTTCTGATATACGTACAACCCTCTCAAAACCTACAGCAGTGCTCTCTGGTAAACTGAGTTGATAACATTTGTTTTCTTCTGGGTGCCAGCCTCCATTTCCCAGAGCAGCCAACACCAAGAGTCAACATTCCAGCCCTTTTCAGGGCATCACTTTGCACACAGATGACCCTGAATGTGCTTGCAGACATATCTTCTTCTGTTCCTCTCTGTAAGTTCCATAAGAGTCCATGTTTCAACTTAATTTTAGCTCATCTCAAAGCAGTTTCTCTAATGCAATCCACTTTTTTTAATAAAGCAAAAATGCTCTTCTGCCTGAAATTTTTCTCAATTGTCAAATGATCTTCTCACTCTCGCTCCCACCATTCATAACTGTGGTAGTAAGATTTCTAGATGTAGATAAAACCTTGGCTATTTACAGACAGATGACCAAGTTCTCACTTGATTAAACATATATGTGACATAACACGTGTCATTTCATCTCTCCACTGCTGAAGAAACTGACAGTCTGGTTCTGGTGTTTCTATAGAAGTCAGTGGATATGGAACTGAGACTCATCAGAAGTGATTTATAAACCTATTATAAACAGCTTTTGCTAATATGTGTGTGATTCCTAGATAACAAGTGATAATGGAGTGGAAGGACAGAAACACCACAATTAATGCAGTGCACCAAAATCTCACTTCAGCATGAGGAAATAAAACTAAAACTGACAGCATGAACCAGATTTGTGCAAGCATGAATAGCTGTTTAGCCCTATTGTAATACAGGTAAGAGATATGAGATATGTAATGAGATGTAAAGAGATATGGATCTGTAATATATTTGCAGTTTCTCTCAAAAATTGTTCTTCTATATGACTGTATCAATGCATTTCTTTCTTCTATCAGACTTTATTTTCCAGAATCAAAGATGACAATTCCAAAACATGCAGGTTAATAGTACAGTATGTTTCACTATACAGTATGCCATTTATTCTGTTTTTATTTAACTTTTTATTAAATAAGACCATAGGATATATTCTGCTAAGAGAATATATTCAGATTTTAGGGGACTTTGTCTGCAAAACCAGTTTAAATCTACAAGAAGATCACACAGGAAACTGTGATTTCCGAGTTTTGTGCAAATGTTCTCCACGAGAACAGACAAAGATTGAAACATACAATTTTCCTTTATTCTTCATTGAAAAATCATAGAATGATAAAACACTTTGGTTGGAAGGAACCTTAAAGGTCACCAAGCTCTGGTGCCCTGGGACACCCTCCACTAAACCACATTGGTAAGAGCCCCATCCAGCCCGGCCCTGAACACTTCCCGTGATGGGGCACCCACATCTCTGGAAAACTTATCAGTGCCAGGACCTTACCACTGCCATTACAAAGACTTTTTTTCCCCTAATATTCAATCTAAACCTACTCTCTTTCACTTTTAAAACCATTCCTCCTTTTCCTATCACTACATGCTCTTGTCATAAGCCCCCCTCTATCAGTCTTGTAGTCCCCCCTTCAGGTACTGGAAGGCTGTTCTAAGTTTCCCCAGAGCCCTCTTGTCTCTAGGCTTAACGACCTCTAAATTCACATCCTGTTATCACTGCAGAGGTGCTCTAGCACCTCCTGATTTTCTTCTTGGCCTTCCTTTGGAATAGGTCCATCAGATCCATGTCCTAATGTTGGAGAACTCAGAGTAGTGTGCAGTAATGTAAAAAGACAGGTTTAATCTATGCAATATAACATTAAATAAAGATAAAACATGGACTTCTTAGCGGGAAATATCTAAATATATATTTTTCCATATTTTTACTTTTCCCTGACAAATAACTTCAAGTATGTGCTGGTTTTGCATGAAAGTCGCCTAGGAAAAAGGTGCACACAAACAGAGGCTTTTCTCTGTGAGAACTTCCCCTGTAAGTTGATAAGACCAATTAGAAGCTGATTCAATAACTGACAGCCTGAGAAACCAATTAAAAAAGCTACTTCACCTCCACGAATCACATTGGTAAAAGCAAGAAAACGTCAAAAATGTTTCTGGCTGTCGAGCAAATAGCACTGGCCTAGCCTGGCCTGGCCCGGCCTCTCCCCTGCTTCCCAGCTGGGTAGAGCTGGGCTCGGGAGTCCACCCTGTTTCCACCGAAGGCTCCTGATGGCCAAGGGAAAGAAAAACCTTCGCTAAGATCCTGAAATTCTCCAGCGTAGCCACAGCTCAGCCAGGGCCCTGCTGCTGTCTTGGAAGAAGCTGTGGGCAGGCGCAGCCCCCCAGCCACCCACGCGGCTTGGGGGAAATGCAGCGGGGTCTGTTTCAGCTGATTCCCCCCATCTGCTCACTGGGCTTTGTAATTTCATTCCAGCCTCCCTGAGCAAGGCCTGGGAAGCTAAAAATCCTACCACGGTCCAGCATGGCCTGGCCCAGCTCCCCACACCTTCTGTGTGAAATTTCAACCCTTCCAATGCTCAAATTAAACTCACAAACCCTCTATCCCCCCTTCAATGAGAGGAGTACAGCTTTTCCTTCTAGAATTAGCTTTTCCTTCTACAATTCAGCTTTTCCTTCTAGAATTATCTGTTGCATTATTCCAGCCTCAGGAGGATTACAATAATTAATAAGCACAAATGGGCTGAAAATTTCTCTTAAATTGCTCCCTGTGTTAGAGCATCGAGGCTGGTTTTAAAGCAAGAACTCATGTTACTTATGCGTTTTTTATCTGGTGACCAAATCCTCCTAAGTGTAACTAGCTTAACTTGGCTTATCATGGTACCTCTATCAATTTATAATCTTTCAGATTCACAAGAATGACAGTTAATTTCTTTTCATTTACATTTCTCTGGCACATTACCATGTACCTCCCAGAGAGGTCTGGATATCTCTTTCAGTAATGATGCATTTTTAACTTTATAACCTACTATTTGTAAGCAGGCACTAGAACATTTTCTTTATTAAAAAAAGAAGAGGGTTTTGTCCACCTCAATAATTCCAGTGCTTATACTGTGGCCCCAGATTTTCCATGAATCCCTATGCTCATATCATGGTACTTACTTCTTATTGAAATAAGAAAGCATGATGGCTCAAAAATGCCTTTTCCCCATTATATCAATCAGTTATGCTCCCTGATTATACACTCAGTGCTTTCTTTCACACTTTTCATTAAGTAGTCATTAATTCTCTAATTTACTCTGCTCTTAATTTTGGTTTTTATCCAGAAAGGCACTTAAACATGAGCTTATTTGCCAGGCTTCGATGAAACTACTTATGCACTAGTTCTGTCCTTGCTACAAGACCTTCTGGGTATAAGCAGAACAGCAACAAGACCTTCTGGTTATAAGCCTTCATTTTTAAGCCTGCTACAAGTATGAATTATTTATCTCTTCTAATTTATCATTCACTTCTGGGACTCTAAATATGTAAAATACTTCACAGACTCCTGTCTATTTCAGAATAAACACAAGTTGCTTCTCCTTTTTTATAATACCTGCATTTATTGGTTAGACAAAACAAATACAAAGTGTCATTTTCACTGAGTTATTTAATAAAGGCATAAATAAATAAAAGGAAACATTTGTCTTTGATCATCAAGTGGATATACAGCTCAAGAGACTAGAAACAGCCATGCATAATTTTGAATATGACGCATGACATACTGACAGCAATTAATTATCATCTCAAATTTGAAGAAAGTGGAAGGTCTTTACCCAATTTATAGAGGACATATAGACGTCAAAAATCCACCAAGGCAACAGATGATCATTTCAAGAGACAGTCCAAGAGCTTCTCTTTCCACTTGTTTTATTCACTGCTTCTTAGTCAACAACTATAAATGTAGTGAAAGAGAGAAGGAAAAAATAGTAGTAGGTAATATTTACTTGTTAATCATTAGTCAGAAATTGATGATACTTCTAAAATTTCCTATCTGAATTTATCTTTGATTGAAAAAGTAAAATAGCTTATATTTTTTCTCATCAAGAGAGGTGATGTGCCTTGCTCTTAACAGACTGCAAACACTGCAGTTTGAATGTAACATATGAGTTAGATTCTAAACAAATGTTTCAGACACTCACATGCTGTAAGTCTCATGCTATATTTAAATATTTAGCCTTCCTTTTATGCACATAGAATAAATTAGAGTCATCAAAGATTCTGCTGTCTTTTTAGGCTTCCACGTTGAGCTTGGAGAATATTTTATGAGAAGAATGCACCCAGAGATCATGATTGGAGGCTGCCATTCTAAAAAGCCAGGTATTTAATGAATCATTCTTTGTGTATTGTTTGAAGTTTACATGAAATCTTTTATAAACTTATGCAGTCGTGTAGAGAACATTTCAGTTATGGTGATACAGTCTCCTTGAAATATCATTGTTGAGTAAGGGTGATTAAAGCCCCAGACATAACAATAGGTTTACTTTGGGGAGTTTTTGTGTTTTATTTGAACTTCAGGGATGATTTGCTGCCCGTGGAAACTGATAACTCAGAGGAGCATTTACAGTGACAGAAGATTCACTGAGATCTGACTGGTTTCTATAAGAATAACAAAAAACAATGCATTAACACAAAGTCCAGAATTCAGTATTTGTCACGGAGATGAATTTGGTATCCTTTGTCTTCTGCTGCATAAATATGGTGTGGTTTAATTTTTGTATGTCTTATGCACTTATAAAATCATATGCTACAGAGATAGATTGAGTTTAACTTATCACCAGAGGTGTTGGGCACATAGTGTGCTCTGTGTCAACAGTTAAATTCAGGCTTATTCATTTTGGCAGCACTATAGGACCACTGTCCCTTTTCCTTTCTACCTCTTTCAAATTTTCTTTATTTATCCATTTGTTTCTCAAACAACCTTTACACAATTCTCAAACAAGTAACTGATCATGTCCACTGGGGAGGACATTATCTATATTTGGTTTATCTATAATTACCTATAAATGGTTTACATATTAATGTACTTTTTAGACTAGCCATGTACTATAATGATGGGAGAAAATTATCTTATTATAAAGACTTCTGATAATTATTTATTTATTTATCTATCTATCTACAATTTAATATTATCCCTATATCCCATTCTCAAACTCACAAAAACATCTATCTACCAATTCATTATTAATGAATTACTTAACAAAACTTATGGCATCATGTATTTATACTCAAATTAAGCATGTTTCAAGTATGTATCTGCTGCAACAAAGGGGAAAAAGGGCTATCCTTCAATTCTTTGAGTCAATTTATGAGGAGTCTAAATTATGTAAATATAATAAAATTATAATACAGAGTCAGAAAATATTAGTTCCCATTACTCTCTTCCCCATGAACAGTGAGCTAATATTCGAAGTTATGACCATGCAGTTATAATTTAAAACTTACTGGTTACACTTATCTAATTTTCTGCAAGTACAAATTCAAATCATATACAGATACATGCAAGGCTAATTTCTTAAATGGATGTTGAGTTGTGGACATTTGAAATTTAAAAAAATTTTAAGTAATCGCTCAAAAGAAGTTGTGAGCAGGGACAGTGTTATTACTGAATTATATTTTCTACATGGCTTTAGAGCTCCCACACCATACAGAAAAAGCTCAACCTTTGTTACACTCATTATGTCAGTAAATCAGCTCTTTAGAGATAGAGGTTTTGATTACTTGGTGAAATGAAAAATTTCAGTCTGGGCTTTGTTGCCAGACCTATAACACCCAAAAAGTTAATATGTACAGAATGCATGAGGTAGGATTTATTTCTCCTGAAAGTTAATTTGTATATCTCCTGTAAAAGATAATGTAAGAATGTGGGAAACATCCTTTTATTAGTTTGTGAAGGCATGAACTCTGTCTTGGGGAGATATCAGTTTATTCGAACTTGTCTCTCAGTTTATTGTAAATTAATTTGTGAACAAGGAGCCTTCTGAAGATTAAGTGTCTATTACACTTTTTAAGACATCAAAAATAGCATGAAAGCTCTTTGAAAATTTACTGTTCTTGCTGAGTAATTCTCACAAGAGAAAGCTAAAGCTTTTGGGAGCTATTTAAGAATGTGCTTGGTGACGTACTTTTGCTCCTATAATAGCAGACTTTATAAACCAGAATTATTCTCCCATCAAGAAAAAAAAATGTGAAGTTTATTGAGTTTTATTATATGTCCTCTTTTTCTATTCACATTCAATCTTTAAAATATTAGGTCTTACTATAAATTTAGTTTGAGAGTCAATATGAAGTAATTTGACTGTAGTTTTGAAATTTTATGTGTCAGACCCTTGCTCCTTACTTTATGCTTGACAACATTATAAGTACTTATTAAACAACTGATAATCCAACATCATGTTTCCAAATCTCATTTGCAGTTATGAATTGTTCCTAAATTTAGAGTGGTTTGTTAGAAAGTTCCTATTTAAAAAGGTTTAATATCTGCTATCCTTGAAAGGGATGCTTGATTCTGTGCAGGTCATCAAACATGTTTGGTCTCAGAAATAGGGGATATCAAAAAAAAGGGAAATGATATATGTAGCAAAGAAAGAATAATATGGAATCACCCAATTCCAACCAGCTGAGTTGAAAGTGACCCAGAAGGATCATTGAGTATTGATCACTGAGTCTTGATCATTGAGTCCTGATTCTTGAATCGGCTTGATGTTGTGACCACTGCCCTGGGGAGCCTTTTCCAGTGCCCAACAGGTGGTTGGTCTGGGGGAAGAAGCTTTTCTTGATATCCAACCAAAACATCACCTGAGTCAACTTCAGGGCATTCCCCTGGATCCCATCACAGGTCAACAGAGTGAAGAGATCAGTGCCTGCCCCTCCTTGTACAACAAGGAAGTTGTAGACTGGAATGAGGAAGTATGATATCTGTATAGGTGCCTCCTGATGACTTTGTACATGTCACTGTGGTTTTGAATCTTTGGGATCCAAAGACAACTGAACATAAGCACTGGCTAGAGGTTTTACTGAATATGTGCTTAGAAGTGACTACAGGATATAAGTAGCAGAAAATTTGCATAATGGTGCCAAATAGTCTTGTTCAGCAATAGACATTCTAATACTCGTCTTTAATCTGGATATATTCCACTGATTTCTTGCCAATGATATCACTGGTGGCAGAGTTCTCCTCAAGGGAGAGAGTGTCAGCACAGGCTAGTTCAAAGTCCTCAAGAGTACCAGAATGTGCTCTGTGTCATTCTTGCTTTGTATCACAGAAGACTTCTCTGATTGCTCTAGTGAGGTGATGCCATCCTGAAATCAGAGAACATGTTTCTATCACCAACTACACTTACCATTCCACACAGCTTTTTATGCTCCATCTGTGATTTGCCTCAGCCTCCCAGATCCCCAGGTAACCTACATAAAACAGAGCTGAAAGTTGTGGCCTCTGACCTTCCTTTAGGGTATTTCCTAGATAATGTTTGCCCTGTTTGCCCTAAGAAAACCCAGTGAACTCTGAACTGATGGACACATTGTAAGCATTAGTGAATTCAAAAGTAGCTCTCTAATACCTCCAGGAACCATTTGCTTTACTTTCATGTTTCAAACCATGTTTCTTTTGTGGTTATTATTTGTCTGTTTAACTAAAGCTAATGTTTCTGCTCATATGCAATAGCAGTCTGTCCAGGTTTAGGACAAATTTGAGGAAAGACCTCCAAAGGAGCCCCAGTCCCCCCCGTCCCACCCCGACCCCTCCCAACCCCTACCATTCCTTCCTTCTGGGGAAAGTAGAAAAAAACTTATTTATTAACAAAAACACAAGAGAAACACTTCCCAGCACAGACCCAAATGACCAAAAAAATTTCACCGAGAGACAGAGAGGGATGAACTCAGTTTATCTTCTCTGGGAAAGACAGCAGAGCTTCTTTGGCAGACTTCCAGAGGCAGTCTCTGAGGTTCAGATCCATCTCCTCTGGAGCCAGTGCAAATCTTCAGGATGAGGAGAAGAAGGGAGAGAGGGAGGGGGCAGCCAGGGTAGCTAGCAGGGTAGCAAGCTGGGGGCAAGCAGAAGCAGCTGGGGCAGCAGAAGTGAGCTGGGGACAGGGAGAGGAGCTAATCATAACATCAGCCCAGAACACAGTCCAAAATAATTCTACATTTGCATAACTGGTAATTAGTACAGGCACTGTTCTCATCATCTGGTTGAAAATTACTAAGAATTAAAAAATCTGCCTCATTTTATTTAGAAGGAAAAAGTTCAGGTATTACCACTAACGGCAGCAGTTTTATCTGAATGGAAGACAGTGGGAAAGAACTGCATATTCTTCCTTCCCCTCTCATTTTTTGTCTAGCCAAATACTGCTGAAAAGAGATGGAGAAAGTGACCATTCTTGTGCATACCAACTATCATGACAGCTTAAATGAATCAGTGACTACTGGACTTCTGTTCTGTTGTTTTAAACATGTTATTTCATACAGTGATCAGCTAATTAAAAACAGATTCCTTTTTTTCTCTTCATCTTACATATAGAATTCATATAATATGTCCCAAGTGTCTTACAGCAAAGCTATTTTCCCAAGTACGATTCTATCTTTTGCTACACTTAAGTTTAAATTTTTCAAAGAGATAAAGTTTTTTCACTTAAACTCTAGGTATAACGATTAGAAAAATTTTACCTTACTGATCTACTACTGATAGATGGCATAAAATATTTCTTTTCCTATTAAGATTGTTTTATTGTACTTCATGGCTGAAGACCATTCAGCATCAAAACTCCAATATCACCCCCATCAAAAGTCTGGACTTTAAATCAGTCTTTAAATCAGTATGCTGAATCAGTTGGAAAAACATAAACTCATACAAAGAAAGAAACATGGTATTACATTAAACAGAACTGTAATTTTCTAATTTGATTTCAAAATGAAAAATCATGGCTGAAAACACTTTTGATGATTAAAGTTTGCTGAAACCTTCTCAGATTCATGTTTCCTCACCTTCCAGCTGCAAAAAAGTAAAAAATTGCCATTCTTTCTGAAATGAAACAAACTACTGTCTTTAGCAAGAGAATAATTCATTATAGTTTTCTGTATCATTTAGTGGCTTTAACATAATATCTCACACAGCCTTTGAAAAAACGGAGAAAAATCTCCTTATGTTTGGAAGTTATTGATGCTTTACTTCTTAAATTTCTATCAACTATAATATATAATGGATAACAACGAACATTAGCAATGGGAAAATATGAACAAAATAAACATATGAGCAATGTCTGAACAGAAAATTTTTGGTTTAAGCATTGTTAAACAAAAATAGTTTCTGAATTTTATTAATTTATTTATTCTATAGGTTTGGGGTTTGTGTACCTTTTTTCCAGCAAAGGTACATAAACAGATTATCCTTCTACTCTACACTTTTATATTAAATGAAATGGCAAAACACTTATTTTTAATTGATAATTTATATTAAGTATATCAAGTATCAGAGAAGAGCATACTGTACAATTATACGACCGTGTAAATAAATATCATTTTATATCAAATTTGGTATGGATTAACCAGGTGGACTTGACTTCATTCAGTTTAAACCCCCATTTCCTCCTCACTGAGACAACAGTTCATTTTTTTCCTGATAGAAAACATGAAGTGATCATTTTATATTTACTATTTGAAAAGATACTTTTGTGCCAAAAATTTTCCCTGTAACAAGTGTGGCTAAGTATGAGCAATTTTTGCATCTTTATTTAAGTTTCATTCTCTTGCTCTCACTTCCTCTCTCACTCCTGCTTGGTCCAATTAATTCCCTTGAATGCAGTTTGTTTCTGTGTTTCATTAAAGACATTGGTGTGAACTGATAACTTGGCATGCAACAAGCATTTTTCTGCATCTGCCATAATTTTATGTCCACCTGAACTAGGCCGATTATTTCACCATTAAAATTTTTCATGTTAAATTGGCAATTTATTTCCTCAGTTCATTTTTTCTAAGAAATAGTGGTAAAATATGTATAAATTGATATTAGGAAAATTGAATATTCAGAAAACCTCTTGATTATATCTTTCATGTAACTGGTTAGAACTTTTATTTCTTTTTTCTTTTTTTTTACTGTGAATAGTTACTATTTATCAGAATTAGATTAAGTAGAGAGTGATAGAATATCAACAGAAAAATGTATTTTAAATGTGTACACTTTATTTAGGCTCTTAAGTTTAAACTTCACTGTTACTGAAATTTAAGAGTTACTAAAGTTTAAGTTGCTAAAATTTAAGAAATAAAGATAAAATAATATCTACATAAGAGAATTAATTTCATTGGAAGCTAATTCTTCAACAGAATTTCATGCTTGAAAGAAAGATGATATAAATTGCCTAATCAACTTGTCTCAATCTAGACTAGCAAAGAACAATTTGATATCTTGTGTTTTTGATTTTATTTTATCCGACTCAGAACACTGTCTGATCAGAAGGAAGCAATAATTTAATAGCAAGGAAACAGCAAAGGAGAAGAATGGGAAAATAAGAGATGCAAAAAATTGCATATTCCAATGAAGGCCTGAGAGAATGCAGTACCGGTGTTAGAATATTAGAGAAAATACCAGTTTCAGAAATAGTTTGATTAATTCCTCTGAAACTGAATCTTCAATTAAACATAAACCTACCTGGAACACAAAACCATTTCTGACCACATGAAAAATCTATATGTAGGAATGACTACTGAGCTCTACAGAGTGTCATAAAAGGTATCATATAACAATATTAAGTAATATTGACCATCACCTTTCATGTTTTCTTCATATTAATATTTGCCACTCATACAATTTCTAATAATGCACATAAGTAATTCTCATACTATTTACAGTCTTAACCACAAAAAATGTCTTAACCTACCTTATGTAGGAAAATAAAAGTTTGTAAATGTATGATAAAGTTTGGTGGTCATTTCTCAATAACACAGGCAATAATTTGGAGATTGAAGTACACAAAAATAGCTTTGAGAAAGGAATTTAGGTTTTAAGTGGTTGCACATATTCGCCTAAATGACTGTTTGACTCCAAATGTTTGAGTCTACATCTTATTTGCTATTACTCTAAGTAAACAAAGTTTTCTGATTTCATGAAAATAGTGGAAGTTTTATTTTCACTCTCCCACAAGTGAACAGGAATGGAAGAAGGAAGCCAAACATAAGGCAACAAAAATAGATCAATCAAAACATGAGCAATTTTGGGTTTAAAATTCAAGAGCGTAATAAAACACATATGCTAGAAGATACATCATTTTCCATGGCAGATTGCAGTCTTCAGTCTTGCACATTTTGTATCTGAAAAAAAAAATCCCCCAAATATCCAGAATCCTTCAGAATGTCTTGCACAATGTAATTGGTGTTTAAAATTTCTTCAACTTCAGATATAAAAGCATTCTTAAGACCTTTCACATGTTGATTGTCATCCTGATTCCAAGCCAAATCATTACAGAAAAAAGCTTTTCAGTAAGGAGCATAATTGCTCTGTTCTTCTCACCCATAAAAAAAATAAGTCACACACACAGAATGACTAGAAAAGGTCTTCAAGGTCATTGAGTCCAACCCAGCCCAACAACTCAACTAGACCATGGCACCAAGTGCCACATCCAGTCTTTCTTTAAACACATCCAGAGATGGTGAATCCACCACCTCCACAGGCAAACCTTCAAGTAATTTAACATCCTTTCTGTAAAAAAACTTTTTCAAAATATCCAACATATATGTCCTTGGCACAGTTTAAGACTGCTCCCTCCCACATCCAATAGAGAACAAAGATTGTTCTTCCTTTTTCCCATTAATGTATTTGCAAACACATTTTTTATTATCCCTTACAAAAGTTGCCAAATAAAGTTAGAACTGAACTTTGTCCTCCCTGGTTTTTTCGTACATAATCTAGCAACACCCTTCAGTACTCCCTGAGAAACCTGACCCTCTTTCCAAAGATGATTTTTCGTCTTTTTATTCCTAAGTTCCTTTGAAACCTTGTTGTCCATCCAGGCTGGACGTTTGCCTCATCAGTTCATTTTTTGGCACACAGGGACAGTCTGTTCCTGTCCCCTCAAGATCTCTGTTTTGAAGCACACCTGTTTTTCCTGGACTCGTTTCTTTTCCAGGGCTGCTTCTCAAGGAACTCTCTGAATAAATCTTCTAAACAGGTCAAAATCTGCCCTTCAGAAGCTCAATGTAAAAGTCTTATTGATGTTCCTCCTGAAATCACCAAATATCAAGAATTCTATAATTTCATGATCATTATGTCCCAAGCATCCTCCAACCACCACATCTCCCACCAGCCCATCTCTGTTTACAAACAACAGATCTAACATAGTCCCTCCCCCAGTAAACTCACTCATCAGCTGTGACAAAAATTTGTCCTCCACACACTCTAAGAACTTCCTGGACTGCCTTTTTTTCTGCTGTATTAAGTTCCCAGCAGATGTCTGGTAGATTAAAATCAACTACACGAACAACGGCTGATGATCCTGAGTCATCCTCCAGCTGTTTATAGAATAAGTTGTCGATCTCTTTTTCCCATTTGGGTGGAAAATAAACATCCCAGTAGGATGTCAGCCTTGTTAGCCTCCCCTTCAATTCTTACCCATATCCATTCAACCTCATAATCACTAGTTTCAATGCCCATGGCATCAAAAGCCTTCCTAATATAGTGCCACACCTCCACCTCTGTGCTGGTTGAGCTTTAGCTGGTACCTGGGGAAGGGATACATACAGGTTTTTTCCTCCTTGAAAACTTCCTCTGTGAATTGATGGGACCTATTGGAGGCTGGTTTCATTGTTGACAGCCTAAGAAACCAATTGTAGAATTCAGTCAGCCTCCAGGAATTCATGTTTTGAAGCAAATAAATGCTGGGAAAGCCTCTCTTTTGGTTCTGGCTGGCTCAGGCTGGGCAGGAGTGGGCTCTGGAGGCAACTGAGCCTCTGGGCCCTGTTTTCCACCTCCTCCAATGGCCAGGGGTGGAGAGGCTCTTTGCCAAGGTCCTACCCCCTTCCCCCAGACTCTGCCCAGCCACCAGCTCTGAGCAGCCGTGGGGTGGCCAAGCCCTCCCCTCTGCCCACGTTGAGCCCTGTTCCCAGCAAAGCCCTTCCACACCCTCGTTTGCTGGGCAAGGTGGAGGGAAGATGGGCACCAAGGGCAGCCCTCACCCAGCTCCCCAGTGTGGCCCAAGTGTCCTGAGATCCAGCACTGCTCCAGCATGGCCAGCTGCAGCCCCCTGCATCTTCTGTGTGAGATCTTAATCCTTCCAATGCTTAGATAAGGCTTCAATCCTCCCTTGAGTGAGAGGAAAAAGAACAGAGAGGATACATCAAAGTCAGTGAAGCAGGAGTCAATTTCTAGATGAAAGGATAATGAGGAGACACTGTAAATTTTGGGCTGAAAATACTTTTGTATGCTATAAGGATGGACTGTATTACTCTAAAAATTCCTATAAGCCATGGAAAAAGACATGGCTTTTAGTGCTCAACTTAATAGATCATTGAGTAAATGTATGTGTGTTGAGGATCCTTTGCCGTGAGGGAAAAAAGGGTATCTCTGTTCCTGGGGATAAAGTATGAATGGAGAGAAAGAGAAATTAAGAGAACTTTTGCTTTTTGAACAGTTCATTCTTAAAAGTAAATACACCATGAGTTTGACATGGACCATAAGCCACAGATTTGGGATGGTTGTGAAGATGTTTTGTGGAAAGTGAAGCACAAGAGAACTGGTTTTTGTTCTTCTTGTGGAAAAATCCCTAAAGCCAAACAAGAAGAAACAGCAGTCCCTAAAGTGAACTGAAAAAGATTATTTAACTTGGTAACTGACTGAAGTGTTTCTGTGTGTTGTGGTTAAGAAGGAGAAGAAGGTGTGGGAGAGGGGAGGAGGGAGTAGTCTGAAAGTTTTATTCTGAATTTATTCTTTGTGTTGTTAATAAAGTTTTTCTTTACACCTTTTTAAGTTTTAGGCGTGCCTTGCTTTTGGTCCTAAATCTATCTTGCAATAGAAAATTAGTACATTGAAATTGGGAAATCTAAACTATAACAACCTCTCAGTGGAGTCTAGTACAGGATCGTATTTTCCTACTCTTTTCAGTGAGCATCATATCAGCTATGATGCATTTTGTTCCTAGGGATTATTTGGCCTACAGAAACAAGGTTTTAATATTTTTTTCTTTATAACTCCCATGACATGTTCTAATAAAACCATCAGATTAGTCACAGGATGGCCTGAGCTAGAAATATTAAATGTGAGTTCACTGAAGTTTCCTAGAGATTTACAAATTATGACATTTCAAAAGGTATATTAAAAATGAAACTTACCAAATGGCAGTATTAAAAAATTATATTATTTGCAACTAAATGTTTTATAAGCCACTTGTTACAGTGAACAGTTACATTTAAAGAATTTAATATCCAAGTGTGGTTATTACATTCACTGTAGTTTTTGGTGAATGAAATTTTTGAAAAATCAATAATTACTTACATCATGTAGAAAATTGCTCTATGGAATTGACTAGACAAAAATGCTCATTCTTTTAAAATAAACAAAAGTGACATCTCCTTTCAGGGACATTGTGTTAAATATTATGACTAATTCAATACAGTCATTTGTCTTTCAAAGCTTCAAACCTGATCAGGTTTTGCTTAACAAGATTATGGATGGACATGTGTTTTTAAATCTCCATCCAGATAATGAGAAATTTTGTCTACCATTTCTGTCTGTTCTATATATGCATCTCAATGCATTAAAAGGACTCCTGCACTGTTCATCTTGGTCAATTCTGAAGAAATACAAAGTAAAGAGAAGAGTATTATTTCAAAAATTACAGTACTGCCTCAATATACTAACCAGTGAAGATCCACAGTATCTCTTCATTTTATGTACAACACTTTATTACAAGTAGATACTTGACTAAAAAGTCATTTCACATATAGATTTGACAGATTGTTGTATGTGGATCTAACATGAGGTCCTTAACACTACCAGAATTATAATGAGGTTCTGTACTAACAAAATATATTAAGGTAATTGAAAAAAATATGGTAGAAGAAGAGGAACTTTGTTTGTGTGATGTTGCTTTTTTTATTACAATGCCTATAAATATGTTTTTTATTTTAAAGGAAAGGAGAAACCATGGCATGGGAATTCAGACCTACCTTACATTTCGTATTTTTTATTTTCCCATTTTTTGACAAGATCTTTTTATAGTGTCTAATCTTCAGCACTTTGATCTTAAGTTGTTTTCAGGCTCAGCTACAACAGTCTCATTTATAAAGCTTTAAAAAGTCTCAATGGAAATTAGTGAACCCACATAATTCTTGAGAAGTCAACTCCTAATTTGCACATTACTGTCAGGAGGGAAACCAAAGCTAAAGATTTATTTTTTGTTTCTTATTGCCTTATCTTAAAATATTGCTCTGGACCCTTGCGCTACTAATTCTTCCTCATCTCAGTTTAAAAGCTTCAGCTATCTCAGACAAATGATAATATTATCTAAAATTTTAGAGAATATATTTAAATTTCAAAACAACTCAAACTGTAAAGCAAAACAACAATTTTTGTGCTTACTTTCAAAGATTTGGGGTTATTTCCACTTTTTGCTTTCTTGTTTGTTTTATTTTTTTGTTCTGACTTGATATTTAGCATAAATATATTTACAAATGAAAAGTTCTTATACTGTATATAGTTGCAGATGGATTTAAAACCATTAAAAATAACCATGCTGTATGTGGCATACTGTCTGTGATCTATGTCATATGAAACACAATCCTATGTAACAGCAGTCATTGAAATTAAGGAAATATTTTCAGTGCACTGCTCTTTGTCTAGGTACTATCATTTCACTAGATGAGCCAGTGCAACACTTTTCCACACTTGTATTTTGCCCCAGAAAATTTCATGCAAATTTGGGTTCCTTCCATGGTTTAACACTGGTTCAATGCCTGGCACCCACAAAAGTGACTTGCTCAACTTGCCCTGCCACATTTGGGAAGAGAAGAGAAAAAAATAAACAACGGGTTTGTGAGTTGAGATAAGGACCGGAGAAAATGCTTCAAGGGCAAAACGGGTTCAAAGTTGCAAAGTGAATTTCTTACTAACAGAATCAGAGAAGGAAAATGAGAACTAAATAAGTCTTTAAAGCACACTTTTCCCCCCAGCTCCTTTGTGCTTCCCGCCGACAGCTCAGGGAGACATGGCATGGGGGTTCTGGTCAGTTCATCACCAGGATTTTCTTCCTCTGCTCCAATCCTTCCCCTGTGAGGCTGTGGGGTCCCTCCATGGCAGACAGCTCTCCCTGATCTTCCCCAGCGTGGGTCCACTCTCAGGAGCAGCAGCCATTCCACACCTGCTGCAGCGTGAACTCGCCCCACGGCCACACAGCCCTCCCCAAACTGCTGCGGCATGGCTCTCTCTTCCACAGGGTGCAGTGCTCCAAGGACAGGCTGCTCCAGCCTGGAAGCAGGGTCCCTCTGTCCCCCGGGTCTGCCACTGACCCTGGTGTCTCCAGGGTCTTGCTTCCCTCACATGTTCTCACCTCCTCCTCTTCTCTGACTAAAAGCCAAAAATGTGTGTACTTGGTTTTGATTTTCTTCTTAAATATGTTATCTTAGAGGTGTTATCAGACTCTCTCATTTACCCAGTTTTTGGCCAGCAGCATGTCCATCCTCAGAGCCATCAGGGGTTGGCTCTACTGGACATGGTGGAAACTTCCAGCAGCTTCTCACAGGAGCCATCGGTGTGCTCCCCTCATAACCAGAAACCAGGCAGTGGAAAACCATCACAGTTTCATAGAAAGAAGCCATATGAAATCAAGTTGCTGTTTTAAATAATGTGGTTCTTAAAGACTTTCTCAGTGATTGACCCAGCACACCAGAATGCTAGACTATTATTTTAATCTGTTTTCAAGATGTTGTCCAGGATTGCCAGATGAAAGCTGCCTGCAGGTTGGATTTTATGACTGAAATAATTAGTATATGATACAGAATTATTGAAATCATATCTTAGATTATGAAATCGAATCTAAAGCCTACTGAAGTCAGTAAGAGTTATTTTTAAAACTTTTGTACCTGTACCTGTACATTTTGCCTGTATAACAGACACTTTTTTACATGAACAGGCCATGTTTCTCTAGATTAAGATACCATTTTTCTTAGATTATTTATATTTCTAATTTCTAATTTGAGGTAATCATGTTTGAGGCTCACTGCTAAAGTCATCTGCTTGTCTTCTCTACTTTGTGTTAGCAAAATTGTACCATTCTGAAATGTTTCTAATAATATGTACCATCACATAAAGGGATGACTGAAATTAGAAATTAGAATTAGAAATTAGAAACAAGTAGAAAACCTTGGATTCTCTGATTCCACTACTTTTCATGAAACTAAATTTGAGGTCACCTACTTAATAAAAATTAAACATTTATGACTCTTTCTTAATGGCTCCAGAAGTTGGTTATGTAGAAGTGAAAGAATATGAAGATACAGCTTTTATAAGACTAACTAAAATTCTGCAAAATCCATGCATGCCAATGTAGCTGAAAATTAGAGAAAATTCTTTGCATTGCGAGTATATGTGTTATATATAAGTTATGAGTATCTTGGATACAATAAAGTGACATGGCAAATAATAAGAGAAAACCAGGGATGATGTGTAAATGTTTTATTTTTTGCTGGAAATGTTTTAAATGTTAATTTAATTTCATTTATTGTTAATTGTATGTAATTCTCTCTCCTTCATTACACTATGTGAATACAAAAGATGTATTCCAGATGTAGTTTCAACATCTGAAAATTTTATGGAATCTTCTGAAAATTTCTTTTAGAGGCAGATATGCTGGGATTAGAAGAGCCACTACAAATTGAAGCAGCTATAAAGATTATTTTCTGAATATTTGATGTTTCTTTACTGATGGCCCATTATAGCTATGTCATTTGCTTCTTCTTTTGCCTCTCACCCATATGCACACCTTAATTGCCTGAAAGTCTGGCAATTACAGCAACAGCTAAAAATTGTATTTATGCATAGTAAGGAGGGACAATTCTAGCTGCTTGTCGGTTGTTTTGTTGAATATTCCAAACCCTTTAGAACAATGGGAAAACAAGGAAAGAATGTATAATTTTTATTGGTTTGTTTTCATAACTTACTGAACTGTGTGAAAACTAAACAATTTGTGATACTTATTTGATATAGATATTCTCAAGAGCTGCCTAGCCTAAAATCTAAATATGTTTTGAAACAAGAATTCATATTTAGCAGCCCTCGATATCTTGTAGGTCCTTTCTGTTGATTGGCTGCCAATACTTTCAGCTTAAATTCTCCTTGGAATCTGTAGCATACACTTTCTGAGTACTGCTGGAAGGAAGAATTCCAGAAAAGATTCCAGGAAGGAAGGAAGGGTTCCAGGAGGGAAGGATTCCAGCAAGCATTACAGCAAGCAATCCAGGAAGGGAGGGAGGGAGGGAGGGACAGAGGGATGGAGGGATGGAGGAAGGGAGGGATTCTGTACTGATCAGTTTATGAAGCATTAAAGGTCTGGTGAATAGACACAAATGAAGCATAAAAGAGCTAATTATAGGCAGAGGAAGAGTTCTGGAAAGGTCACAGTACTAACCCAGTTGGGATGGAGCCTGGAAATTTAAAAGGAAAAAAAATCTCAATCACAAATAAAATTCCCAGGTCTTCAAGATATCAACAGGCAGATGGCCACTAGCTCATAAGTATCCCAGTTCTGTGTGCAGCATTGGTGGCAAATAAAATCAGTAAAAGAACATTTCATTGAGGCTTTCTGTGGAAAACCAACCCAAATATGCAGAGAAGTCATCTTAAGCTAAAGTTTAGGGAGTTATTTATTTCATTAATGTGGATGTTAATATTTTTCTGATATTTTCAAATTCCTTAATAGATCATGCCAGTCTAGTTTCATCAAAAGATATTACCTCAGTATTAATTTTTAAATATTCATTGGTAAATATTTTTAAATATTCACTTTAAACATGGTGCCTGAAAGCTCATCATTCACTCCTCATCTACAAGTTATTCACTTGCTGCACAGTGTATCTATCACAATCTTCCCTCCCTGAGCTTGTCCTTGCACACATATTAATCTATTTCTCAGGGAAAGTAATGTACTTTAAAGTGCAACAGGAAATACAGATGCCTCTCACAAATTGTACTTAGTCAATTCTGTAGTTTCATGTTCTTTAGTTCAGATTAAAATTCTGTTGAAAAGTTGTAGGGCCTTTGTTGCAGACAGTGTTTAAATCTATTACACACAGAATTTTGAGGATGAGTTGAGGTATAATGTTATGTTTTCTCCTGCCTATAACTTCTTAATCAAAAAGAGGAATACACAGAGGAAACCACACTTTTGAATGGGAAGAGTTAAGTGGAGTGTCTTCTTACGTTTTTTTGAATTATATTAAGGGACCACAACAATCTTTTATGTCGGTATATTAAGAACTAGCTGCAGTTAAAGTGCCAACATATGAAAGTTAGCTGTAAAAAAATTTCTCCACAGTTTAGACTACATATAATATTTGTGGCATTCTTGGCTTTATTTAGTTGAGTTTTCTATGCTCTAACCTTTAATGCCTAGGACAAAAACCTCACTTGGTCTCCAAATCTATGCTACAATTTATATCTCTCAGGCTGCATCAGCACCATTGCTTCATCAAAGTGCTATTACAGATTCCTAGGAAACACAAAAATTTTTTGACCACAAGGAACTGAAAGTATAATGTGAAAATATCATCTCTTCCATCAGCATGACATAATTGTTGTTGTTAAGTTGTTGGTAAACTGAGGTCTTGAAATTTGCACAGTACATATGCTATTCTTATTACTATGGAACATATTTCAAATTTTAATTAAATTCAACTTGGTAATAGAATTTTAAGAAAGCCTCCTGGAATGTATGGCTTTTACCCAAGGAAGGTGTGCTGTGAAGAGAACATGCCTTCACAACTGTCTCAGAGACTGTTTTGCACTTAGGCAGTGTCAATTTTTACTTCTTAGTAAGAAAGGCATAGATACTCAAACCTTGCTAACTAGCTAGGATGGGATTTATAGGAAAGATAATAGCAATCTCACATGCCAACTGCTTGTGGGAGTGCTGGCTGCTGCCATATCAGAGGAGCTCCTCCTCACAGACCCTGATGTGCATGCAGAGTTCCAATTCATAATGAGATCTACCAGCCTCAAGATTTCTTGTATCCCTATGGAGTTTTTCTCACAACACAGAAACATTATTCACTAATCACAGATATATCTATGGTAACTTAAAGATACCCTTGAAGAGTATGCCCCAATATAATAAAGCCACAGCTCTCCAGCAGGTGCTTATTTCATATCAACCAGACAAAACATAATTTACAGCTCTGTAGTCAAGTACATATCCTATTAACATAGATTGTTCAATTATGTACTGCTTATGTGTACACTGCTTAATTCCACTATTCAATAGAGGAGCCAAATGCTACTCATTATATGGAGGAACACACCTGATACTCTGCCCCTCAGCCTGTGAGTTGACACAGGCTGTTCATGGTGCACCTGTACACACAAGAAGAAACCAAGGATGTGGATCACCAGTTCCTTCTACAATAGAATTGAAGAATGAACTGCATACTGAAAGACAGAGAGGAGCCTAAAAACTCTTCTTTCTCCTTGTCTGCATGTCTAAATCACCAGTTTTTCTGCAATCTTACCCCTTTTTAACTGTGGGCCCAGCTCTGCACTGATCCATCTTGACTCTTTTAATATTCACTTCAATAAAATAAAAACACTAAAATATCCCAAGATGGATTCATTGTGCTCTGAAGAGGAAAAACATCACTTCATAGGTGGCTTGCAGATTTTCAAGAGAAGAAAAGTCCTTTCCCATGTATCACAAAGTCTTACAATAAACCCATTAATGTCTAAACTATGAACCCAGCTATGGGTAGATCTGGTATATATTGAATTAGAAGACACTGAGCACATTTTTTTCTACACAGACTAGAGAAAGTTTGCAGTAATTGAATCAACTGAAATAGGAGACATAAACCTGAGACCCTGGCAAACCGGCACTGTGAAGATGTTAATTAGCACATTCCGAAGTAAATCTTATTCCTGGCTCTAATTTTTGATTGGTGTGAGACCTTTTATCATAAAAGGTCAAGTCCTTTGGGATTGGACCTGTGCCCTCAAGTATTCCCTATGTATTGTGAACACTATCCCCTGACCTTGTCTTTGGTGATTGCCTGTCCTTGGATAACATTGGTTTTGGATACTGCTTCATGGACCATGTGGATTAAAGGATATCTTTGGCAAACCATCACACCCACCCCCCGTTTACTAATACAGCCATACTATTACTTGTATATGCCAGTAAGGTTGTCACAAGGGGAGAATCCCCAAGGAACACGACAAAAGATCATGATGAATTGTGGAATTCATTAAAGTGAGTGATTTTCAAAGGCTGAGTACAAAGAAGGACATTTCATAGGATTTCACCAATATGCACTTTGCTTTCCACTCAAGAAGTGAACTGAGATTAAAAGTGAAGAAGAAGTTAATTTAGGATAAGTGCAAAACACATCTCAGAAGAGAATCCAAATTCACAACCCAAAAAGTAGAACAGCTGGGTAGCAAAGCACTAAAGAAGTATATCTAAAGAGCTAGGAACAGGAGTCATAGTAGATCAAAGGCAAAAGTAATTTTTCTGGTGGTGTTGCAGAATAAATAAGTTTCATTAACATATTTATACTGCAAAACTCTAATTATTGTCAGAGCAGACCCAAAAAGAAGAAAGCAAAACTTATGGCAGGAAGAGTCTAGCAGTCAGTAGTCCAAGGAGCCTGAATAAACACATGTTTACAGGACACTATTCTCTTAAAGGGATGTAAGCAAAACCTTGACACTTCTTTCTTTTCTTTTTCATTTCTCTTTTTGTTTATCTTATTCAATACAGCAGGGCTGGAGTGACAGTACTGTATTTGGACACCAAATATGTCACTCAACTTATGCTGAACTTAGTGTCACTCAAACCTTAGTCCAAAAAAATGAAACAAATATAAAAAGGACAAAGAGGGAATTCATATGTGAGTAGCAGTAACACTGTAAACAAAGAGCTTGTCCCCTGAAATGCATTGGTCAGGTGCATCATTTCTAAGCAGAGACAACTGATTAGATAATTTGTGTCATTTTGTATATCCTTTTTCACTTTCTTTTCTCTCCTAGATTGTTAGTCTTTACTGCTGTCATTCCACTGTCTCATTTTCCCTGTTATTGTAATCAAATTTAAGTATTTACATTACACTTGCTTTAGCAATCCACTTTAGCCAGGATTTGCGAAGCAACTTTTGGTTTTTTGGGCTTTGTTGCATTTTTTGATTGCTTGGTCTGCCTTTTTTTAATTTTCCTTATCTACATTGTGTGGCCATTTCTCATAGTTTTAAATCATCCAGGTTAGTTGTCCATATGGACATTGCCTTCTTTTTGATTTCAGGAAGAATTTGTCTTGTTAGCATAAATATAGAGTAAAAATAGACCTTTGTCCCCATAGTAGACAACTCATTTGATAACAAATCTTTTCCTTAAGATTTAGATAAATCTTTCTGACAAAGAGTTAGATAAAAATGCAACTGGCTATAGAGGGAGCTTGTTGAACTGATCAAACAAAAAAATTATTCAAGTATTTAAAAATGTTTTTGATTCATACTTATCCTACTTTCAAAACTGGTGAAAAATATTTTCAAGACTATAACTCCATAGTTAGAATTATAAGTTCTAACATTTGATACAGAAAACCAGCTATATTCTATTTAATTACTAAGCATCTTTTCCAATACTACTTTTTTCCCCTCTAAATTCTTCAAAATGGGTTTTTGAAGAAAAACTTCATTTTTCCCTATCTATGCAAAGAGATGAAATTGATATAATTTTCATTGAGCTTTGCTTCTTTTTAGGGCACGTGTTAGAGTGCAGTAAAATAAAAAGGAAACAAGCTGTAAGAAACACAGATGGTATGTCTTGTTCAGATCACCTTATTTACTGTGTAGACCATAATTTAGTTACTGGAACATGTGTGCACACTGCACGTAGCATAACCCCCATTTCCCCTTGTCCATTATTACTGTCAAGTGGATAGATGAATAAAAGACACCTGTTTCTATCAGTTATTTCTAGAACTAATAGAAACAAAATGTAATTTACTGTGGCTAGTCCACTTATTTAAAATACGGAGTTAATAATGATTGTTTTACCTGGAGCTACTGAATATCTTACATTTCATATTTGTTAGCTGGTCTGTACCAGCTGGTAGAAGCAAATTTGCTCACAATTGCCTGTACAATGTACCAAGTTACCCCCAAATTCTGCTCACTCTGATGATGGGAAACAGATGGGCTAGAGTTTTCAGTTTAAATTGTTTTGACAGAAAACTGGTTTTCAGCAGACTAATTCTTGTTTGTGTGAAAAATGTCTGCTTCCTGTGGAAAATCTCATCATTTTGACTATAAAAAACAGCTCTTCAAACTTGATGATACTGAATATTTTCCTATAGAAGTTCACAAGCCCGAGACATGGGATTTACTGTGCAAATGCTTTGTACGCTCAAACTTCTGTTTGGGACAGATCTTCCACATGGACTATATCTTCCAGGGTGCAATCAAATTTCATGAAGTCTTCATTGGTTGAAGGTGACAGGTCTGTAGAATGACATGAAACAAAACATTTGCTGAGGGATTTCAACAGATAAAAAATAATGCATGGAAAAAATACTTCAACAGCTCTTTTCATAGATTGATTAAACATTTGCAAATCAACATTTCTCCCCACTGCTGTTCCCCCATACACTACTTTTTTTCAAAGCTGCCCTTGTATGGCCCATATTGCAGAGATATACATTTGCCAGCTGAACAGAAACATTGTCTCCTTCTTTAGAAAGAACCTTCTGCCTTACCTCCTAATCACATTTTGCATTTCCTTTGTTTTAAAATAATATTACTGCTGCTCTTACATAAATGTGTGATTTGTAGGTGGATGAAAAGTAGGATCTATAAAATTATACATATTATCATTCTGCTTTAGTTTCCTGAAATCAAGCCTTATTCGAAAGACTTTCATTCTGCATGTTCTTTCGATTCAATCTCCTTCCATTCTCAACAACCTTCTCTTGTACTAATACAGTCAACAGGTTTGATATTTGAATCAGAGACAGTGGCAAACAATAATTATTTATTATTTGCTTTTAATTAAAAAAACCCAAATTACACATTTATTTTCAACTAATATACTCTTAAATAAATTATTTAAGAGATATTGGTAAGAAAAGATGAAAGAAAGCACAGTCTGGTAGTTCATCTACATTGTGAAAGATTCCTTTCTTTTCTAATTCATTTGACCTATTTCACCAATAAGACTGAACAGCAACATTTCCCCAGAATGTTTTAATGACATTCCACCATATATAAAAGAAAGTCAAGAACTTTTATTCCTACAAGCTAAACTTTCTAAAATATTTGTTTAGAATTTTATTTCCTCTAAAACTAAATTTGCTAAGAAAACAGAGAATGAGAAATCAATAATCTTTCAATATATGTTTCTTCATGAGCTTTCAGTAACTTACGGCAAATACAAAATACCTAGCAGGTTAGGTTAGCATTAGTATTTTTTCATAGAATAACATAATAGGATATTGAGGGACAGATTGAGAAGAGCTGGAATACATTTAGACTGTTTTGATTATATTTGCAAGGAATAGCTATTGTGAATTTAAAAGTCTATTTAACTGGTTTGCTTGTTTCAGTCAAATATATGAATTTGGTGTCAAATGCTTTAGTCAACCAGAAATAGATGTATTCAACACTGAATGGTAAGTAGTCACTGAAAGACAGGAGATGGTATCAAAACCAACTGTAGCCAAAACACTGGTCAGTTATCAACACCCGTCCAGCAGTACCAAAGCACAGCACTGGAAGGGCTGTGAACTTTATCTCAGTCAGACCCAATACACCAACAAAAAAAAACACCAAGTCAAACCCAAACAACCCCATGTTATTACTCTTAGAGTAAATTTTTAAAGGTCAGCTTTTAAGAGATTTTAAGAGAAACTCAGACTGTAATTTTCTCATCTTTTTTATTCAGTTATTTATTTCATGAGCAAAAAGATCTGCATAAATTAGGCTGGTTGTCCTACAAGAAGAAAACAAAATTCATTATTTGTTCAATATTATTTGTATCATAGTAGTCAGCATGAAAGTCACAATTAAACAATATTAGGATAAAGCATGATAATTCTTTCAACTTTGCTGGAAGTTCACTGGGCTATCAGTTTGGAAAGTTCATTCTATGTTCATTCTATCTCAACTGATGATACTTCATTCCAGTAAAATGGTTATCAGGATTAACTGCAGTGTAGGTTGAATTCTCATAAAAAAAATGTTATCTATTTCTTTTTATTTATTTCTCGAGGAAAATTGTGGATTAGGTAATATCCATTGCTAGGTGAGAGGACCAATAGGATTAGCAAGTCAATTACAGAATCACAAGGTTGGAAAAGACCTTGGGGATCATCAAGTCAACTAAACCATAGCAACAAGTGCCACATCCAGTCTTCTTTTAAGCATGCCCAGGGATGGTCACTCTACCGCCTCCTTGGGCAGACAATTCCATTGCCCAACCACTCTTTATGGAAGAATTTTTTCCTCATGTCTAACCTAAGCTTTCCCTGGTGCAGCTTAAGACTCTGTCTGCTGGTTCTCTCAGTTCTGGGAGAACAGACCAACCCCACCTGACTACAACCTCTTTTCAGGAAGTTGTAGAGAGTGATAAGGTCATCTCTGAGTCTCCTTTCCTCCAGGCTAAGCAAACCTAGCTCCCTCTGTTGTTCCTCATAGGGTTTGTGTTCCAAGCCCCTCACCAATCTCATTGACTCCTGTTCTGGGTTGACGTTGTGACTAGCTCCTCTCCCTGCCCCTGTCATGGAGCTGCCAGCCACCTTCCCCAGGCTGCTTTATTTAGGCTGCTGCTTCTGCTGCCCCCGGCTGCCCCTCTCTCTCTCTCCCTTCTTCTCCTCATCCCAAAGATTTGCAAAGATATGGGGGTTGGAAATAGATTTGGATTGGGAACATAAGGGAGAGTTGTTCCTGGCTCGATGGGCCCACGATGCCTCAGGCCATCAGGGTAGGGATGCCACCTATAAGTGGGCACGAGACCGAGGGGTGGATCTAACCATGGACAGCATCTCTCAGGTTATTCATGACTGTAACACGTGTGCTGCCATCAAACAGGCCAAGTGGGTGAAGCCTCTCTGGTATGGGGGGCGATGGTCCAAATATAAGTATGGAGAGGCCTGGCAGATTGACTATATCACACTGCCTCAGACCCGCCAGGGCAAGCGCTACGTGCTGACCATGGTGGAAGCCACCACCGGATGGTTGGAGACCTACCCTGTGCCCCACGCCACTGCTCGAAACACCATCCTGGGCCTGGAAAAACAAGTCCTCTGGAGGCATGGTACCCCTGAAAGAATTGAGTCAGACAATGGGACTCATTTTAAGAATAACCTCGTCAAAACCTGGGCTAGGGAACATGGTATTGAGTGGGTGTACCATATCCCTTACCATGCACCAGCTGCAGGTAAAGTGGAGAGGTACAATGGATTGTTGAAGACCACATTAAAGGCATTGGGTGGGGGATCTCTCAAGAACTGGGAGCAGCACCTGGCAAAAGCCACTTGGTTAGTTAACACTCGAGGTTCCACCAACCGAGCAGGTCCCGCTCAGTCTGAAGGCCTTAATGTAATAGATGGAGACAAAGTCCCAGTGGCCCATGTCAGAGGGTTGCTAGGGAAGACAGTATGGATTCATCCTGCCTCGAGTACAGGCAAAACCATTCATGGGATTGCCTTTGCTCAAGAACCAGGATGTACTTGATGGATAATGCAGAAGGATGGAACAACTCGCTGTGTACCTCAGGGAGATCTGATGATAGGGTGAATTATACACAAATATAATTGTTGAGTGTTACCACCATTGTTTGTATGCTAGATTTTATGAATATGAGATAGAAGGGAATGTGTAAGTGACAAAGGCCTGAGGAAGTGAGAAGGAGGAAATGTGTGTTGCAGGTTTGAGCAAGTCAGAGGAAGTTTTCATATTGTGTTTAGTGAGTGTGTATCCCAATCGTGTGTCAATGATCACAATATGGGATAAGGGGTGGAATGTTCTGGGTTGATGTTGTGACTAGCTCCTCTCCCTGCCCCCGCCATGGAGCTGCCGGCCCCTCCCCCGGGCTGCTTTATCTAGGCTGCTGCTTCTGTTGGCCCTGCTGCCCCCACTGCTGCTGCTGCCCCCGGCTGCCCCTCTCCTTCTCTCCCTTCTTCCCCTCATCCCAAAGATTTGCACCGACACCAGAGGAGACGGATCTGAACCTCTGAGACTGCCTCTGGAAGTCTGCCAAAGAAGCTCTGCCGCCCTTCCCAGCAAAGATCAACTGAGTTCGTCCCTCTCTCTCCCGGTGAAATTTTTTGGTCATCTGGGTCTGTGCTGGGAAGTGTTTCTCTTGTGTTTTTGTTCATAAATAAATTTTTTCCACTTTTCCCTGAAGGAAATTTTTTCCAAGCCCGGTGAAGGAAGGAATTGGGGGGGGGGGGGGGGGTATGCTCCTTTGGAGGTCTTTCCCCAAATTTGTCCTAAACTTGGACAACTCCTCTGTTGAGATGTGCTTGAGCATCTCAATGTCCTCCCTGAACTGAGGGGCCCAGAACTAGATACAGCACTCAAAGTTCAGCCTCACTCAGTGCTGAGTACAGGGGAAGAATGACCTCCCTGCTCCTGCTGGCCACACTATTCCTGATACAGGCCAGGATGCCCTTGGCCTTCTTGGCCACCAGGGCACACCGCTGGCTCTTGTTCAGTCGACTGTCGACCAGTACTTCCATGTCCCTTCCTGTCTGGGCACTGTCCAGCCGCTCTGTCCCCACTTTGCAACATTGCAGGGAGTTGTTCTGTCCTAGGTGAAGAACGTGCTAGTTGGGCTTGTTAAACTTCATTTCGTTCAACTCATTCAACTTCATTTTGTTTAGACTTTTAGCCTTTAGAATTTTAGACTCAGACCATCTATCCAACCTGTCCAGGTCGCTTTGAAGAGTCCTCCTACCCTCCAACAGATCAACACATGCTCCCAGCTTAGTGTCATCTGCAAATTTACAGATGGAGAACTCAATCCCCTTGTGCAAATCATCAATGAAGATATTGAACAGGACTGTTCCCAGCACAGACCCCTGGGGGACACCACTGGTGACTGGTCACCAGCTGGATGCAGCACAGTTCACCACCCCTCTCTGGGCTCAGCCATCCAGCCAGTTCTCAACCCAGCAAAGATTGTTCCTGTCCAAGTCATGGGCTGCCAGCTTTTCCAGGAGTACACTGTGGGAGACAGTGTGAAAGGCCTTGCTGAAGTCTAGGAACACAACATCCACAGCATTCTCTTCATCCACCAGGTAGATCACCTGGTCATAAAAGGAGACTGGGTTGGTCAGGCAGGGTGGACACCTCCCACCCCCACTGGCTGGGTCTGATACCCCGACCATCCTGTAGGTGCTGTGTGATGGCACTCAAGATGATCTGTCCCATAATCTTACTGGGCACCAAGGTCAGACTGACTGACCTGCAGTTTCCCAAATTCTCCTTCCATCCCTTCTTGTGTATGTGTGTCACATTGGTCATTTCCAGTCATCTGGGACCTCTCCAATGAGCCAGGACTGATGGTAAATGATGGAGAGTGGCTTTGAAAGCTCATCTGCCAGCTCCCTCATCAGCCTGGGATAGATCCTATTTGGTCCCATAGATTTGTGAACATCCATGCATCTCAGCAGCTCTCTGACTGCCTCCTCCTGGATAAGAGTGGGATGATTCTGCTCCTTGACACCATCTACCATCCCAAGAGGACAGTTGTCCTGAGGACAAGCCGTCTTTCTCTTGAAAGTGGAGGCAGAAAAGGTACTCAGTACCTCTGCCTTTTCCTCTTCTGTAGTTACTGAATTTTCGTTTACATCTAATAGAGAATGGAGATTATCCTTGACCTTTCTTTTTCCATTAGTGTATTTAGAAAAATATTTTTTATTGTCCTTCAAAGAAGTGGCCAGATTGAGTTCTTTTACCTCTCTAGGCTTTTACCTCTCTAGGTTTTTTTTTTTCTCTTGCATTACCTAGCAACTCTCTGAAGCATTTCCTGAGATACCTGAGCCACCTTCCCAAGGTGATACACCCTCTTTCTTTTCCTTACTTCCTTCAAAAGCTGCTTGCCCTTCCAGGCTGCTCATTTTCCTTGTTGACTCATCTTTTAGCATATAGGGACGGTCTGTTTCCTGTGCCTTCAAATTTCTGTTTTGAATCATGTCCATCCTTCCTGGATTGCTTTGTTTTTAAGGGCTGCTTCCCAGGGAACTCTCTGAATAAGTCTCTTGAATAGGCCTAAGTCTGACCTCCAGTACTCCAGTGTGCAAGTTTTACTGATACCCTTCCTTGTTTCACCAAATATAGAAAACTCTATAATATCATGATCACTGTGCCCCAGGCAGCCTCCAACCACCACATCTCCCACCAGCCCATCTCTATTTGCAAACATCAAGTCTAACATAGTTACTCCCCTGGTAGTCTCACTCACCAGGACAAAATACTGTCCTACATACACTCTAAGAACTTCCTGGACTGCTTTTTTTCTGCCATATTAAGTTCTCAGAAGATGTCCGGCAGGTTAAATTCACATGTAAGAACAAGGGCTGATGATCCTGAAACATCCTCCAGCTGCTTATAGAATAAGTTATCCACTTTTTCTTCCCAGTGGGGTGGTCTATAACAGACTTCCAGTAGGATATCAACCTTGTTGCCCTTTCCCGATTCATACCTGTAAGCAATTGACTTTATCATCATTAACCCAAATTTCCATGGTTTTGAGAGCCTCCCTAATATAAAGAGCCACCCCTTCACCTCTTCTCCCTTTCCTGTCTTTTCTGAAGTTTGTAGCTATCCATTGCAGCCATCCAGCTTTGGAAGTCATCCCACTACATTTCCATGATGGAGACTATGTCAGAGCAGTCTTGGTGTACCATGGCTTCCAGCTCCTCTTGTTTGTTACCCACGCTGTGTGCGCTAGTGTACATGCACTTCAACTAGTCTGCTGATTTCACCCCTGTCTCTGGCTTACCATCCTTAGGCTTGTTTGTGGAGAGTGTAGTTGCATGCCCTTCCCCCTTTGGACCTAGTTTAAAGCCCTCTCAATGAGTTCTGCCAATTCATGGGTTAGAACACCTTTGCCCTTAACAGACAGATGCAGTCCATCTGGCTCTAGTAAGCCAGGTGCTATGAAAGTTGCCCCATGATCAAAGAACCCAAAATTTTGCTGAGGACACCAGCCTTTAAGCCACTTGCTGGTAATGTGGGTTCTCCTGCTCCTTTCATTAATTTGTTCCTGCCACTGAAGGGAATGAGCTTGAGCACCTGTGCTCCTGCCCCATCAACCACTTAACCTAGAGCCCTGAAGTCCCTTTTAGTTGCCTTGATGCTCTTCTTTTCAATCTCATGACTGCCTGGCTGTAGTATCAGCAGTGGGTAATAATCAGATGGCTCCCTCAGTCATCCTAGGAAGTCTCCTGATGACATGCCATATCCAGACTCTAGGGAGGCAGCAGACCTTCCTGTGGGATGGGTCTAGTCATCAGGCAGGGCCCTTTGTTCCCCTCAGACAGAAGTCACCTACTACAATTACGTTTCATTTCTTTTGAATGCTAGAGGAGGGATTCGTCTGACAGATGAAGTGTAATTGGGAGGCTCTCCAGGCAGATTATTTTCTTCAATGTCATCTGGATCCAGGGCTTCATACCTATACTTCAGTGGCATCTGGGTAGGTGATGGCAGTTGGGAAGAATTTTTATTACCTCCCTGAGTAAGAACCTACTGCCTGATGATAGGAGGCATGAGAGTTCTCTGACTTCTTGTGGGCTTCTCTCCAGTATGGAAAGGTGAAACTGCACCAGTCGTTTCCCTTTCACTTTCCCTAATACTCCTTAGTCTTTCAACTTTCTCCTTAAGCTCTGCCACCAGACAGAAGAGATCATTCACCTGTTCATGCTGCAGGCAGACTGTTTCTGCAAAGGCCCCTGGTACTACTGACAGAAGTACCTAAAAGGAAGGTGTCTGGATAGATGCAACATTTTTGGAGGGTTCTATTTGGGTTGGTACACTTTTACTAGCTATAACTTTTGATCATTTGGAGAAATTGCTGAAAAAAAAAGCCTCAAAACAAACAAGTTATGAAGATTCAGGGATACAGTACAGAGAAAAATAAGATAATATCTTTCCCATACTAATGATTCTAATTTGCTAGTTGCTCTCATATCTTTTGTGGTGGTTGATTTGTTTGTGTGTTTGGTTTGGTTTGGTTTGGTTTGGTTTGGTTTGGTTTGGTTTGGTTTGGTTTGGTTTGGTTTTTTTAATTTGTTTTTTGATAGCTCACAGCTGTAGAAACTAGAAAATTAAGGGAATTGTACAATGAGTATAGTACAGCTTATGTTGTGGAGAGTGTATCCCTTCAGAAAGAAATCTGAATTTATGCATTGGCTTCTTGCTGGATTACCATATATTGGTGTTTTACAAGAGTTCTGTTTCAATCTTCCTGAAAGGTGAAGTTAGAATAGTCTGTAATAATGAAAATATTGGCACAAAAAATTACTGATTCAATCTAAAATGCCTTTGGAGATTATTTTACATCTATATTTTTAAACTATATGCACAGCAATCTGTTCTTCTGTCTAATGCAATTTTGATCAACCTAAGAAGCAAATAGAACAGAAAGAATCTAAGAGATTGATGGGCAGCAAGAACAATATCCTGCGTGGCAAAAATCTTGCCACAAGCAGCAATGCCTATGGGCCTTGGAAGCTTGCCCACAGCCGCTTGTTTGAATTAGAAAAAAATTTAATTAGAACATGTTGTTAGTCTACTGGCAGGTAGACACAGATCGATATTCCATTCCTGTGCTTGCTTTCTTTCTCCCACTCCAGTTTGCATATCTAATCGATCTCTTTGCCTGTATGATTGATCAAAAGAGAGTGCAATGCGAAAGGAGATGCCAGAGATATATGCAAAGCCATGTGCTATGAAAGGTGGAAGCTAATGTCACATCATTCACTAATTTTCTGGCACCTTTTTCTTGTTGGGCTGCATTACAAAAAATTATATATTGCTAATACATTTCTGTTATGCCTTCTGTTAATTGTTGCATGACTTTATCATTCATCACTCTGTGATGAGCTGTCTCTTTTGCTTCGTAAGCAGAGACAATACAAGCAGCTCAACATTTTTAATAAAGACATGACCTAGATTGCCATAAAAATACCCATCCTCACACACTTCTGTAGACTGTTCCACCGTAAGAAAAACAGCAAGAAAAGGAGTTTCAACATTAACACCTTTCTTATGCAACAACCAGAAATGCCTCCTCATGTCTTTAAATCTCAGTGTAAATGCAATGCAGTTATTAAAAAAAAAAAAAAATACTGCAGTAGAAAGTGTCAAATAAAAAGTAAATAGGGGCAACATAAACTCTACCCAATACTCTCCAAAGTTCATGTAAGTAATGGATAAGGACTTGCCTGTCCTACAGATAATTCTTTATATTTTTTAACAGAAAACTGTTTAATTTGACATTAAAATCTCTGTATTAAGGATATGCAAATAATTGTTTTAGTTAGGAGAATCTAACTATTTCCAAACTTATACATTTATGTGTTATGCCTCCTGATTTCTGCTTTTTTTTTTTTTTTTTTAAAGTATGTTTGCTATACATCAACTACAAATCATCTCTTCACAATTTGAAAAAAGGCAGCCAAGGAATGTGCTTATGGTTCATGCTGCCTTTCTGATAGTGAGCAGTCTCGTCACACAGGATAGCAGCCAAAAATTGATTTTTCTTTGCATTTATTCTTTGTAAAAAAAAAAAAAAAAAAACCAACAAAAAAAGTAATCTCAGAAACAATTCTCATGTGAGAAGGGCTATCACATATTCTGGAAAATGAATCTTGTTTGAAGTTCTTACTCAGCAGTAAGCAATGGTATACATTAAATTATTGTACCCTTTCTTAAATGATACCAAAACTTCCAAAATTTTTTATAATGACTTATATCACAGATATTTCAAGACATATAAGAATCTTAAAATTTATCATCTTATCCACTAAAATATGTATTTTAAAGTTCTTTTCACATGGTGCTTCATCAAGCTGCAGGGAATGCTGCACTGGAGGAGTGTGAGAGGCAGCAGTGGAAAACAATATGAGGAATACATGAGTATTTAAAGAGGTAAAGAGGCACTCTTCCCTGAGCTGATCAAACCAGTGTTACTTATTGTTCAAGCCAGCAAGGCACTCAGTCTGCACTGATCAGTTCAGGTGGTTTAAACAAGTTTAAAAAGAGGGTCCAGTTAATTTTAGTAAATGCATACATATACATCTCCCAGCAGGCAGGTATGTAACAACATGATGATCACCAAAAAAAAAAAAAAAAAAAAAATCCTCTTTTTATTCAGAGCTTCTGGAATCAATATAGACATACAGACAAAGCACCTTTCAGGGCGTGCAACCACCTGGGTTACAGGTTGTGGGGTGTGCCTGGAGATGGATGTCCACCTTTGGGATGTAACCAGAACACATTTGGGAGGTACATGCAGGCAGATGAACTGTTCTACTTGAGCTTGTTCACTGAGCTTTGGGAAGAGGAGGGCTGACTGAGGAATATTTTCATCTGAGAAGGAGATAGATCAATAGCAATATGGTCTGACATTTCTGATACCCACAAGTCAATTCAGCATGGATACATCCAGTATCTATTTTGTGTCAAGGTATTACTAAGGAAAAGGGAGAAGTAGTTAGTTTGTGGAGCTGCCAGAAAAACACTCCTTACCCTTTGCATCCCTTACCTTTACCCTCTTATACCTTTACAGAATAGGTATTAGGCTCTGTGAATGATTGAGGAAAGTCCTGACATGGTAGAAAAGGAAGAACCTGTGTAAGTACTTCTACTAAAACCAGACTTCTACTAAGACCAGATTTACCAGCCCCTTTTGCCAAGAGCTGCATTAAGGCTACCACTAAGAAAGGCCATGTTATAGTCACAGGTGGCTCCCACCCAAGCAGAATGGAGGCATTCACCTGCAGACTGAGCTATCTTTTCAGGGTACCCTTCTGTCTCCCTGGGATCCAAATTAAGGTTATCACCAGACAACTGATCAGCACAGTACAGTCTTTTGATTATGATACACTCTTGCTCTGCTACATAGGTACAAATTACATTGCAATAAGAAATTGAAGGTCTACCAAAAGAGTTTCCAGAGCCCTGGAGAAAATTATTCAGGAGTAAAGGTGATGTTTTCCTTAGTCTTCCCATCAATGGGGAAAGATATTAAAAGATACAGGTGTACATCAAAGTCCAGCTCCAGGAATGGTACCTCTTCCAGAACCTGATTTTTATATTTTTATATAGAGAAGACTTGCATTTGCAGTGTTCTGGGGCTGATAGGATTCCCTGGTCCCATTGGGCTAAATATCCCTTTGCTTGTAAGCTGGCAGGATTGATTAACAGGAGTTCAAACTGAAATTTATGGGGAAAATTAATGACATCAGGACAGCTAAAGATAAGCTAAAGTTTGGTATGGCCTCACCTCAGGGTGACCATCCTAGTGGGAACATTTACAGTTATCCAGGGAACACCTAAAACAGTCATACACCAAAGCATATAATATGAGATTCACACAATTAAGACTGGAAGTGTTGGTCTGTTAAAAATTCTGTTATTTCATTTATATTAGTGAGAATTGGTAAAATAGTCCCATGATTTGGAGTAATGGGAGAGCTGCTCAAGAGGGATAGACTGCACAGGTGAAGTAGAAGAATTCCACTATATGCAAGGGAGGGTTTTGACCGTACAGTCCCTACAGTTAAGGGTTATATGGTTGAAAACCTCAACTTCTCAGTGAGGAATAAGGGATGGAAAACAATGCAGATGTTGTAGTGTGTGTCTGTGACTACTAACCAGGCCAGCACTAATGAGGTATTCTATAGGCAATTACAAGAAATTTCTGCACTGGTAGCCCTTTTCCTTTATGGGAGTTTTCAACTTCCAAGACATCAGCTGGACATACAATACTGCTGTGATAAACAAGTCTGGAAAATCCCTGAAATTCATCGAAGAAAATTTATTGTCACGAATATTCAGTGAGACAAGTAGAAAATATGCTCTCCACAACTTGCTATTTGTGAAAAGACAAGAATTCATAGGAGATGTGCTGGTAGGTTGGCAGTCTTGGCCATGATGCCTAGAGCAGCTGGAACAGAGACTACACAGAGATAATGGGAATAAAATGTGTATTTATTGAGAGGCCTTCAAAGGCCACACCCTGGCAGTATCAGTGCCACAGCGTGACTCCTGCCTGGATGACTCCAAGATGGAACCAAAAGAGGGCTTGGTCACGTGATCTCACATCTTTATAGACTTTAGTCTATTTGCATACAGGAGTCAACCATCCAATTAATAGTCTCAAACTGTAAGGTTTCATCCTCCTTGCTTGCTTGCTGGCCCGCCCTCCTCTTTTCACGTTGTTTATGCTTAGGGCCTGGAGTTTGAAGAAACTGTCCTTGAGTCAATAGCTGAAATTGGACAATTTTGCTTTCATCACCCTAAGCACAATGGAAAAACAGACCCAAGCAGAACAGAAAACTCAGAACTTAAGGCACCAGCCACAGTGACCAAGACGTGGCTGAGTTTAAAAAAATTTGTTGTAAGGGAGAGAAAGGTAAGCAGAGTTGCTATCCTAGATCTCAAGAGGACAAACATTAAGCTATTCAGGCAGCTACTTAGCAGTGTCCTCTGGGAATCTGTTTATGAGGGCTTGGGAGTCCATATGTACTGACCAGTTTTTAAGAACCACTTTTTAAAAGCAGAGGAGCAGACAACTCCTTCATGTTGCAAATCAATCAAGCAGGGCAAAACAAAACAGTTTTGATGAAGGAGGAACTCCTCGTGAAACTCATGAGGAAATAGAAATTTTATGATTGCTGAAATAGAGGCCAGGCTTTGGAAGGGGATTGCAGAGCCCTTCATGGTGAAGTAAAAAAAACCCCAAAAAAACAAAAGCAATGAAATAAATTTTTATCATATTCCAATCAAGTATAACTAGAAAGCTCTTCTCTATCTACCTATTTTGATCATACTAAATAACCATCAATTAAATTTGTGTTTGAAACACATATATTTAATGCCAATATGTCCTTTTTTCCAGTCTGGCTTTTTAACAGAAGTTCATAAATGTTAATGTTTGTCAACCAACAAGTATAGCTAAAACTGCTTTGGATTCTATTTTGTTGTCCTTTCCCCATATTTGACATTTACTAATCTTTTACTCATCTTCCTTGTCAGGTTTCAAAATAATTAGATTTAAATCTCTGATATTTACTTAGAAATATTAATAATCCTTCTTGTAAACATCCCAAATGGTTACACTGCATTTACTTAAGATTAGCATACAGACCTAATGGAATTTTACATAAAATAATACTGAAAGTATGAATAGCAGTAGATGCCAAAAAGAAACTAAAACTGAAAAGTACAGTTATGAACAGTGGCATTTTGATTAAGAAGTAGGCAGGGAAATCTGAATCACAAAATTTAAAGCCAGAGTGTGTTAGAATTCTTGGCATTGTCAAGGACATTTCCTATTTTGTTCTATTTCTGTCAGACTTCACCTATTATTTCAGTGCAAATTTATCCACCACATAACAAACAGGAAGAAAACCTTTGCCATCATTGTTTTTCGTGAAGCTACCAAAAGTCTCAAAGTAGTTTGAAATTTGAAAGGAAAGTATGAGATAAAAATAAGATTGATAATCCAATGTTTGTTCCAAAGAAATTGCATAGGTCACTATTACTATGGCATGTGGCAAGAAGACCTTTACAAATTATAAAGTATACTTTCATCTCTTGAAATGTATCAGATTTCCCCAATCACTCTGTTCAAGTCCACCTTAAAAAAAAAAAAGAATGTTGATTTTTTTAAGTCTGAGAAATTTAGGCTGAAGGGTTTATTTAAATTAAAGAAACCCCTTTAATTAAGTTAAATATAATTCTTTAGGTATGATTTTTGTCTATCTCATTCCTTTAGCTATCAGTATTAAAATAATTTTCTGAGAGTTTATCTTTAAAGCCAGTTAGGAACTAAAGAGGAGCACTGAAAACCAAGATCATGACTTATTTTTAAAATTTTGTTTCAAGATATCTAATTAGTGAAATATTAATTAGCTACTGATCAGAATTCTAGCTTATCAAGTCTTGCTGCAAATTTTACAAAGCATCAAAGGAATTATAAAGCAAATTTTGGCCAAACAGAACATTCTCCTCTACGTGGAGATGGCATTGGAATGCTACAAGTATTGCAAGCTGCTCTGCCATTCCTGTTTCTGGATTTTTCTCCATGTCCAAAACCTGAAGCCTTGCATACAGGATATTGTCTGCTCAAAGAAAGAGACATAATGAAGTAAATAGGAAAATCACGGAATGACAGAATGTGCTGAGTTGGAAGACATCCATGAGGATCATGGAGTAGCACTCGACCCCTACAGGACTTCCCCAGGAACCCAGTGTGCTTAAGAGTGTTGTCCAAGTACTTTTGAGCTCTGTTACATGGGTGCTGTGACCACTGCCCTGGGTTCTGTCCAGTGTCCATTCCAGAGCCCAAACTCTCTGGATCAAAAGCCTCTTCCTGATATATACCATAAACCTCTCCTAACACAATTACAGGCCATTCCCTCAGGTCACATCACTGGTCACCACAGAAAAGGCATCACTGTCTGCCCCTTCTCTTCATCTCACAGGAAAGCTGGAATGAGCTGTGCCCTCAGTCTCCTCTTCTTCAGGCTGAAAGACCAAGTGATCTCAAACACTCCCCATTTGGCTTCCTCTCCAGGTCCTCCACCATCCTCATTACTCTCCTTTGGACACTCTCTAATAGCTTTATATCTTTCTTTTCTTGTGTTGCCCAAAACTGCCCCTGGAACTTGAGGTGAGGCTGCCCAGCCCAGAGCAGAGCAGGACAAGCCCCTCCCTTGCCTGTCTGGTGATGCTGTGCCTTAGGTCCCCCAGGACAGGGTTGTTCCTCCAGGCCACCAGGGCACTGCTGACTCAGATCCAGCTTACCATCAACCAGGACCTCCAGATCCCTTTCCATGGCACTGCTCTTCTGGAGCTCATTCCCCAGTCTGTCCATACATCCAGGATTGCCCCATCCCAGGTGCAGAATCTGGCACTTGTTCTTGTTAAACTTCATACAGCTGGTGATTCCCCATCTTTCTAATTTGCTGAGGTCTCTCTGCAGGGCCTCCCTATCTTCAAGAGAGTCAGCAGCTCCTCCCAGTTTTGTATTGTCTGTGAACTTATTAAACTTTGAGTAACAATAATAATATTAATGGCATTGTGGTAAGCATAATGTGGAAACTCATCAGGAATGTTATTGTGAAAAATAATAGATAAAACTTAATTATATCTAAACAAAATTTTGAATAAAAACATAAAAGTGAAAATAAAAGAACTCTTAAAATTAATGGGTTTTTGCTTGGGAAATTTGGTCCAGCTCATTTTGAGGCATTTTATTTTATGTGGTTTGGTTGTGGATTTGCCAGAGACAACAAGGGGAAAATGTGACTGTACAGTCTCTCTCAAGATTCATGACAACAGTTTAGCCACAGACCTAAAGTATCCATCATTCATTTTCTCCATCACAACAACTCAGGCCAGAATTATATCTCATTTTCTGAAAATAATTCATTGCAAGTAGAAAAAAAAAAAAAATGTTTTCAGGAGAGTTTAGGGGCAGGTATGTGAGTCCTAATAAAGTATAAACTGTTTTTACTACAATCTGTAAATTTCTCATGGGTTCTCTCTTTTACTTTCCAAATCTCCCCTCACCCCACCAGTGTAGGGAATACTGAGTGAGTGGCTGTGTGGTGCTTAGTTTCTGGCTGGAGTTAAATCATAACATCCAATGAGGGAAAGATACAGGAATCACTATTCCTGTGACTATCAAAATATCTTATGGAGTAGTAGAATTCTTTTGTTTCATGGCACATATTTGAGCTTGCAACCATGGGCCACATCTGTCTGTCTCATCCGTAAGAAAGCCCCATCTGTCTCACTGTAAAATATATTCTTTTGTTTCCTTCACTTTCAGATAAAAAAAGCAGTTTCACATTACTCCTTTTTTCTTTCTACCATATATTTGGCATCTTAATAGTAATAGCATTCCCACATATATCTTTGCCAGCAAAAGATATTATTATAGGAAGAGAAGGTGGGAATATATTACCCGTTAGTCTTTCAGCAGAAAGAGTAGGAAGAAACACAGAAAATGAGCAGTGAATGCAATAAAGATGAATTAGTCAAGTTATGAAAAGAAAGAAAGCCAGATGCTAAAATACTAGCTGTTTGTACTAAAGCCATCGCTGAAGCCATACCAATAAAGACTGCCTAAGTGATGCCTGGATTTTTTTAACCCTTTCAGAGATTAATTGAAGTGTATTTTGGTAGCTGACTTAAATGCATTTCTCTCCGTTTCTTTCTTGATTTCAGTTATGCCCTGTTGCTCTGTTTTCTGTCATTTAGCCTGCCCTATGTTTGCCCTGAGGGCTGAAGAGTTACCACCAGCTCTACAAGGAGAATCTCTCCTATTTTACTAAGAAGTCTCTGTCCCTTGGAACATAATGGAAAGGAATATAAAAGAGCACCATTAATGAAGATGTGACGATTTTTTGTTTTCAGGGTGGCAAAGAGGAAATACCAACCTTTCTTTGGTACCCAGTAATGCCTGCACCTCTGGCCAGAAAGAGATTCTGCATAGCACAGAACCATCAGATAACTTCCATCTGTGGTTGTACCTTGTCTAACACAAAGTAGGATAAGTGACATGTGGCCTTCAAGGTTTTGCAAGAAATGGAGGACCCTTGACTTGTGACAGCAGTGTATGTATGTTTATGTATATGTGTATATATGTAAAAAGCAGGTTTTTTTTTTTTCTTAGCAAGTTTTAGAAGCCCTTTGGCCTCTGAAAGATTCTTTTTAGATGCCAAAAGCATAACAAACTTAGATAACCAACATAAGAATCTATTATTTGATTTTCCGTAATTTCTCAGTGATGTTGCTTAAAAGAATAATACTATCTGTACAATACTGCTGCATCTTGCTAGGAGGCCACATAAATGTTAAATGCAGTGGACATGAAGGCTGGAATGAAAAGTGAAAAATAAACATTGGCAATAGTTAATGAAATAGGATTAAGAGGAAAGTAATAAAAGCAATCTTTAACTTGTGTCTAAGGTCTGTTCAGGTGTCAGATTCTACTTTTTTTACTTGAGGAAATATTGACAGCAAAAGTCATTACCTGAGGCAAATCTTGGGAAAGGAAAGTAGATCTTAATTTTTAATAATATTACTGCAGTGAGATCCTGAAAGTCAGATATGTTTTAGTTCAATGTTTTACAACTGACTCCAACCGACTCCAGCAGAGTAATTTTGAAATTCTCACATGAATTCTCACATGAATGACTTAAGAGTGAAAATATTGTTAGAGTTGTGGAAGAAGTTATTCAGGACAATTGCTATTTAGACATGTACCAAACTCTGTAATCTTGCCTTTTTGTTTGAAGGGACTTTTTATTTTTTATTTTTTTTTTTTTTTTGTTTGCTTTGGTTTTTTTGGGGTTCTTTTGTTTTTTTTGGGTTTTTTTGGTTTTTTTTTTGGTTTTTTTTTTTTGGGGAAAAAGTAGGAAGAGACAAGATGCCAACCAGACTGGATGTTTAGTCCCAGCTAGAAACAGTTTTTTACTCTTTGGTGTTTTATTGTTATGTCCTCACAGACAGCAAATGTGATCTTTGTGACTTTAAAAGATACGGATTTTCTATACAGTTTTGAATACCTACTGTTCTCCTGTACTCAAAATGCTTCCAAAAGCAACTTGAAGAAAAGTGCAATAAGTTTACCTTTAATTCCTCCTGCATTGGCAAAATTAACTGTTCTCAGTAATGAACATTTGTTGTCTCCATATTTTCATGAAACCAGAAAGAAACCAAGCTAGAATGTCAAGATCTTGAGTCCTTTGTGATAGCTGTCCATAAATAGCAGTTTCCATTGTTTAGTGATCCTTTTGCCTTTATCTCCCTATTTTAATAAACTATTTAGAAGTAATCTTTGTGTTTACAGTTAAAAGTAAATGCAAGTGTCAAGAACCTGAAAGTTAAAAGGGTGATGATAACCTACTGCCAGTGCCATAGTGGCTAACAGCAGTATCAGAATGTCTTCCAAAATGAAGACTGCATTACCACCTCCCAAATCACTCAGAGCAGCTGCGGGTATGTACTTGTAAGGATCAGTCTGAAGTTTTCCTGATCTGCCTCACGACTGTCCAAGATCAGAGACTAAGACCTCGAGTACCTCACATCACTTTGGACAGGAATTCTGACTGGCTGAGGTGGATGCTTACCAAGGGACTGTTTACAGGTGTTCTTGTTGCTTGCCATGGTACACTCTTGAGCAGTGTACTGCCTACAGCATCCTGTTCCTGCTCCTGCTTCTCAGAGCCATGGTTTTCAAATACAACAGTCCATAAATCTCCCCACCTCTTGGCCAGAGGCCACTTGCTTTGGAAAAGGACTATAAAAGATGAAGAAAACTTTGAGATCTCCCCACGGACTGAAGATGCATCTGTTGGCTGAATATGGATGTCATCCTATCTGTTGGTAGCTATTCCCCACTCCTCTCTCTCTCTCTCTCTCTCTTTATTTTGTTTCCTTTATATCTATCCCCTCTATTGTGAAAACTGAGTTGTTGGCACTCAATAAAGTGCATTGTTGCTTGCTGTTGAATAAAAATTTAATGCCTTGTTGTTTGTCTTTTGCACCCTGAGGTCAAACCAATCATCACGACCCCTGTTGCGTTGAGCTGTAGTGACAATACTGCAGCCTTTAAGTTTACCTGAGACAATATTTTTGAGCTCTAAGATGTCCTAGTATGCTCCTGGATTTCAGTTGAATGCAATCCAAAAGAGATACAGTGCTTTAATATTTACCAATAATTTTATAATTGTTTCCGAGAAGCCAGGTTTAAGTGAAAGAAAATAAAATTACTATCCCCACTGAAGTTACAAAGACTTTTAAATAAACAGGTGACATAAAAGAAAAGAAAGTAATTTTCTCTGTTTACTCCAATGCCAAATCTGAAAGAACACTCTTTCTTTCGGTTTCATCCAGATGATAAGCTGTAGATAAATTACCTGAGTGCAGTTTACTTGTTCTTCTTCCATAGCAGGTCTGTTACCACTAAAGAGAGCAACTGGCTGGGGAAGAATACCATTCTTTATACGTAAAACCTTGCTTTGGATTTATTCCAGGTTTCATACAGATTCTAATCTTATCAGACTTACTTTCTATTCAATATTATTGATACTAAGTTTATTTCAGGGGTCAGTTTCAGCCCTGTCATCTTGGATTATGTATTGACTACTCATATCTGTCATCTTAACAAGTGTTTTACTCTACAAGTGGGTATAACTCTTCTATCTCTATTATTGTAATATGACAACCCTGAGTGAAGCCTCTCCTTATACCAATTTACATAAATGTGCAAATCAGCCACAATACTTTCCCTGCAAATTATTAATTACGACCAGACAGAGGAGTTATTCATTACTCTGGAGCAATAACCTCTTTGAGATCTTTAATTCATCCTGTCTCTCAAGACAAACAAAAAGCAAAAAATGCATCTTGGAAAATTCAGATTCCCCACTGAAATAATGTCTGAAAAGCCTAAGTATAGAGGGTGAGGCAGCAGAAATCTCATAAACTCTTTAAGATTTTTCTTTATCAGGGCTTTTTGCACATATTTTTATATCAGCTGTAAAACCAAGTGAAGAACTGCAAAGACTGTGCAGATTTGATGAGTGAAAAAAACACTATAGTCATATGCAATATAATAATATGCTTCCATGTGAAGGGTAATATTATTCCCCAAATCATGGGAAAAGAGGGAAGTCAGAAGGATTACAAAAAAAAAAACCAGAATGTGAGTTCCTTCAACTTTGAATCTTCCGTCTTCTCTCTTTCTCCCCACACTGAATATGGGACATGGAAGATAAGCTCTATAATGGAAGATAACAAATGTTGTGTCCCAGTTATTGAGATAAATTCTGTAACACCCAAAATATAGACCATGTACCAGTTTCTGGAAATGTTTTTCAGCCTATCCCTATTCCCTAAGAGCAACATCCCATTCTTCTTTCATATGTTTTGCTGAGAGCCTGACAGCATTGAGTCTGCTTCAGCAGATGTTATGTGACAGAAGGAGACATTGCTGTTTGCCTAAAGCACACTTTCTTATGTTAAGTCTGATATTGAACCTTTGATGTTTACATCAACTTTTACATCATGATGCCCAAATAAAACATTCTATACCAACTAACAAAATAAATTTTACAAAGAGGATTTTGGGGGAAGAAATGAACTGCTGCCACTTGAATGAAAATTGAGCTTTGAAATGTAGTAACATTTGATGAAAATTCCAGCTTCCTTGGAAAAAAAAATTTGGCTGAGCTAATAATCACCTAGTACATATGTAATGCATGATTGATTGTAGTTATTTCATCTAAAATGCACTACAATATACACTAAAACGAAGCAAATTTACAACTCCAAGATTATGCTTACTTTAATGCACATTTCATCTTACATTTTAAATGACTCAGTAATAGGATCCATAAGTTCTGTTTATGTTTAATTTATAATGTGACAGATTTAAATGGGCAACACATTTTAAGAAATGTGGTCATGTGTAGATTATAGCATGTGACTTGCTAACCAGACTTTGAGAAAAATCATGCAGGTTAAAAACGGCACAGTTCATTCCACTAACTTTACTTTTGTTAACAAAATTTTAGCCACCACAATATAGACTTTAGCCAGGTTAGGATTTCCTGCCAGTCAAAGATCAAAATAAATTCATCTAGTGGAAGGACTAGAGGCTAAAGCATATGTGTTCCTCTTCCAATCAGCTTGAATTCACCAGTTTGTTTACCAAAATACAGCAGAATAACTTTAACTGGGATTATTTGTTATTAGAAGGACATTTTGTCTATTAAACGAAAGAATTTTCTATCTCTTCTTTGTTGGAAACAAAAATTCCAAGTAAGTGAATGCTACTTTGAATATTTTACACTGAAAAAATGTAATAACTTACACCTAAAGATAATCAATAGTCAGTAAGAAATACTACTCAGTAGGATTGGTTTACTCTTTGGGCTCTTAACTGATGAACAGTGGAAATTCAATGACACTGCAGGAAGAGGTCATTTTCTGCCTTGAGAAGTTCCTTGTTAAGTTTCAATTATTTTGCCAGTTTGTGCAACAGTATTTTAGTCTTCCTTATATTGCTAGCACATGTAGGTGGCTAATGTCTCTTCACATATGCTTCACAGCAGGTTGTGAACTATTAGAATACTTAGCAACTAAAAGTTCTTTTCCAGTAGAGCACGTAAATGTGACCCCTGTTGGGTGATGTTCCTGCAGTACCTGATAAGAATCACTTAATCATGTACTGCATTGATAGAGGTGAACAGCAGAGGAAACTCTTCTTATCAAATCACATTACAAGCTATAATAACAAAGCAAAAGCAAGCCCCACAGTAAGTGCATTTAAATGAAGCTGTCTGTGGGACTGACCACGATACCTGCTTCTTTGGCACTATATTTGTTTTGCATGTGCGGTATAAAAAGGTTGATATTTCACACTTTGTGTTTGTTTGGATTTTTTAAATGGGTAGAAAACCAGGACCAAACCCCAACTTTAGTTTGTTTGTGAGTTGTGTGCAGGGTGATAATGAAAGTGTGCCTCCTTTCCAGCTAGAAGTCTTGTCTTGGGTATGGGAAAGACACATTCAATGCTCTGCCTGAAACATTGCAGCAACTAGTTCTATATCTGCAATAATGAGGCCATACATCAAACTCAGGAATCTTGTGGGCTCTTTCCTTCTGACTTTGATCTGAAAGGCCAGTCTATTCATGTCAGAGGGCATCATAACAATAATTTCTCAAAAATTTACAGGTGAAAATTCCTTGCTAATTCAATTACTTGTGTTAAAATTGAGCCTAGAGTTCTGAAGTACATGTTATCTTTGAACGTATGTGCATCCATACTTTCACAGATTTGCATACTTTCCCAGAAAAAATCTAATTACTTTACATTTTACAGGAGTTTAGTTTTGATCTATTCTTTGTAAAACATTGATTTTCTGATTGCAAAGGCATGAGCATTTTTACTGTGTGGCTTTGAGAGCTTTAAGAAGTTCTTGTTAACAAAGTCCTGTGTCACATGCTTCAATTACACATTAAAATAATCCCCAAAGTAAGAAAGAAATATAAAAAATCCATGTAAGGTCTTAAAATCATCACATAAATAATGTGGTAAATTAAATAGAACACAATACAATGAGGTCAGGAAAATTCATGAAGAGAACTCATATTCATTTCATGAATTATCTTTATTCTCTTCATACCAACCAATAACAAAACTAAACAAACAAAAAAAAAACCTAAGATGTTTTTCTGTAAAGTTAAGGTAACAAGGATGTATCCTTCAAATAGAGGTAAAATTCTCAGTACCTTGAGGATACTGCGCTATTCTTCAGCTAGTTTCTATCACATATTGATTTAGACATGTAACAGATGTACCTCTCCTAGCATCCCAAAAATTTTGCACCTGATTAAGTGCTACAAAAATCCCACCACATAAGTTCTGGAAAGCAGAAAAATCAAGTATTCTATTTCTTCATTGCATTTTATATGAAAATTAAGAACTTTGCAGAGTTTTCATCTACTAATTTGTGAGAACACAAGTACATTCATACAAATATACCAAAGTATACTTTTTACTTATGTTTAGTTGAAATATCAAGCTAAACATTAAATTCTGGATAGAGTTTGATCTTAACCTAAAAAATGACCTTATATTTTTTTGTCTATAAGCATCTTTTAATTATCTCATGTAAATGCAGTATATATTTCCTTAGATACAATAATAATAGAATAATATTTCAAATTATTGGCATATTTTAGACAGAATATAGGATAAAGAGAATCTCATTCTGTGCTACCATTTATTAACCTCCTAACATTATATTAACAGCATGTTTATCTCAGAAAAGTGTTGATCCCTGAACACTAATATCTGCAAAAAAACAGGTGGGGTAGAAGAAAAGGGACATGTTGATGTAAACACATAGCAGCAAACTTGTATTACAAATACAGGATTTCTTCTGGATACATTGTTTTTATCTACTTTTGTTTCGCAAACCAACCAATCAACCAACCAACCAGCCAAAACACCCAAACCAAACAAATAGACAAACAAAAAAAAAACAAAAACAAAAAACCAACAAAAATCCCACCAAAAGACCACTAGAAAAACAGGTTTATCTAAGTTAGTAAAATACTTATGTGAGAACACCAAAGTATTAAAAGGCTAAAATACAAAGTTGAGGGAATCAGGCAAAACACCAGCTCTGAAAACTTAGGTTGTCTTACACTGTCACTAAAGATATATGTTTAAACACTCCACCATATAAAAATGTAGAAACTACTGGATTTCTGAGGTTGTTGATTCCAATATTTCACCCCAAAATTGTGGTAACCTGAAAAACAGATTCACAAAACAAATGTATGGTTCTTCTTTACTTATTTTATGCTCCATTCCACTGACTGAATGAGCTACATTATTTTGGTGTTAATCTTGGTAAAGAGGAGTAACTGGGCAGAAAATAAAAACACCTAAGCAAAATCCAAAAAATGATGCAAGTATTCTCAAAGAAACCCTATAAAAACAAAGGAGTAAAATAATGAAAACTCCTTCTAGTGCTGAAAATTGCTGTTTTTCATCAGATTGCTATACTCCCTGGTAAGTCTAATTCTATTTAGACATATTCTTCGCATTCACTCTTCACATATTATCCTGTGAAAAATTTTGATCTTGTAACTTCATGCTCTGAAATTTGGCTTGTCATTCTAAAGAACTCTGAGACTGAACAAAAGCTCTGCTTAAAAATGAAAAATAATTATCAAAAAATCTTCCTTGTAATTTCTGAATTTATTTCTGTTCCTTGTTCCCCAGATACTAAATAATTAAATATTTTTTCCTAATAATAAGAAAAGTACCATTCACTTCCAAACAAATTTTGATCTCTGAAGAGTTTCATCCTCAAAACTGATTCTGGATTTTGTTGTAGAAAACTACTAGAAAAAAAGGCTCTATTAGTAATACAGATGTATATCAATATTTTCCCAACAAGTCCTAGTATTTTTTCCCCTTCACATTTGGTTCAACATGGTCTGGGTCCAATATTAAAAGTATAAACTCTTAATAGTGAGGTTAAAGATAGGAATGTTATAATATATTATTACTAGTGACAGTGTGTCCTTCATTGCTGTTGAATCTCAGCAATAACTTTCAAATAGATAAAGATATACTGTCTATTGTTGATTTAGCATTTATTTAGTTTGTTTATTCATTTTACTTCTTTCCAGTATCCAGTCTAGATACATTGATCGTTGGAGGGCTGCAGGGTATCACTTGTAGTACTCAATATTTCTTATTCCTTTTTTTAGGCTGCTTAAAACTTTTTGAAATTCTACTGGTCAGTCTTAATTTGAACTTTATTCATTCACATTCAGTTTATAAAGATGGTGGAAATCTATTCTTATGATATCAATATTTGATTCATCACTAGGCTTCAAGCATTATTTCAGAAATTCATTTTGATCACAGATGATATTTTTTCAAAATATTGTAAATTGTAGAGACACTAACAGGAATAATTTTGAAACAATTTGCCCTATTTTAACACAAATTAAGATGAAGATACTTCTTATCTTGCCACCATTTATTGCAGTAAGTGAAAATTAGAGTGGTATGAGAACTGCAATGAATAATCCTTAGGAGTATTGCTGAGTACTGTTCGTTGTTTGTTTGGGTTTTGGTTTTGGTTTCAGTTTGTTTTCCTCTATGCCTATTTTCTCGGGAAGCTTTTGCCATCTGATTTTTTTCTTAATTTTTTTTTGGTTGGTTTAGGAGACACCTCTGAAAGGTTATATACCTGACACATTTGCTGCTTAAAATGTATACCATATTTATTGCATTTTTCTCTCATTGACTTAACTTATTACCATTCAACAGTTAAATGAATAATATGATAGCAACATCAGAAAGGGGTGCTGGTATTTTAGATATGTGTGTTTCAGTAATAGACAAGCAGCCTAAAGGAATTGCAGGCTGTCTTCTTACTGATATGTTAATGTCATTTTGATTAATTGACTCCTTCTGCTGTAAGTATTTGGGGCTATTGTGGTTTAAAGGACAAGAACATTGAAAACAGTCCTCAAAAATTTAGTCATTAATTTAATTCTTTTTACCATAGGAAGTTATAAAATAATTTAGAGTCACCCAATAAGAATTATTTTGTTTCCAGTTTATTCTATGTGTCTTTCTCTGGAAAGCTTACTAGCTCTTAGACATCAGAAATTTTTATTATCCTGCTGATCTTATTTCTCAAATTAAATTATTTTGATGATCTAAAGATTGTTTTGTAAGCTTTTGCTTATAGTGTGGCAATTATGACAAAGCTCAACAAAAGTCTTTGAATCTAGTGTGTTTTCTTTAGTTAAACAAGAAAAGCCACTCCAAGATTGCTGAGAGAGTGGAGATAAAGAATATAAATAATAGTAAGAATTTTGTATCCAATTAACTTTGATAGTTTTGGTCTTCTAACCAAGAAGGAATATAAATAATATTAAGAATTTTGTATCCAATTACTTTGATAGTTTTGGTCTTCTAACCAAGGCACTATTTGCCCCTTTCCTTTAATATATAAGCGAAATATTTCAGTTTTAGAAAGAGAAATTTAAATTAAAATAATATTTCTATAGTCAAGGATTGGGGGAAGGGGGAGAAAATTAAAAAGAAAGTGGAATTAAAAAAACATTCCTCATTTTATAGACAATCTCAAGCAAAATACTGAATAAACTGTACTGAATTGGAAGATTGCTTTTTCCTGATGCTGTTATGCACTTTTTTCATAGTTGTTTGCTTCCAGTAATGTACAGAATGATTTGTGGTAAATGCTGTCAAACTTAGGGACTGAAACAGCATCTTGTTGTTTATTCAGTTCAGATAATTGCAGTTTGGGGGTTTTTGTCATTTCTTTCTTGAGAAAAAGCTTGCCAAAATTAAAAAAAAAAAACATACCTAGTATAGTGTAATTTTTTTAACTGTCTGATCATATTAATAAGCTGCCCTTTTGATAACATTTTAGCTAATGACCTTTTAATATTTCTTTAGATAATATTTAGCTCATAAATGTACAGTGTCATAACAAAAATGCAGGACATATGCCAGAAAAGTGTGAATTTTTAAATTCATTTTAGCAATTGTACAGACTAGAGTTTTAGTTAATTTAATAGTTAGAATGCATTCCAATGTTTAAACATAAATTCTTCCTTCTTTAGAAATCATTTTCTAATCTATCCTTTGATTTCTATCATAGTTCAACAGGTATAAAAATCAGTGTCTGAAACATCTAAATGCTAAAGTTGTCACAGATTTGTAGTGTGTCATTTAATAATTCATCAACCCAAAGAGGTATTCAGTTTTCCTTGAATTACTTTTTCTGTAAGAATTATATTTAGATCCCATTTTCCTTCCATTGGCTAGGATATTTAAGATCTGCAACTTCCAGAACCTACATAATCAAAAAGGCTTACAGAACAAGAGCAATCCCATCAGAATGATGTCCTGTCTGGGCACAGTGGATTACTTAGCTAATTGAATACTGAAAAAGTTTTAAATGAAGTGTTTTGATACACTTTATTAAGCCAAAAGGAATATTCTAAGCTATTTGTCCTATAGCATGTTAAAATAGTGCTTTATCCAAACATGCTGAAATTCACATATCTCCATTCACTTTAGATACTTTTAAGGTGTACGGTCTTATCCAGAAGCAAAACACACAAATGAACTTGTCTATATTACCTAAAAAGTGTCAATTAACTGATACTAGAATATATTCTTCGCCAAAACAGAGAGTATTTTCTTTTAAAAAACAGTTCATTTGAAGTGTCCACTGATGATTTTCAGAAGTTCTTGATTTGCCCTATTTCTCTGTCTGGACATGTTAAGATTGCTTCCAATTAATTACTGTTTTCTTTACTCTTTTAAAAAAGTAGGCCATTAATAAACCTTTGTGTTCTAGATTTTAATTTCACATGACACTGGAGTATGGTTTATTCATAGCTGCCTGTTGGCTTAGGCATCTATAATAAAAGCAGTAGCCCCGTTTCTTTGTACTTCAAATGCTGCAGCTTAGATTGGTTTTGTTATTGTTTTGTAAGTGCTGCACAGAGACATTTTTGAAGCTGATTTATAAAATGCTATTTCATGTTAAAGCTGCTGCTCTAAAAAATATAATTTAAACCTTTCTCTGGAGATAAGTGCATAGTTAAGATCCTATGCACAAGTATTCTACAAAAGCATCAAACCTATTTTCCACACTCATTACTGCTTGCAGCAATGTGATTTAGTGAGTTGGCATTTGCGGGGCACCAGGCATAAACCAAGCTGCTTTCTTACTCCCCCTTCTCAGCAGGACAGGAGGAGAAAATGTACTAAAAAGTCCATAGGTCAAGATAAGTGCAAGGAAATCAATCAATGACTACCAGCCTGAGCAAAAAAAATCTGACTTAATCTGGGAAATATTAATTTAATTCATTGCTAATTGAAAAGAGAGTAGGATAAAAATAAGAGAGTGTGAGAAATTGAGGCAAAACTAAATACTTCTTTACCCCAACACTCCTTCCTCCCATGCGCAACTTCATTTTTAAAACTTCTGCATTCTCCACACCCTGAGAAGCACAGGAGAAAATGGAATAGGAATTTTGGTCAGTCATAACAGGTCCTCTCTACACTTCTTCTTCCCCACATGCTCTAGAATTATCCAGCATAGGGTCCACAGGACAAAATCCTTCAAAAACTGCTCCAGTGTGGATCCTTTCCATGGGCTGCAATCTTCAGAAAAAGAGTTCTGCAGAGTGGAACTCCCATGGACTACAATTTCTGCTCTGGCATTGACTCTTCATGGGCTGGAGTGTAAATATCTGCTCCCACATTTTTTTCCATAAGCTGCAGGGAAATTTCTCATCTGGACATGGAGCAACCCCTCCACACCTTAATTCAGTAACCTTAACGTTGTTTCTTTCACATTTTGCTCATCCTTTTCTCTCATATTCTTTTTTTATCCTTTATCAAATATTTTATCACAGAGGTGCCACAAACAAGTCTGACTGTCTCAGTTTGAGCAGTGCCAGATCCATTTTGGAGCTGTATGAAACTGGTTCTTTCTGATGTAAAAACAGCTCCTAATGTCTTCTCACAGAAGCCAGTCCTACAGATCCTACACTATAGAAAATTTCCATGTAACCCAAAATATACTAATGATTCAAAGTCTGTGCTTTCACTTTTTGCCCCTCCTTATTTTATAATAGTATCCTTATTTTATAATAGTATCCTTATTTTATAATAGCATCTGCTAATGGGCCATCTTTAAGACTAGGTGAAACGATCATCTATATCTTTTCCACAACCCATCCTCCCTCCAGGAAGATACCATCTGCTAATAAGCCATTAAGTCCCGCTGTGTGACTGATAAAATGACATCATCCCACTGGGAGATGCTCCAGCCGGGGGAGGAGCCAAGCATTTCCTACCTAGATAAAAAACTGAAATTTTGAACAGCAAGTTACCCATCTTTCCACTGGATTCCAGAGGAACACCTTTCCACATCATCCCTGGACCTTCAGAGGAAAAGTGCACCTTTCAACAGGACCACTGCTACAGCTGAACCACATCTGCCACTGCAGGAGGACTGCAGCCACCATTTAATGCTACCAATGTCCTGTTATTTCTAATTCCCTTATCTTTGCCTGAGAGACCCCTGATTTCAAAATTATAATGATAATTTGGAGAGAGGAGTTTTACATTCTCCATTTCAAATAGGAGCTTCTGCCTTTATTGGCAGACACCTACCCTTCAAACCAGGACATATTCTTAAAGATGCTATTATGGTAAGGAAATAGCCTCACAACATTTCCATTTACACTAATCTGGGATCCAGACTATAATTAACTCAAAGAAAATCTATGTTGGCAAACTCTACAGTGTACATACACACACACACACACACACACACACACAAATACTGTAAAAAATACAACTGCATTTCCCATTTCATGCTAAAAATCAATGAAAAACAGGTCAAAACTGCTCCTATATTAGAGAAACATCTCTTGACAAGTACTTTACTTCCATAAATAGAAAACTTTCCAAATTCCTAGAGCTATGCTGTAATCCAGTGTATGAGGAGAAATAACAAGCAACTGGAGAGCAATTTGATAGACCAAACAAGAAAATGGGGAAATAATTTAAATCCATGTGTTAATCACAGAAAAACCTGTTAAAACATCAAGCAATCTGTTGAATCAGCAAACAGGCAGAGAAGCAGAACTCTGCATTTAGTCCACCCATATACTACTTATCTAGATTCATATATTATATTTGAAGTAACTAAATGCATACATTTTTCTTCTCTTGTTCAGGGGTGACATTTCTTCAGCAGCATGATTTCGTCTCCATGAAAACACAGATTTTGAAGTTTCCCATTTGCTGTGTAGAATTTCTCTGCATGTTGTGTTATATTCATACATATAGTGAATCAACTGGGATAAAAAAAGACACACTCACATAATTCCTTCATCGCTAAAAGAAAATATAATAGGTTGCATGCATTTTTAACTTCCACAGCAATATTTTTACAATTGGGGTCATCTCTGTTCTTCAGACCCTGTCTTTGGTCTTTGAATCAGATAACTAGGACTGCTCACAGTTCTTCACAACATTCTTAATTTAATTTAAAAATGTAACATCAATATACAGATAAAGAATTTGTGCAGCTGCAATACAATGTACAGCAACTCTGGATGTAAGCAGTATCTGAAATTTTATTATCTTTTATCCTTGTACTGAAATTCTTATGGCAAATTGCCACCTGTTAAAGATTTGGGTATATTGCTCTGGCTTGCAAATTAAGTGCTCTGTCTGATCTTTGGCACAACAGATACCTCTGACACCTTTATTCATTATTTGCTGAGAATGTTTTTTAATCAGCCTTCTTATTTTAAATGGAGACACTATTTCAGTGGCTCTGGTTTCCTAGCAACACAGTGACTTTTGTGATTACAAAAGACCTGGGTTCAGAATGGTTTTCATGGCTTTTAGTTCTCTGTATAGCCTCACAGACATAATACTTTGATACCGCATATCAGACCTGATTTATTTTACTGTAACCAACAATGCATCAATCAGATTAATTTAAAATGACCACCACCTAAACTCATAGTAAAGAAAATTCTAAGTGGAGCAGAGTATTCTCCTTTTATATAGACTGCAATTAAGGTATGTGTTTATATAAATTTGTGTTCTAAAATTTATCCTGTTGGATAAATATGATTGGAGAATCGTGTGAAAGCCCACTGTGCTTAGCTGTAGTCTATTTTCAGAAATTAATTAATCTCACATATTCTGCTGTTTTCAATTCTTAAAGTATAAGTTACCTTTTTGGATTTGTTATTGCATGAAAACTATCTGCGCTCTTTTCATCTGGAATTGATTTAGTTTTCTGCACAATGGCTGGTGTAGGGCTGTGCTTTGAATTTGTGCTGAATCAGAGATGTTTTTGTTATTGCTGAGCAGGAATTGCACAGAGCCATGGCCTTTTCTGGGGTTTTTTGTACAGCCATGGTGGTGAGAAGGCTGGGGGTGTGGGGGACGTTGGGAGGAGACACAGCTGGGACAGGTTACCCCAGCTGACCACAGGGATATTCCAGACTATCTGATATCATGCGCTGAATATAAGGTGGAGTGAAGAAGGAGGAATGGGGGAGTCATTTGGAGTGATGGGGTTTGTCTTCCCAAGACACCATTACATGTGATGGACCCCTGCCCTGCTGGGAATGACTGAACACCTGTCCTGCTGCAGGAAGGAGGAAATTCATTCCTTGTCTTTCTTTGCTTGTGTGCATAGCCTTTGCTTTCCCTATTAAGCTTTGTATTTCAGTCCTGGAATTTTGCAATTTTCACCCTTCCAATTCTCTCCCCATCCTGACTGGTGAGGAAGTGAGTGAGTGGCTGTCTGGGGCTGGGCCACTGAATGGGATTAAAGCATGAAGAGTGGAATTAAATAAGGGTCTGACAGAGGAGATTTGGTTGAGTTTTTTTTCCCTGAAACTGATGCTACTAGTTTGTATAATTGCTGTAGTCATCCAACATGGATTTAACACAAATGCAAATCTTAATGAAATCTGAGCCTTGGCCTCCAGCACTTATATTTCTTAAGATTTTTTTTCCAAATTATGGAGTAAAAAATGTTTAAGAGGAAAAACATGCCATATTATTAACTTAATTATTTTGCAAAATGCAAAATTATGTCTCAACTTAAAAGGAACAGTGGAGTTACAGATTTTTCCATCATTCCACAATTTATGTAAGCTAACTGAACTATACACTCATTTAAAGGAAGGAAATGTATGTGAATAAAGTAAAAAATAGTATAGCTAATATAAATAAATAAATTAACTGTCTTTCCACAAAGAAAACATAAATAAATTAGTTTGGAAAGGCTGGACAGTAAACCATAATCTTTCAAGAAATGATGTTATGCTTAAATATAGTTGTAAATCATGTTTCTTGTTCATTCTAATTATGTCACAAAAAGCAGGCAGAAGGCTTTGAGTAAATGTAGATTAAAAACATTTAAGAAAGGATTTATGAAATGACTGATTGCATTTTTCCCAAGATTAGGACATACTCTTTACATATCACAGACAAATCAGGGCAGTATCATTAGGATATCAAATTAGTCAGCAGATGACAGTCCAGAAGAATGCTGCAAAGTGGAGTTCATCTATCCAGCAGAATGAGAGAAATAGAAATAGTAAAGTACAGAACATTCAATTAATAAGGTATTCAGATGACAAGAAAGGATAAAAAACAGCTGAAATATTCTCTAAATGTCCTTGACTATATGTAAGCAAAGAAATTGTATTGAAACTCCTAAAAGAACAGAATAATAACTAGGGGGGTGGGAGTTTACACAAAGGGGGGCGGGGGGGGGAAGGGGAAGCATATATACACACAGTAAAATCCCCAGGAGCAAAAAAACAAGCAAACAAACAAAAATCAGTAAAATTTCAACAAAGTCCATAATTATGATATCACAATTATCACCTGAGACAAATGTAATGTAATTCAAAGGAAACTGATCTTCTTGACTTATTTGCTGTTGGTGGATGCAAATCAGAGGATTCTCTCTCTTCAAGTCAGAACTGTAATGATGTACAGGCAAGAATAAACCAGGGACAGTTGACTGTACCAGCATAGGCCAAGGACTGACCTAATGGAAAGCAGCTCTGCAGAGAAGGACTTGGGAGGACTTGGTAGACAACAAGGTGTCCATGAGGCAGTGCCCTGGGGACCATGAAAATTAAAGACCTGGGTCTATTCAGTCTCAAGAAGAGAGGACTGAGACCAAACCTCATCTATGTATGTGATTTTCCGAAGAGGGGGATGTTTCCAGGCTCTTCACAGCGGTGCCCAACAACAGGACAAGAAGCAAAGGGCAGAAAATGACACACAGGAAATTCCACCTGAACACAAGGAAGAACTTACTGTATGGGTGCCTGAGCACAAGAACAGATTGACCAAAGAAGGTATTGAGTCTCCCTCACTAGAGTTATTCCAGAACCTAAACAATCCTGTGCCATGTGTTCTGGGATGACCCTGCTTGAGCAGGGAGGCTGAACCAGATGAACACATTGTAGTTTCTTCCAAATTTATCTAAATCTCCCTGATTTTGTCATGGGCCCCTTTACTGAAGATGGCTTAACTCCTGACTGTTCATCAGAGGAGTTAACAAATTCCTTGTTTTGTTTAAATGCACACACAGATTTTGGATTACTTATTAAAATGTCTTTATCTTAACCTACAGTTTTTCTCACTTATACTCTTCTGGCCCTTTCCCCAGTTCCCCTAGGGAAAAGTGAGCAATCAGCTCTGGGGAGCTTAGCTGCCTACCAGGGTTAAACCACAATACTTCATGTTCCATCCTCATCTGATTAATTGCTTTCTGTCTCCTGAAGATCTTTCTGTGCTATGGAATTGGTGTTGAATGGAGAGGCAACAGTTTTACCCTAGAGGGTAGATCAAATTGAGTCCACTGAAATCAGAGAAGGGTAAAAGGGTTTTGACATTGATTTTGAGGGGAGCTGGAATGTCACTCTTTCTGACAAAGAGCTTATCACTGTCTTTTTCTTCTAATTACTTAGCTGAAAAGGAAAAAATAAATCTTTCTCCTAAATTGCTAAATTTTTTTGAGTATTTTTTTTTAAAGGAAAGCATAATCAAGTTTTGTTCATCCTGAGGCCAAGCTGTAAAAAGTATCTTTTTGAAGTGTCAGTTTGCCACACAGACATGTGGTTTGCTTCTGGTTTAGGTTGTTTTCTTTTCCTTTCCTTTTCAGTGTAACCATGCAGTGTACTCATTCCTCAAAAATTTAAATTTAAATTATAAAATGCATAACGTTTTATAGAATGAAATAATCAGCAATCTATTTGCCATGTATAAAACACATATTTTAAAATATTTTTTTTCCAAATTTTTTTTTTTTTTTTAGAATTCAGGACCTATGATGTAGGAACTCAGAGTAAAAATATTTAGATGTCTAAGTATTACTTAGAGTTTGAGATTTCTTCCTTTTCCATTCCTTAATTTAACTCAGAAACCAAATACATTTTGCCACTTTTTTTCTTCTTCTTTTTTTTTTTTTAATGGATTTGAATTGTAGCTTACTTTTATGTTTTTATGTCACAGAGCCCTGCATTTTTTGTTCAAAAAAAGTATTTGTGCAAGCTTCAAAGTTTTTCTAGAAACCTATTCTAATATATCAGTCATGATGTAAATCTGTGAAAAACCCCACTAAAAATCATGACATTACTCAGCCATTTAAAATAAAGTGAAATTCTGTTTCCTTATGAATTAAAAAATTAACCTTCAGGGTTAATAGCTAATGTTATTTAAATATATGCAAGAAAGTCACTATAGTGTAGGTGGTTAGAATGCGAAATTATATTTAAGCACATTGTGATAAATCCCAATTTCTTTGCCACAAAATGTTTTTTGTTTCCTGCTTTGCTTTTTTTTGATAGCTATTACACAGCAATGAGTCTTACCCATCATGCTATTATTATATGCTAATTGCAATCAAGCTTTTTGGAGCTGTCTGGAGATGAGGGTTTATTTGCATTAAAAAAAGATTTTGTGATAAATTGCTTTTTAATATTGTACATTGTCATATGGCACATCTTCCAACTACCTGTTAAAAGAGCAATGTGAACTTCCTTATTACATTATTAAAAAAAAATAAAACTAAACAGCATAACAACTTAATGTAGAATAATTTGGAAGATATTTTTAATCACACTTTTAAAATTGAATCAATAGTATGCAAATAAGCAGATGCTCAAGAAATAAAAGTAGCATAACAAGATTTTTTTTCTGTTAATATATTTAACATTTTTTACTTTGTGACCCCTTCCTGAAGTGATTCATTGTGAAATCCATTTGTAATTTCAGTCTGTTACTTTTATAGATTTGTTATTGACAAAGGAAGTTTGGCAAGAGCACATTAAAGTGATATTTCAGAAACTGAAGAAAAATAACTTGCGTGAAAATGGTTCTAAGATAAAGTGATCAGAGTCATGGTAATGAGGCAGTTTCCAGTGTAACAGAGAAAGGAAAATATGTTTATCTTAAAGGTTGGTTGTTAGCTGTCAAATTCTTTCTGCCTAAAATTCATTTTAAATACTAAGCATTCTAAAATGTCATTTGCTTTAGCACATGAGGAGATGTGAAAGAACAATAATATTGGCTTTCACAATCACAGCTGGGGGCACTACATCTAACTAATTTTTATGCTTTCAAATGTACATGTCAGTAAACATGAAGTGAAAGTTATTAGAAGCAACATTTTATTTTCGATGGTGACCATAACAGCTGGAAAAGTGGAAGGCAGTGAGTGGTGGTTTCTGCAATTAACCCATGAGAATCACTGAAGAAATAATTTCTTTCCTTTTCACTTCCTGTTTTTGTTTGTTTCCTGTCATTTCTGCCTAGTTCCTGCCAAGAACACGTCTGATTCCTAATCAGGTGGGGTGTAGGAGGTTTTTTTCCTCTTTAAATCCCTTGACATTATCTAGGTTACCTGATTGATGTGGCTTATAGTAAAAGTAATAAAGTAATTTGCCTTGGCCAGTTGGACAAGAAAATAAACCTAATTCCTTAAAGCAGAGAGCATAACAAAATCCTTGTCAGTTCTTAAGATCTGGTGACAAGGCTCTTTTAATCAAGGCAGTCGTCTTATATTAACGTGGAGAGAAAAAAGAAGGAGTTTTGGCCTTGTCATATTTATAGAAAAATGAAGACATTATAAGCATTAAGAAAGGACTGTGAATACCCAGTAATTCATATAAAAAATGCAGCTAATTTAAAACCTACATTTTTAAACTTTTCTGTTGGTTGAGCTTTGGGCTTTGTCTAGTTTAGGTGGACATTTTTATTCTAAGACAATTTTTTAAAATCTAATTTTCCATCTCCAAGAGTTATCAGGAGAAAAAAAAAAAGCTCAGTACATGTAGTATGAGCCAAATCAGGATCAGATGTCTTTATTAATTTATTAATGACATGCAATTAAATGGCAATAACTGAACTATGCATTCAGGATCAATATCAATCATGCAACACGTGTACCACAACATTAAACTTTTCACTTGGTAGCAAACCACCTAAAAATTTCTGTTTTTTTTTTTTTTTTTTTTAACTAATCCTCAAATGGTCCAATCACACATGTGTATTCATACACAAAATTGATCATGGAGACTTCCTTCCCAGATAATTTCACCTCTTCCAACCAAAATGCACACATTCCTGGAAGAATTATCCTTCTTTTGAAGCAATTTTTCCTGTTTTTTCATACACCTTTGCAAGCTAAATTTTATATAAATCCTTACTTTTTACTCTGAATGATGGACTACTTACTCTCTACTATGACCTGTTCAGGAAAAATCTTCTGTCAGGCAATTTTGATCTTTTCATCATGTTTGTTCTGTCCACTTGCAGTCTTAGTGCCAGATGTGCACAAAATGAAAATACTGAAATCAGTGAATAAACCGTACTAAATTTTAAAGCATTAAATTATAAAAATAAAATAAAATAAAATAAAATAAAATAAAATAAAATAAAATAAAATAAAATAATTTTTATTATTTGGAAAGTACATTATTAGTTTTTTAACTAGTTAGCATGACAATTAAGAGTAATTTTTTTTCTTTTTTACAATGTCTTTACATGTTTTGGAGTGTAAAATTGATTTAGACAGGTGAATTTGAAATGTTTTTATTTAAATTAATGTTTTTATAGAAAGAGAAAGTCTGTCTTTGGGAATATGAAGGACTTTATGAATATCAGGTACTGTCAAAGAAGAAGAATGACTTTATGTCTGGCCCATTTTAGCAGCATGGTTGCATAAAATTTAATTGGGGATGGAATTTGATATGCATGATTATAGCAATAATAGATATTGTTATTGTTTAATGTAGACCTTTGAATTATAAATTAAAGGATTAAATACAACTGTTATGTATAATGTGTAGATCTTCTAAAGCAATAAATGGTAGCCCTTGCTTTCATTGTTTGCATCTTGTCTTTACAAACATATGATGTAAATCTGAACATTTTTTAAAAATACAAAGAAAACATTTATTTATTTGGAAAAATCAAATACTGTTTTTTAAAGATGCATCTATAAAATATGCATTTTCTATTATAATTTTTTTAAATCTGTGTGAATAGAAAAGGTCATATTTGGAAATATGTTCTATATAGAAAAAAAGGGCTTCATTCATAAATAAAAATCCCGCAACAAATTGACAAAAATGAGACAGTTTGCATTTGCAAGAAAATCCAATTCCATTCACACAATGGAAATGTCATTATTATATATAGGGAATAAACTGTAGCTGAAGATTTTTAAAATAAAGTTGTATATTTTCAGACCCTTTTCCTATCTGAATCTATTGAGAGACTTCATAAAGCAATGGGTTTTATTATTAAATATAGAAATTTGTTGTTGTTGTTGTTGTTCTAAAATGTTTTATATTATTTTATTTTGCAAAAACTATTTTTATATACAATAAACAACAAATTCAAATTGAGTTGTCTTTCATGTGAAATTAAATTTGAGGTATGTATTTGAATGAGGTCCAAAATCATAAATTATAGAAATTCAAATATCAGTTTTACCTTTATTCTTAGTGCTTCACACCACTGCTGCTGTGCCCAATATGATGTTCCTCTTCATGTGTTGTCAGTCTTTCATCCTACTTCATTTTCTCACAGGCATGTTTCCTCAAAGAACAATATTTTTCATTTTCTTCTGCTTTCTAAATGTCTTTTTGCCTTGTACATGTGTAGAAACTGAGTACAAAGTGTATTTTCTGACTACCTCAGGTGGACTAATGGAGGACATTACTGTTTATTTCTTCATGTAGGATTTTCCAAGTTTTAATGTATTGTATTGTGTGAAAAATTCATGCTATACCAAGTATGTAAACCAAGTAGTTTGATAGGAAGAGAAACAGAGTAGGAAAACCAAGAAGTAAAGTTGAAACAGTATTAAATTCCATTTTCACTCATTTAGTTTTAGTAGATCCATTAAAATCAGTTTTCTGTCCTAATTTTTTTTTCAATTTTCTTCACTTTATCTTCCACTTAACTAAAAACTGCACAGTAAGGGAATTGGCAATGCTTCTTTTTTCTGTCAAGGACTAAAAATGAGGTGAGTATTTGAGAGTCTGTTCATCAAAATCTAATTTGGAAGTATAAGACATACCATTTCCTGGATACATAGCTCCTTCATACCAACATAAAAATTCATCTAGACAAATAATCCAGATGCTGCTAAGAAAACAAAATAAGACTTCTACATACAAACAAGAACATCATGACACCAATGCTCATAGCTTACCTGAATATTTTAATTTTGCTTTTGCTCATATTCACCACTCAGACACAAGAATTTATTGCAACAGATGACAATCCCCCTTCCATAAAGTCCCTTCTCGAATCAAAGAAATCCTTCAAACTTCACTCCACCAGAACCCATATTGATCTATACACTTTTCACATAATAGAGATTCTATAGTTGAACCCAGACCTGGAGACTGGGATAGGAAAATTTTGTGGTTTAATTCAAATCTGTTTAAACAGAGCTTCTGGGAAATGACTGGGGAAAAACTAACCTCAGCCTATATCATGCATAGGAAGGACAGGTACTGCTGCTACTATTTCCATTGCTGGCCCATTAATTGTTGTGCTATTCAATGGTTTAAGCCCTGGTTCCCACCCCTGGCATACACTGGTGCATGCACACTGGTACTTTGCACACACTAACACACACTCACATAGACACAACTGCACAAACACCTGCCTATCTGCTGGCTGTCTGAATCCAAAAAATACCTGGAGCTTTAGGGCTAAATGCTTCACTAGAACCACCTAGACTAAAGCTCAATATATAGAGGACAATTAATTGAGGAATGTTTTGAATTAAGTCTTAATTTATTGAAATAAATCTCTTACTCTGAGGTGCTAATTTGTCTGACTCCGATTTTCAAGAAGCTTTGTCACCTCAGCTGGCCTGGATGAGAATCACATATTTTTGCAAAGTCTACCACAAGTGCAGCAATAGGTGTGCTTCTCTGCACTGTGAGTGATGAATCACCCTGGCCTCCTGATGATGATATGGAACCAGAGCACAGCTTCACAGCAGCAGAATTTCAGGCACTCAACAAGGTTGCTGCCACTTGAAGCCAAAACACTGCTAAGAATGTTTCTCTCCTCCATTCAAAAAATTTTTAAATTGTTGATCTTGCTCAGGAGGACATTTTCCCTTTCAATGCTGTCTTTCATTATTAAGCTTTAAGGGTTAAGCAGTAATTCTCAATGAATACATGCTTTCATTTCATTTCATTTCACTTTTCTTCCTTTCTTGTAAACTAAACTCATCAAAATGGTGGTACTTCACTCAAGTCCATGTCCAAGGCAAACTAGAAACAGCAATAAGTTTTATGGACTGTAATGAAATTGTATTATTTTTTACAACAAAATAGACAGTTATTTTCTGAAAAGTAGAGCTAAATCTATTAAAGAATTCTTTCTATGTCTACATGACTTGCTTTTGATGCTTCTTTGGAAATACGCCGCTTCATTCTGCTCTGAGATTAAGAATGTTACTAATATGCTTCAAAATAGAACAATGGAAGATGGGAATTTGTGGCATTTGACAATGAATGATGAACTCTGTATGTTCTTGTTTCTGAGAATACAGAACAAATTCCATCATTCATTTAGGGCACAGCAAGGAACACAATTCAAAAAGAAAAAGGGAAAGGGCTGCAACAGTAATACTGGTCTGGCTATTTCTTTTTCCAGCAAAAAAATAGCAATAATTTATAAGGATGGGCTGTATATGAACATAAGAAATGCCATATCAGAGCAAATAGATGTTCTGCCCAGGACAATAATGTTCTCTCAATGACAGTAGATGCCAGAAGTTTCAGAAAAAGAAGCAAAGCTGCTACAAGGCAACTCATTCTAAAAAATGATTTTTTGATTTATGTAGCCTGAAAATGTATGTTGCTTTCAGTGCATTCCATCTTAAATTTTGCTGTTGTGCCGAGCCAGCAGCATACTGTTCTGAATATTGCTGTAATTTGTTACAGAATATGCATATTTTGGTCCTGCTAATTCTTGCTGTTTTCTTTATTATGATAGCAGATTGTTAAAAATCAAAACAAATCTTTTGATATGTTTATATGAGGCAGCATTATCATAGAAATGTCTGCCAGATTTTTGAAGTGATTGATATAATCTGAAAGGGATGGAAAAATTTGCCATTTTTATCCCTCAGAATTGCTAACAGTATTCAGGAGAAAAAAAAAGTTATACAGAAGTAACACAAAATGAAAAAATTTTACCTTGATAGGAGATAGAATTTTAATTTTTTTTAATAAAAAAGATTTGATGCAGTTGGATTTTAAGCCAAAAATACAAACATCTTTAGTTCGAAATGCATGCAGGGGAATACAAGATGATAAAATGTAATTTTTTCTTAAACATGACTAATCAATAGTCCACAAATTGAGTACTCATATATAGTATTATTAATATAAGATATAAATAATGAATATAACTATAAATTTTGGTGGAACTACAGATTAATTTTTAAATAAATGTCCTGCTGTATTTTCATGGAGCTCAAATTCCCAAATTTCTGCATCTAAAATCCTCAAGTAGTTTTCTTTCACTGAAACAAACCCAACTTTGTTCTGTTTACATATAAGGAAGTTTCTTTAAATTGCCTACAGGATTTTATGAGTATCAGTCCTATTGAGACTTCAAAATTACATTCGGATATACTCTTCTGTTACTTGTACCACATTTCTAGGCCAGTTCCTTGGGAATTCCTTTAAGCTTGGAGGAGTTGGAAAGTATAATACATTACATTTAACTGTAAGACATATATTAATATAAATTATCTAAACCAGAACTGGCAATTCTTTAGTAACTTGATAGTTCAAGTACTGAGCCAGTCGGATTACAGGAATTTATACATACACAAATACATTTTTGACAGTTATTTGGTTGGGTGATTATTTGGTTGGCCGATTTTTTTGGTTGGGTGATTGTTTGGTTGGGCTTTTCTAAATGCAACCCCTTACAAAAGCCAACCAATACAAGACTTACTAGCAAAAAAATGAGCTTACAGTCCTGCTCCTTCCAAAGCTACAAATTGAGACTTTTTATAAGGGCCATTTCCCCATTGTTCAGTTCACTGGTATTAACTTGGCCAATCTTTCTACCATTCTGCCTAAAAGCAGAATATATCAATTACAAAATATATGAATTGTCTTTGCAAACTTCTGGCTGTCAAAGCACTGATTGAAGTAATGTAATTATAAAGTGTTACCAATGGCAGTAGCAGAATGGCAGGTGGCTATTTGACAGATCAATCAGTCCATTTCTGAAAATGGAAGCGCTTCTTTTTGTGGGATGATGATAAAGTCTTTGATTGTGTGTAGTACTTATTAACAAGACATCCCATATGATTCACTGTGCATAATTTATAAATCTCATTTTCCTGAAATAAATTTTATTGTAATTTGCTAGGTTTTTTTCTCAGTAGGAAATACATTGAGTTGAATTGAAATAATAGTCTTCAAGCAGGTCATTGAAATTCTTGCACTAAGGAAGAAATATTAAATTTACTTGTCTGTTTGTTTTTTGTTTATGGGATAACAATTATGACCTTAAATGGCAGCAAAGGACATTTCAGGCCAGACATAATGAAAAAATTCTAATAACCATAAAGTTAAACTGTACTAGGTCACCTGGGAAGAGTGTGAAAAATCTACTAGTGGAAGATTTTAAGGCTTGAAGCAAAGTTCTCAGGATTTTTTTAGTTTGTTCATAGTCCCAGGTCACTATTCTGGTCCATTGTCCTGTGACATGACTTCCCAAACTATTTTCCAATTGATCTTTCCAACATATATTTCAAACAGTCTGAAATAAATATGCTGTTTTGGTTTTTTGTTTGTTTGTTTGTTTTTTGTTCTTTGTTTTTAATAAAGTTCCAAAATATAAAAGAATAGAGAGAATCCAATTTACTTACAAGTAATTTTTGAGATAAGCACTGCTTGCATCATTGAATAATATCAGCAGTTAAAACAATTTTTACAACAAGAATCAATATTTATATATAGCTATATTAAGAGTTTCATATCAATTGTGAGATTATTAGAGGAAAAGTTGTTTTGTTATAATTTTTAATTCTTTAATTCTTAAATATTTTGAATAATTTGAACAGTGTGTTGGAAAAAGACATATATAAATATTGAATAGAACTATAAAGTTCTATCCAGAGGGCTGGAATTACATGAAAAGTTTAGAAGAACTTAAATTTCTTCTTAAGTGCTAATCACTCTTCTCAAGGTGTTAATGAGTCACATGACTGATTCATTTTTGTACGGATATTAATGACTAAAAAAAAAAAACTAAAAACCAAAGAAAAGCAAAGAAAGCAAAGAAAGCAAAGAAAGCAAAGAAAGACAGGGAAGTTTTAATTCATATAATTGATGTAAAAGATGCAAGGAGGAAATATGAATATTAAGCTAGTAAGCAAAAGGCATTATATAATGCAGCAAGCTGTCACTCATCCCATTATTTCAAATAGTTTTTCCAGATTTTGAAACAGAGTTTATCATTTAGAACCTCTGAGAAAATAGAATTGAAGTTTTAAGAATGTATTTGATGAAATTTAAAATTATCATTTTCATTTCCCATGTGAGAAATAACACATTACATTTCCAAGTAGTAAAAACACTAAAGAAAAATAAGACAGAAAAACGACTCATGGCTACCTTTGCTAGGGAAATAGAGAAACTGCATTTGAGACAGAGGAGATGTCAAAATATAATGAGTACAGAAGAAATGATAAGTCATAGGCACAATGAAGAATCTTCAGGAATAATTTACAACTCTCTAAAATTTTGAAACTGACCCATGTTGTCAGCTGTGCCAGATATATGTTATTTTCTAGACTATTTTTGTCTGATTAAAAAAAGTACTTGGGAATAAAATAAAAAATGGAGCAGGGAAAAAATGTGAAAAAAATATAAAGTTTTAAAAAATAATACATTTCTTTATTGAAAATTATTCTTATAATAAGTAGGCCATAGACATACTGTATCTCCATTTCAATTCCAGTTGTGATTCTCTCTTGCAGGCCAGATGGTATTTGAAATAAGTACTTATGTCACAAGTAAACTAAATTAGCAAGTTTTGCCTTTTGACATTACAATCCCTAAAGCTGGAGGAGCAACAAACACACCATGAACTTAAATTCAACCCCAAATCTTGTGTTTGCTGTATCTGACCTTCAGGGGAGAAGAAATTGGGTGTGGAGGCATTATTTTTATTTATTGAATCTATTTTCTTGGTATTGCTATTCATTCTCACCTGTTAAAAGCAAATCATAAATCACCCCTACCCCTATAATTATGAAATATAAAAGTGATTTGTGGTAAACATATACCTACACAAATAGACACATGAATGCAAAATATATGCATATAAATATCTACCTCTTATCTCCATAAATAATTTGCAACAATTTGAGGAATTAAAGGAAAAGTACTTGATTATTCTCTTAGATATAGCTAGGCTTCAACTCTGATCCTGTCCATGTAATGAATGCCACAGTTTGGCATACATAATTTATACCTCAACACTATGCCCTAAAATCTTTTAAAATATATTTTTAAGTAACAATAATGAGTAACCATTTTTCTGTAAAAGCTTTAGGTTTCACAAGGAAATTGTAATATGTTTGTGACTTTCCCAGTCCCCTGATGTAACAATCCATCCAACTAGCTCACACTCCACTACCCTCCAGACAGGTTTGTATTAACAGGCTTGTCTATTGATTACTGAATGCAAAAAAACTGCTAATGGTATTGCTCAAATTCCCTTATGTAACATTATAACATTATATCCTACGTTCTCACATTGAAGTTCTGAACCTAAGCTTATAATCTAACAGTGATTTTTGCTGATTGTGTTCCAAGAACAGACAAGAGCTCAGCTCCAAAAGACTAGGAAACAAACTCAGAGTGGAGATACAGGTATTGCTATAAATAAACTAGGGGGTAAACACTGGGGAAAGCCAAAAACTAATTAAGCTGAAGGACAATGCTGGCAAAAGAGTGCATGGGTATAAAACTGTCATGAATAAATATAGAATTGAAATTAGTTTGAAGTTTCTTGCCATTAAAAGACTAAAACTAAGGACCAGCCTTTCAATTAGAATAATAGTCAAAAAAAGGTCTAGCTACTTTTGAAATGGTGCTAAGGGGCAGAAACACTGTCTAGTTGCCTGCATTATCAGAAATCTCAATCCAGTATCCAAATAACTTTCTCCCAGTTATCTGCCTCTAAATTCTCTGATTTTGTACATCAATACTCAATCTGTTCATCAGTTGGCGACAGTTTCAAAGTTTCACTTTGCCCAACCAAAGTTGGGCAGTCAATTAAATTCTGTCTCTCAGAAGAATTTAATTTTCTGTTTTTCTTGAAATCATTAATAAATTGTCAACTGAATTCATTAATGCAGAGGTAAGTGTGAAATGCTGATCAACTTTCATCTTATGTACAAAATTTTGTTTATAAAAGGATGGGATTTGAAAAAAAAAATTTAGTTTTACTTCCTGTATTAATGCTGATTACCACTCTCAAATATTACTGCTATTGTAATATGCAAAGAACTAGAAAAATGTACTTTTTCGTTGATTTTTTAATTGTTGGATTAATCCAGTGATAATGACTATCTGAAATGTAATCTAGACACGATTGCTTAAGTGTTTGTCAAGCAATACTTAGAAAGGAGGGCAGCTATAGTATTGAAAGCGTTCATTGCATTGCACAACTTCCAGAAATCAACAGAAAAATAAACAGGTTGGAAGAAAAAAATAAAACCATAAATATTTGGACACACACAAGCAACTCTGGTACCATTCTTATTAATGAAATGTATTCTGTAAGGTCTGATACAGATTACTAAAGCCTACATCTTCCTGTATGTAGCAGAACTCTGAAATATGAACTAGATCTGGATAAATAAGTCAATCACCTGATAATTCATACTTTTAATTAGCTTTTTTTACATATATTTATACCTCTTTCTGTCCTGGTTTCTAAGACCATTTAAATTATAATTAATTAATCAATAACTTAAAATTAATAAATATATTTACTATAATTGGTTTATGTATCTGCTCCAAATTCAGTGAATTTTCTGGAAAAATCTCAATGTTTTCCAAAGCAGGTTTTACAAGATCAGAGTATTGAACACTCATAGGAGCAACGTTTTAAGCAACTTACCCAAAAGTCTTCAATTCATATCCATCAACACAAGTAATTTCATCCAACCAATCAGCAAAAATAATAGGAAGGATTCAATTTAATCAACCATAATTAAATAAGGCAATTAGCAATTAGTCTAAAAAACTGAAATCATGAGTCATAGATAGTACCTTTTTAATGAGAATGAAAGTTCCTTAGCATGGACTGTGAGCATTCAGCCCGCACTCCTTGTAAAAATGCACCCCTGCACTTTTTTCATGTACATCTTTTTGTCGAGTGTTGCCAGAATGATTTTTGCTTTCATATATTCTCTATATTCTTTCCACATATAGTTGCTTGTAGTAATGCTAAACAAGTCTGGGCCACAGTGACATGTCTGAACAAAGCTAGGCCGTGGTCTGTAACACATGCACCAGCCAAACTATATTTAGCTGTTTTTCTCCATATTTTCCTGCCTAGTTGTTTTTCTGCATGTTTTGCTGTTTCTTCACATGCTTAGCAGTTTTTCTGTATATTTCTTAGTTTAGACCAATGTTTATAACAGGTGCATAGGATGAGCCATTTTTAGGTGTTTTTCTGCAATTTGTTGAGACCCTTCAAGGCCACTGAAATGTTGTGCTAAATCAGGAGAGAAGGAGCTGAACAACAATACCGAGATTAGAAAACCCAAGATAAAGGTGGGTGGTGAAGTTCTGGACAGCAGCCAATCATTGTACCTGAGGGGCTCATGCAAGGCATGTGAACAGCATAGAGACACCAATTAAGAAATGTGTGATCACTTGGACAGTAGTCTTAGAATGTATAATTAGGGCTAAAAGTAAACAATAAAGAGGCTTCTGCATAATCATATTGATTTGCTGTCCAGAATTCTTGTTTCTCTCGCATTTGCTGCTCTGTAGCCTATTACTGTACTTGCAGCAATCCCAGTACTTTTCCCTACCTTTTCCCTAGGCAGAAAGACAAAACACATTCCAGAGCTCTAGGCCCTGAAGGGTACAAGGCCCTTGTCCTGTTTTGATTATTCCTGGGAGCCAAGGTTGAAACCACCTCTTCAAGACACATATTAACAAAGTTTAGTTCCTATCTGAGGGACAGGACGTAGAAAGAGGTTGAACCTGGAAAGATTACCTCACTACTTATGTCTCCAACTGGGGACTTCTGTTAGTTATGCTAATCTACAAAATTTATAGAATTGTATTCACCCTATGCGGGAATGTACATTTTTGAGATTTTCCACATCTGCCCATTGGAGGCATCCAAGAAAGACCAGCCTTTATATTGCCTTCTATAGTAATATTATCTCAAAAAAGTGTTGTTTTATTTCGAGGTTTTTCAAGGCATCACAAGCTACAGAGGTATATCTGTCTATTAACAGAATAGAGCAGTTGCACACAGGCAAGCAAGAGTACAAAAGTCTGATTACACAGCTGTTTATTGAATAAGACCCACCAAATGCAGAGCTTATCAGATTCCATCAAAGCATTGGCATCTTCTCAAGATTATGCCATAAGGAGCTCCCTCCACCACAGCAAATTTCATGTATGTTGCCATAAAAAATATGGCATAGGCAAAAGTCAAAAGATGCTTTAGACCTATATTTATCACAAGCTTATCACAAGCCCTTATTGCAAGCTTTTTTTTTTTTTTTACCATGACAACCAGAATAGGTTTTTAAAACTTTCAGGTCATTCATAACTTACAGGCATCTACATTTTTCTTCAAACTCCACTTGGGAACCATTTTATAGTTTATTTAGGGGTCAGAAAGTAGGACCAGTTTTTGTAATTACCATTTTTGTTTAAAATCCTGAACAGAAAAATATCAACAAAGTCATCATTTATACGGTGTGGAAAGAAGATGCAAAACAGAGAGACAAAACAATCTGAGCTACAGTTCCATTAGATTAGTGTGTCACAGAGACCAAGAAAAATGAAACAAGCTCCCAGCTGGGAAAACTTGTAATTGCAACCAGCCAGAACATTGAAACTGAGATAGCAAAACCACTAACAAGGGAAAAAGAAAATTTAAGAGACAAATAAAGGAAGTATTCTCATATGTACAACATGAGCTCCAGTAAATATAACAAAAATGTTATTCAGTAGCAGAATGTTAAACTGGCACTAAGAAAACATAAAAGTGATTATTACAATGACAAGTAAAACAGATAATGTAATAGAAGAGAAATCTACTTAAGTGGAAAAAACAGGAAAAGAATGAAAAGAAAAGGAAAAAAACAGAAGGAAAGACACTAGAGCAAAATTAAGAATGAAAATGTAAATCAATAACAAAAATGCCCAAAGCAACCCGTTCCTCAAATTTTACCCTCAGTAAATGCAATCAAGACTGCTGGTAACCACACAACAGAAGAATTCATACTGCTCCAGGGATTCCATTAATATGCCTATCTATACCCTCAGCATGTGTGACATTAAGATAATGCAATCTAAAAAATAATACCCATTAAAGGAGAATAAAAACAAAGCTATGCAGTAAAGTAATTTCTGAGCTAAGTCTGATTTGTATCCTAGGATATTCTGTGTTCTTTACCAAAGAATGCTGTGCACCCTGATATTAGTTTCCCATATAACATTGCAGTCATTTTTTAATGTTATTAATTTATGCTTTTGCTAAAGGTAGGCAAGTGAAATGTAAATGAAAATTCTATAACTAGAAGTGCAACAAACATATGACATTTCAGAAAAAAATCAGAATGTATTTTCTCAAAAAGGGGCTCAGTCAGATCAAATGATTTGTAAGTTAACAATATCATTAGATGACATAAAAATAGTTTGGACTTTCAGTATAAGCTCACTAGAGTTGAAGTAATTACTTAAACAATCTCTCAGTTATCTGCTCTGCTAGATCATGCATAACTGGCTCAGGAGCATCATGAAAGTCAACAGTTCAACAGTACTATTTTCCTATTTTTTAGCTGGGTATTTATTTATTTAATTAAATAAATAAAATTATTTAATAAGCATAAAAACACATCCATGGTTCGTCTACTAGTTACACTGCTGAATTGCACAGTCTACTAAAGAAATCAGTCATAAAATTTAAAAAACAATTGTAACCATTATTTCATTTTTATCAAATGTTCCTGTGGTCACTGACAGGCTGCTTCTCCTGTGATAGAAGAAACTGTCTCTCAGACAATTCAAGATTTTCTTTAGCATTTAGAATTCCAAGATGAAAGTTTCCCAATAAGTGGGAAATTGCACTGTCAAACCACAAGACTCTTGTCAATGCAAAGGATTTTTGAGGCCAGGAAATTATACATATGCTCAGTGGAAATGAAGAACCTGGGACAAGACTGTGGTAAGGGACAGAAGCACAGAAGAGTCCTAGACTATAGGTGTAGATGATATCTTGAACTAAAAAGATGAGTTTCTAGGTGAAGGGACAATAGGTTGAAGAACATTTTTTTCACAGAATATTGTACACTGAAGAAAAAATCCTGAAGAAAAAGTCAAAGAAAAGGAGCATGTAAATGAGGGAACAAGAAACTTGAATTGTCACATCTAGAGTTATCAAACTGCAAAAAGTAAATAAATAATTTTACAGACTGTGTGGTGGCATAGGAAAAATAGAAATTTAAACTGACAGAGACTCTCAATGGTGTCTACATAGTGCATACTGGGGTTTTAAAACTCACAGAATCACAGGCCTTGTGATGTACAAAAGATGAAAAATATATTTACATTCAAATGTAATTGAATTTGAATTCGATTGAATTTGAATTTATATTCAAATGGAGGTGTTCAAACATTAGATCCCTTTTCACTGGATATCCTCTGTTAAATATACCTTGTGAAGCTACTGTAACCAGTCATCATTAACTGCAAACAAACAGATGTCTTAGAAGAGATAATTTTTTTTAAAAATCATATTTGTTGCTTTGCTGCTACTCTATTATTTATTTTTTTTTGCTTAAAAGTATTAGAAAAAGTGTCCAGCACCTTGGTATCCAAATACAATGTACATTTTGTAATACAAAAAAAAAAAAAGCAATTTCTAAATATAGGTTTAGAGTTAGCAGCAACTTCTCTCTAAAACTTAAGACTCTCTTGCTGTTAATTTCGATATTGCAAAAGTAGAAATAAAGATGTGAAAACTATTTAAAAATGCAGCTCCAAAAAATTGAGTTAATTACTGAAAGGGCTGGAATTCACTTTTAATCTCTGGGTTAGAGCAATAAAATAATTTAAAACCAATCAAAAAACAAAATTTAAAACACTTTAATTTATTTTTGGGTGGAGGAAGTGATGGTAGGAACAACATTTCGTGGGAACCCAAAACTAGGTAATGAAACCTTCATGTCTAAAATCATACTAGAAGTGCTGTGATAAATAATTAACAGGAAACAATGCAAGTTCGTAATGGCTTATGATTTTTTTTGTATAAGTACACAGGTAATAAACCTGGAGAAAAAAACAAGTGAAGTGACTTAGGTCATTATTATTTGAAGCTATGCAATAACAAATGAGAGACTGTTGATTACAATTGATGTCTACTTACTTAGTACCTGCTTTCTGTTTAATCAATCTAATTTTTTTAGTTTATCTAATACTCTCATATATACAGAATTACATGCACTGTCTCATAAAGATCTCCCTGATAGATAGATTTCAATTTTCCAGGCACCAATAGGGCATATTAGGGCTGAGCAGGAAGGTTACTCTTGTCTGAAAAATAAAAAAAATAAAAATTAAAAACAACCCCATAAAATAAAGATGAAAATATTTGACTAAACTCATCAAATATTTGAAGGGTGGATTTATTTGAGTCAATGAAAATTTTCAATTGCAATGCTTTAAGTTATATGGATAATAACCCAAAATCAATTTTTATGAAAAGCAACTGAAATAAGATAATAAAACTTCTCTCTTTGATTGCTTGAAGTTGTAGTTCTCAAACTAATTATTTTTTTCTATAATTAAACGACATTTGAAATGTGTCTATGTTTTCTCTTTCAAGTTCCTCACACTTAAAAAAATTGATGATTTCTGAAAGATAGTAGTTGAAAGATTTGCCAGGATAATATTCCCGTGTGTTCTTCGCTTTTAGAAAAAATGTTTCATTTTGCTTTTAAAGTATTTTAGATTTCATATATATTTCACCACCTCATAAACCAGCCTCTTAACCCCAGACAATAATCAAAAAGTATGTTTTGCTGGCTGCCATAATAACTGGCTCTCTGGAGGACACTATGAGCACTACCTCATCCAAGAGGTATTGCTGCTGCAATGACAACTTGAAACAAGGGAACTCTAAATAATGGATTAATATGAGAAATAACAAAAATGTATCTTTCTATTAGACTCATGTTTTCCCATATTTTGTTGGAGCTCTACCTGTCCTTTGAATATCTTTAAAAAATATTTCAATATCATACATCCATATTGCTGACTGTGATTTGGGACCAGCTCAGAAGACCTGTGAAAGTGTCCTATGTCTGCTTCATTTTGAAATTATATTGTTCATGACAATTTATAACAGTAGAAGTCCTTATTCACCTGCATGTTCTACATCTCTCTGTTTTGTGCTCATGCTTTCTTAAAAGCCAGAGCAAAAAGAAAATAAAAATTATCCATGAAATAAGAATCTATTTTAAGAAATCAAACATCCATGAAAATGATAGAATAATCTTGTCTTTGAAAAGAATAAAAATGGACTCTAGCAAAATAAACAGCAATTTGGAAAATCTGCAGTGTGAATGGAGGCACTTGAAAAGTATTAATTTATTTATTGAATATGTTATTATATATATATATACTATATTGTGCTGGTTTTGCATGGAAGTCACCTAAGAGGAAGGCACACACACACATATAGAGGCTTTTCCCTATGGAAACCTCCTCTGTGAGTTGATGGGATCAATTAAAAGTTGATTTAATAATTCCCAGGCTGGGGGTCTTTCTCGGAGACAAAACAAGGGAAGGAGGAAAGAACAGCACAGATGAATACCTGGTGTTAACCACCAAGCCGTGTGGGTGTCTCATGATGTTTTTGTAGAAAGCAGTTTTCAAAGAGGTGTTGCTTTCTTTAACCGATGAGTCTTTTCTACTTTGTTTTTTGTGATCCATCCTGTATATATGCCATGGCTTTTCAATAAATCTTCTTGCTGCCTTGAAGGAGTTGTGTTGCTGTATTCTTTTGCAGCTTTCTAGCCTTACAGCAAAAGCCTCCAGCATGGCCTGACCCAGTTCCCACACCTATTGTGTGAAATTTTAACTCTTCCAATATTTGGATAAAACTCGTTGACCTCCTGTCCTTTGAGTAAGAAGTAATAGACCAGAAAGAAATACACTGAAGTCAGGGAAGTAACAGCCAAGTTTCCAGATGGGAAAAGATTGAAACAATGCCATGGAAGTTGGCTGAGAAACACTTATTGTGAGCTATGAAGTGGACTGTACTGCACTGAAGATTCCTATAAATTGTGGAGAAAACATGGCAGGGGGAAGGGGGGTTTGAAGTGTTTGAAAAAAAGATTCTTTGCCCCGAAGGAAAGGGAGATCTCGGTTCTTGAGAATGAAGTATGAACAGAGGAATCTGAAGAGAGAAGAGATAAAGAGAACTCCTACTTTTGAACAGTTTAACCTTAAAAGTAATACCCCATGAGTTTTACATGGCCCACAAACACAGCTCTGGAAAGACTGTGAAGATGGGAGGAGTTTCACGATTTGCCGATTTTTTTTTCTGGGGTGGATGCAAATTGTGAAAGTGAAGATGCCTATGGCCAAACAAAAAGAAACTCCTCTCCCTGAAGTAAACTGAAACAATTATTTAAGTGACTGAAGTGTCCCTGTATGTTGTTGTTAAAAAATGTAGGAGGTGGGGGGGGAGGAGGGAGCGATCTGAAAATCTTATTCCCAATTTCTTATTTTCTTTGTGTTGTTAATATATTTCTTCTTTATACTCTTTTAAGTTTTAAGCCTGCCTTTTTTGCTCCTAATCCTGTCTCACAATGGAAATTAAGCATACTAAAATTGAGAAACCTAAACTAAACCAAAACATATATGTATATATTCTATGAACCCTGCCTAAAAAATTGCATTTTGTACATTCTATAGATGCTAGTTTTATAGCAGTTGTATATACATACATATATATATATATATATATATATATATATATATATATGTGGTATCAGTCTAGTAAAATAAAGAAAATACTTAGAGGCTATGTTCAGTGACAGCTATAAGGGAAGTTTGGAATACCAGACTTGCAAAACCACATTAATTACAAATTTAAATATGGAAGTTCTTGTATTTCCTTTCCCAATACAGCTGTAAGCATATTGAATTTTACTGCAGCCTAATTGAATCAAAGTACATGGTGCCAGTTTCCCATTCATAATTGTATTTAAGATAGGTAATGCTTCCTGCCTTTTTACTCCATTAAAAACACATTGTGTTTTGTAGCAACAGATACTGAGGCTAAGTCTCTCAAGAAGACCATTAAGTGAATTTTCCAGATATATTTGTACAGCCTCAATAGAACAAAAAATGAAATTTTATACAGATGTTTGCATTTTGTTTTCCTTGTATATGTGTGGCTGTCTATACACACTTGTGTAAGTGACTTGGCAGATGTAGACAGATTTATTTTTTTTAATGGGAACAGACAAGGAATCAGTTGTGTTGCAATGCATCCTGCCTGTAGCTATTTACAAGAGAACCTACCAGCCCTCAATAATGTGAAAATCTTCTTGAGAGGAGCAATGGTATAGTGGTCACTGAACCAGAGAAATTCAATTTGCCTACTGTTTTGTCTGTCACAGAAACTAATTCAATCCAAAATTACTTACTAGATTCAGCCACACTAGTCATGGAAGGGTGTCCAGTGTCTGTCAACAGAGTGGGGCTCGTAGGTGGGAACTGCCAGAAGCAGTCTGTGTTGTTACTCTATCCAGAGCCTAGACCTGCTCTTTTTGTCAGAGTTGCAGTTCACATTTAAGACTCAATTCCAGCAGGTTTCCCCCTCACACTGCAAGATTGAGTTCTGTCAAAACAGCATAACCTCTAAATAATTTTGGTGCTAAAACAGATTTTCCAGCAATATACAAGGAGGAAAAGAGTAAATGAATAAGAAAAATTAGACATAATAATGTGTAGGTGTGAAGTAAGATATTTGTTGCATTCAGCAGGGCTAAATGTGCAGACAAAAATAAACAGTGAACATCAATATGTTCATATGTTTTGAATAGTGTTCCGGGATTAGTCTGACAGAGATATGACAATAAATATCTCCTTTGGACTGTTTTTCCCCCTTCACAGTATGGAGTTAAGAAGAGCCATTTCCTAATTTTTGAGCAGACTCTTCATTTAAACAAGGAGAAGATAGACCCGTATTATTCTTCAGAATTGTTCATGTCAGGTTAAAGTAAATACTGACACAAGTTTCTTCTGAAACTTAAATTTAATTCAAAAGGTTGTAATTCACCTTTCCCCACCTCCACAAAACAGGGGAGAAGAAAATAAGATGGAAAGCTTGTGGGCTGAAATAAGATCACAGAGAGATCATTCACCAATTATTGGTACAGCCAAAGCCGACTTAACTTAGGGAAAATCAGATAATATATCACCAATTAAAATAGAGAAGGATTGTGAGGAAAAAAAAAAAAAAGGCTAAGTTGAAACACCTTCCTCCTACCACATCCTATTTAATTTCTTCATTCCCAAGTCCTCTACCTCTGGCCCCTCACAGACACAGTTCAGGGGGATGGGAAATGGGGGATGTGGTCAACCCATAGCAGCTCCTCTCTGCTGCTCTTTCCCCTCACATTATTTTCCTGCTTCATCATAGGTCCTTCCCATGGATGGCTGTCCTTCAAGGTAAAACTGTTACATCACGGGCTTTCCATGGGCTGCAGTTCCTTCAGGAAATATTTCCATGTTCTAGCATAGAATCTTGCACGGAGTTCAAAGTGGATATTAAAATCTATCTTGGCTCTGAAGGTGCAGTGACTTACTATCACAGGAGTTTATTTTGCTGTTTAATCAGATGTTTTGTTTTTTAATCCCGTGCAGATGACACATGCAGCAGCACAGCCTCACCTGTCAGTCTTCAATTTAACACCAAGTATATGTTTCAGGTGGTTATTTTGTGGTGATAAGTTAACAATGCATAGATAAAAATCATTATTTTGCTGGTATAATAAATTAAAGGAATTGAATTACAGAGTTAATTTAAAATTTGGAAATAGAGTTTTTTATGTGGTTTTAATGTATTTGCCATAGACTATTTCACCAATTAACATTTTTGACTTGTTATCAAAGTGGCTTTGAAATTTCAGGAGGTCCTTGACCTCCTGCTGAACTTGCAGAATTAAATACATAAAACACTTCATTCTGCCATCTTGCTGGTCATTGTCCATTTTCACTTAACCTTAAAATGTGTTTATAGTTACTCTTTTGAAAAACATCTTGATATTATTCTATGCGCTAAAGCATTTTATGCTTCAGAAAGGTCAAGTGAGATGAGGAATACAAACCTATTTTTCTTTATTTTCACTTCTGGCATTTTACATTATTTATTTTATTTTTACTTTGTGGCTTTATTAATTTTATTTGGTCACCTTTTTTGGGGGGTGTCTTTTTTGACTAAGTACAACTGCCCAGAGGAATTAGATCAACTTTACCCTATGGTAGAAACTATATTCAAAGTAATATATTTCCTTTAAGAAATGAAGATACTTGTCTAGTTTGATCTTAGCCATGTCAGAATGTTGTGACAGCAAATGTACTTATCAAGGAGATATCAGTTAGTCTTTCCATACCTTCCTCCTTTAATGTTGAAAAATGAGTATGTTTCTGAAGAATATCTTCCAAAGACTTCTTTTCTGTGAATACCCTTAAGCATGAAAAGAGAAGACATGTGCAATTCTTAATACCATATACTCAGTTTAATATAAAGGTTTAACATCAAAGAATGTGATATATAAACTTAACAACTAATTGTGACCTGAAACTCCAACAGGTTCTAGGATAGATAAAATCAGATGAATAGGAAAAAATGTTATCAAAGAGAAGACATCACTAGGAGTTTAATTGCTAAGATCTCTTGTAATTGCTAAGAGTATGAAAATATCAAACTTTATTATAAAAAAGAGAGACTACTGGAACCTTTTTCTTTAAACTAGATCTTGGAAAGATCACCAACCACATCTGTCTGCCAATTGCAATACTGTAATAGATTTTAAAAAAATGTTTGAAGATGGTTTCAGTTGAGCCATTGGTAATGCAGCTGGAAATAAAGATTCCTAGAAAGAAATAAAAACATGAAATTATCCAGCTTTTTGAAGTGGTCACCTTATATGGGGTCTTACCAAAGGTCTCCTATTTCTCTTCAAATTTCATCTCAGCTGAGGCTTGAAGTGAATGAACTTTCAGACAGAAAAAAGAAAATTTGAAGAATTTTTCACCCAGTAAAATTAGAAGAGTTTAAGAAAAACATTTCTCTGAGACTAAAAGTCTTTAAAGAAATCAAAAAAGAACAGACACAAGTACTTCATCATATGAAAAACAAATATGATTATTGTGGGAGTAGGAAAACTGTTTCAGCCACCAATAAATTAAAAAAAAAAATTATAAAAGGCAGCTCAAAGTTTTACCAGATAATTTAAATGGAAAAACAGAACCAGCTCTGGGAAAAAAAAAAAAAAAACAATTAACTGACTGTGAATATTAAGTTAATTAATATAGAATATAATATTCAGTTTATATCTGTTTATGTGTATATATAAAATGAACATTATAAGGCAGCATTATAAGAGGCATTTAGCAAGGAGTCCAGTGACAAGACAAAGGCCCATGGTTTAAACTGTGTTAAGGTATATTTATGTTGGACATACGAATGAATACTTTCTAAGATGAGAACATCTTAAAAACATCTCATCTATTTTAAGATGAGAACCAGTGACACACTGGTACAGACTGCACAGAGAAGTTGTAAATGACCCATTACTGAAAATAATGAAGATGAGGAGAGATGTGACATTGAGTACTGGAAGCACCTAAACTTTGAACTGGACAATTTCCAAACCCATTACAACAGTCTTGCACTATTTCAGTACGGTAGATTGTTTGTCAGCTTGCTGATTTTTTGTGTATAAGCACGGATGAAAATACTGTTTAGAAATTCAACTAAGATTAAAATTTACTAATTGAGCTAAGACCGAGAGAACTTCTGGTAATATCATCAGCACATTGCAGAAATACTTCTATCCCAAAAGCTGGCTAACAGACCTGGAGACACCACGATTGTGACAAGGCTAATGTGAGGGCTCTGCACTTTAGCATGAGTCCAGGACCCACAGCATTAGAACAGAGGTCACAAACTGCTGAAATCAAAGTGACTTCATGACATCCTAATTTCTGTGAGTGGTTCTAAAATCCTAAATGATGTTTCATCACCTTTTCTTTAAATTTAATTTTTTCTGGCCTTAGCTGAAGCTCTTTTCAAATTTTTAAGAACTATTGAAGCAATATGCTTGTCCTTTTTTAAGAATGTGTCTCTACTTGAACACAGAATTACTTTTTCTAGTTCATCCCTTTATTCTCCCTTCTGTTCCGTTTCAGAGAAATAAGAATGAAAGTTATTGCAAAGATATAGATGGGCCATTTTAACATTGCATGATTTGCCAAAGTAATCCAGGCCAGTTTTAGCTGAAGGTGAAGCAAATGAATACTTATGGGTGCATTTGGCTAGGGTCTTGATTTTCAAATTATTTTTCTAATAGTCTGGTTTCTAATGTATGGTTTTTTTCCACAATAAAGAGGATTTTTTTTTTTTTAACTACTCACAGTTTTAATATTTTATTGTATTTGACAAGAAAATTGGGTATTGTTTGATTTATATCCTCTTTTGGTATCATTGTAGAACATGGAAAATTTACAGATGCAAATTCCATAATCTCCACACTACATAAACCTACCATGTGACAGTAGGTAGACTCTTGTGTTTCAACTTTGACCTTTGTTCTTTGGTTTTCCCACTTTTTATTATAGATTTTATTATATCATCCTTAACCATCTGATTGTCAATGTGCATTGCACCTCACAACCTAAATTTTTGTCTCCAAATGCAACTGCATTTTGAAATTAAAATCCTTCTTTCAGTCCTTGTTAAAACTAATTGCTGTATACATACCAAAAAAATATTTGCTTGTTTTTATTTGGACTCACTTGGTGGCAACTCAAGCAAGAAAAGAACAAACAAAATTCACTGACATTTCATTCATGAACTAGTTTCCAGAGAGGTGAGATGTGGTTACTGCTGAAGCTCTGTATGCCTTCTGATTCTCTGACCCGATGCTGCACTGAATCAAAGTTTAGTCCAGCTGTGTGTAAATTCTTCTCATAAAAAGTGATGTTATAAATGCAGATGTAACCATCTGATTGTCTTATAGGATTCAGCATACTAATATGTTTTCTTTTTCTTCATTAATTTCTTTCACAGGTAATAATTTTTTTTACCATCTCCTATACAACATATATCAGAAAGCCTTGATCAGAAATCCACAACTTAAAAAGTAGATAATTTTTCTGCAACCTAAGGGTGGCAGCAGTTTAAAAATTTATTCTGATTCCTCTTTGCTGTAATCACAATTTATTTCCCACATAAATTTTTGATTTCTTTTAGCACATATCGATAGAAGAGTGTGCTCTGACCTCATCTTTTTCCTGTGTCTTTTTCAAGTGTAATCACTTCATCCTTCATAAATGTCAAAATTGAGTATTTGAGTTGCTGTCTTTCTCAAGTGACCACTTCACTGATAGAGAGAGGAAAGTATATAAGCAGCATGTCTAGAATTGTAATTCAGGATGTGACCAAAAGTATGTGTTCTATTACCATCTGTTGAAACAGGTGGGACAGTAATCTCTATCCCTTCCATGACCCATCCTGCTTCCAGGGAAGTATCTTCTGCTTATGGGCCATTGAGTCCCACTACATGACTGATAAAATTACATCATCCCATTGGGAGATGCTCCATCCCATGGGAGAAGCCAAGCATTTCCTACTTACTCAAAAACTGAGATTTTGAACACCAGGACAGCCTTTTTCCACTGGATTCCAGAGGATAAGCAGACCCTTCTACATCATCATTGGACATCCAGAGGAAAACTGCACTGTTCTAGAGTGCCACTGCTTCAACAGGACTACATCTGCCACTCCAGGAAGACTCTACCCACCATTTGATGGGACTCCTACCAACACCCTGACTGACAGGGTGACAGGTTGTATTCTGGTGCTGTCAGTGTTTTGGTTGTTTGGTATTACTGTATTATTCTTCTAATTTTCCTAGTAAAGAACTGTTATTCCTACTCCCATATCCTTGCCTGACAACTCCTTAATTTCAAAATTACAATAATTTGGAGGGAAGCGGTTTGCATTGTCCATTTGAAGAGAGGCTTCTGCTTTTCTTGGCATACACCTGTCTTTCAAACCAAGACACAGTGGTAGCAGGTTCTTCTGGTAACACTTTGGAATGTAATCTGACTTTGCATTTGATGGATGGTGATTTGCTTCCCTTGTGCACTAGGGACTGTCAGCCATTTAAAGTGTGTCTAGCAAGATAGAAAGCATTAAGGACAGAGTTGAGAAACTATCTCTTTTTCTTCATCTTCCCCCAGTTCTAGCGTGTGTTGTCTTCTTTTTTTCAGACTATCAGGAGGAAGAAGGAAAAAGAATGGCTGAATCTCTGAGGAAAGTCCCCTATTTCTTGCTGTGTTTGAGATTCATCCACAGAATCCCAGCACAAGGATTTGACAATGAGCTGTATCCCATGCATCAATTCAAGTCAGCTTAGTTATGGGAAGCAATCTTTTCCTTTTCATAAACAAATAAAGAAAATAAAATGAAGGGTAAAGGAATGGAATGGGATGTGAAAGGAACATCTATGTTTTTGGTGCTTCAAAAGAACACACTGAAGTTGTTGCTTTTTTTTTTATTCCCTTATATTTTGTATCAAGTTTTACAAAAATGTACCCATACATGAAATATGTTATAATAAAAGATATACCATGAGGAAAAGTAGTTATTGCAGGAGAAAAGCATTGACTCTTTCTGTTCCAATCTATTCTATTCTATTCTATTCTATTCTATTCTATTCTATTCTATTCTATTCTATTCTATTCTATTCTATTCTAATCCCATATTTATGTAATTGTCCTCTGATTTTGATAGTGATAATAGAAATAGTTATGCCTTGCACATAGTCTTTTTAATTATTTTTCAACTGTTTTCTCTTCATTCATACTAAACAGAGAGTTCTCTGAGTTTTTTAATTTATTATTCAGAACATTATATGTGTCATGTTTCCTCAACACTGAAGCATAAGTATACATTATACAACATAGGAAAGGATCTATTTAAAAGTGTTTGGATTTTGCTTTAAAAATAGCAGGAATATAGAAAAGTGTTTGTGTAAGAGCAACAGAGAAAGAAGAGGCCATGTAGAGCTTTTCTGCTTTTTGAGTAAATATGTATGTAATTAACCATCTAATAAATGCTTAAATGCTTGTCTCGACATTTGGGGGGGTTTTGTTGTGTTTTTTTGACTTCTTTTTGTTTGTTTGTGGGTTTGGTTTTTTGTTATTGTTGTTGTTGCTGTTGTTTTGTTTTAGCTTTTTTTAGTTATTTGTTGGTTGACATTCCTTTTTTTTGAGAAGTGGTAAGTGGTTTGCCTCTTTAAAAACCTTTCTCATTCCTATCTCAATAAAAATTTGCTGCTCTTTAGCACCAGGAATAGCTATGAAATTTATGAATGTTTTTATTATTGTACAGTAACCAAAGGCTACAAATGAAGAAAAATCTTATGTATTTTAAAAGCATGATTTCTATTCATTGTCTTCTCTATTGATCCTTGTCAATCTGCTTTAAAAATGTTACTGTACAACTTCAAGCATATGCAGCATACTTCCTTCATGTGAATCTGCAAAGCCATCCTTTTTGTGCATGTATTCCAAAGTATAAAAGAGAAACACAGGGTTGTATAGATTTCTTTTAATTATGCCAAAATTATTTCTACAGATTACTGTAGAAATCTTCTGGTATTTCCAAAAGATATTGTGGTGCAGGTCTTTAAAAAAACAAAAAGGCTATATCACAAACCACCTAGTCTCTGCTACCCTTCCCAGACTTTCCAGAGTCCATGGTGAAATGAATATAAGGTTCACCAACAGAGTTATCAGCATTTTTAGGGAATAGTTTTCTCTGCCAAAATTCCAACTCATTCTATTGGGAAATTATGTATTTGGCTTGTGAACTTGCCATATATTGAAGCCAGTAAACAGCTGGATTTCAGCTCCTGAAAGTTTACTGAAGTTCCCTTGCCAGCTTCCCTTTCCAGATTGTCTTCCTTTTGTTGGTTGAAGTCTTGGCTACCAAAGCCCATCCCAGAAACCACCTGTCTCTAAGATTTCCTTTTGGCTATGAGAGAATACCGAAGTTACTTGTCACATGGACTATTTATATAAAGAAATAAACAGGTGCTCATATGTACTAAAAAAATATCTCCCTAAAAATGTGTGATTGTTTTCCTGCAGTTCTATAATCATTATTTCAGATGTGAGTTTTCTCATTTCCCTCCTAGTACCTGCCGTTTTATATATACCTGCATATGTACTGCTTCCTTTAATTTTTGTTTAGCTCACTTATCTGCACAGCTACTAATAAAATCATAGTAAATTGTCCACGTATTTATGAAAACAAATATTATGTGTGAAGAGGTTTTGCTTTTTGAATAACTGAGGGCTCTTGGCTTTTGGTTGCTCTCCAGGTACCACATAGTCCAAGCTGTAATACAGATATACCACTCACTTGTATTAGTTCAGACAAGTGCAATCCTTCTTTACCAAGACAACCTCGAAACTGCCATGACATGAATTTTTCTTTCTCAGGTGACACACTTTTCATACAGAAGCAACATTGATGACAGCTGCATTGATATAAAACTGTGTAGGACCATCTGCCTCAGAAATCTTAGTTTCCTTCCAGGTAATAATTCACAGCAATTATTTCTGAACTATTTTTCTGTTTGTTGGGGCATTTAGAGAGTCATTCCTCCTGTCTCTCCTCCCTGTCTCCCTCTCTGTGCAAGATTTTAAGTAGTATATGTCATGCCTTTTTTAAACTTCTAGTAACAATTGATCCCCTCAAATCTGAAGTAGGACATTTGCTGGCAGCAAAACGCTCCACACCTGCATATTAAGCCAGCATACAAAATACTCCATGATCAAAGGCAGGCAAGAATCAGGGTGCCACAGATTTAGCCAAATCTTGAATAGGAACTTCAATGTCCTCCTAACTTCCCATATTCTATGTGACTCTAACAACTAATAATTATTCCAATAAGATAGTTTTTAATCAGACCTTTTGGTAGTCCTTAACCTATATTTTTCTAGTTGGTTATAAGTAGTGTGAATCCTGTTTTCATTTCCAGCCCACTTCCCTTTATCAGTGTTAGTCTTCAGACCTTTGCAGAAGGTTGATCACTTCCACTGAGGCATTCTTTTTTCATTAAACACTAGTTTATAAAGGAAATTTAAACTTTATTAAATCTCTGTCTCGTAATTTTCCCTTTATTAATGAGACTTAAGAGAGTAATAATGAGACCAAGGAAGGAACTGACTCTATGATTATGGAACTGATTTTTTAAAGCTTAGCTTTGTATTATGTGAGGGTATATATATGGCCAGATGGGATTCAGGAATTAACAGCTGGTTGGTGATCTTGAACTTCCCTGCCCGTCAGCTAGCATCCACTCATGACAAGGGGGTGCTTAACAGGTTGCCTTGCCTCCCAACCTGACCAAGAAGCTATATTGACTGAGGCCACTATATTCACCTTCTCTCTTACAAGAATCTGACTGAAAAGAGCAGTCTACCCATTCAGAGTATTCACCAGAAGTGCTCAAAATATTGCACATTAAAGAGCTGGACATATTATCTACATATTAGTATTATAGTTTGTTTATCAAATAACTACAAGTGCCTCTTCCTGAATTAAGGGCCAAATGAGACCATGTGCCAAAGTCAATAGTATGGGTTTTATTTGATACTGAATATAAGAGAGAGAGAGCAAAAGAAAAAGGAAGAGAAAGTATAAACAAGAGTTGGGGGGACAGAAAGAAAGTGACAGAGGCAATATCCTCATTCCATGAATCCCACTGGTGTCCCTATGATTTTTTGTAGCTGGTCTTCCTGGTGGTGAGGGTTCCACCAAGAGCATAGAATCTGATGGATTAATATATGCTCAGGCCAGGGAGCTCCCCTGGAGGGGGAGCAGTTTGACACTGCAGTGTCCTGCAGCAGACTCTGGGTCTGTTGCATTGCTTTCCATCCTGTGCTCCTGGCCTCAGGAAGAAGTCTGGGGCTCTTTGATGGATTATGACACCCCCTCAGCTGCCTCTCTGGTGTTGGGGTTTCACAGCTGGGCTGGTTTGTGTAAGAAAGGAGGATAAATGTTCAGTGCCTCTGACCAGGAGATGTGCCATACACCCGAAACCTCCTCCTTCTCCTGTCCACCTTGTTTTTGGGGGCAGTCTGTGTAAACCTGGGCTTTGTGGGCTGTGGTCTCCTCCACCTCAAACCCAGACAGGGGAGGATTTTTTGCTGCATTCAGCTATCTTGTGGATGTATTCTTATCCCTCAGACTTGTTTGTTTCTCCTTAGACCTGAGGTGATCAAACATTAATGTCCCCTTTATCTTAATCTGTGTGGCTTAATTCATGGTCCAAAGTTCCTGTTGGGCAGTTTCAAAGACGGGTGGGCTGCTGTGGTTGTAGCTTCTTTATATGGTTTTTGCTATAATGGGCAAAATTCTTTTATAACAGTGCTTAAGGTATGAACCATTTCTGACACTTAGAAATATCTATTTCATTTCTAGAAATTAGACAGGCAGACTGAAGATGGTTGTATGGCCATAAAATAAGTTTAATTTAGGCCATGGGTAAATCTACAGTCTTTTATTCCAAGTGAAGGCTTTGATTTCCATATAAAAGTTAAAACATTCTGATATTCAGGTCCTGCAGTAAATCTGCCAAGAACATCAAATTCCAATTCATGACACCATGGACTTCACTGTGGGGCCACCAATCCATAAAACTGTGGATAGGGCAGAATTGATCCAGAAGGACAAACTGAACTGTGGTGTACCAGAGAGATTTTCTGGCAGCACATTTCAGCTTTATTTTCATGTTTATTTAATCAATGTTTCACTCTTACCCCTTCTTGTCCTCTTGAGATGCATTAAGAGAAATAAAGAGAGTGAAGTACTTAAATAATAAACTCTTAAACAAGAGGAACTCTATCTAATTAATCAAGTTTCTTTTATAATTGAGTCATTTTGTCCTGAATTTTGAGGCACATACCATGAAGTTTTGCAACAGTATGCACCATAAATGTGAGAATCTTTCTTAATAACACAAATCACAACTTAAACTTGATAAACAAATTAATCAGCTCTGTAAAGATACATCAAATATGCAACTTGCAATAAAAAACCTACTTTAGGATGAAAATCCTTACCCAAACTAAAATGATGACTACAGTGTTGTAAATATTTTAAAACTACTTCATCTATTGTAAATCTTCTCACTGATTTTACAAAATAATTCTAACATTTATAAGGATGGATCCACATCACAAAAATTGAAACCAAGCATATTACAGCTTGAAAAATGAGGATTTCTGTGCATTGCTAAAACAAATTATTTTTACTTGCTTTAAAAATACTTGGGGGCTCCTTCAAGTATTATCATGTATAAGTTCATACATCACTGCTCTTTGCTGTCAGTATGAAAAATAGGACTTTTTGTTTACTTAAAAAACTGAAATGCCATGATTCTGCTGTTGAAAAATGAGGTGGGAAAAAAGATTGTCCTCCCATTTTTGAAAAATGCACTTTTTATTGAAGCAAAAGAGATAAGAAAAGAAAGATATTATGTACACTCAGGGAAGCAGACTTTTCTCTATTGACACAGGATAGAGGGCAGTAATAATTAGAGCTGGGTCATTGAAGACAAAGTGTCCAGAAACAAGTGTGGAGCTGATGACAAGAGTCAAAAATTAAGGTTCTCAGCCTACAGCAGAACCCCCTTTGAAACCCCAACAGATACATAATTAATAAAGGCATGATGAAATAAGATTCATGTTTCATGATAGTGAGACTCCTTGGTTAGAATGCATCTGTTAATAATATAAAAATCCCTTCTGGAATGAGAGTTTAATAATTCTCATTCATGCTTTAAATAGTAGATCACAGCAGTATATCAGCATTATGATTTTAGAGGGTACAACTTATGAAATATAATATATGGTTTCTGGCATTTCATTTATTGTAAAATAATTTTTAAAATATTCTGCAATATTCATTCCCAGAGGGAGATTGATCAAAGAATCATGCAAATACCCAAGTACAGCCTTCATTAATTGCAAAAATTTTTTTATTATTTAAAAGTTATGTAAAATAATTTAGCTGTTGTGATGGGAGGAGACAGTATTCTGACAGATTCCTAAAATCCATGGATAAATATGGGATCAGCATGTGTGTGCATTCATTACATACTCTGAGGTCTCACCCTACAAAACTTTTGTGTTTTTTTATTCCCAGACCTATAAGACTAGGTCCATTTCATTGATACTCAAAACCAGCTTACTGCATAATGAGTTTGCTACATTGTGTGGTAGTAAGAGTTGAATTTTGATTCTTCTATTCTTTTGTTTGTTATCAATTTCCTGAAGAAAACAATAATTAATACAGATGTTGAGAAAACCTCATGTATGTTGCTGAGGTAAAATTGCCAATAATACTAAAAAAATATGTTACACAGTGTCACTGAAGTTTTCCAGACAAGGAGATCTTTCTCTGGCAGCCTAAAGTGCAGATAGGAGTGAGAAATGTCTCTATCAGATGCTGGACTCACACTAAAAGCCTGTGAAACTTTATTTCCTACCGCATGAAGAAAGATAAATTCTGTGCATGCGTCTCCTCCAGTAATGAACAACTGTAATTTTAATATCTACTAAACTCACACCTGCATGATGAATCCAAAGATAAGTCAGTTTATAAAGTTATACTATTTATTGCCCTCCAACGTGATGATGGAGAGTTAACAAACCAAAATGATATTCAAGTTCTGAAACAGTGCAAAATTCAGAAAAATTCAGCTCTCAATTCCAATATGGCTCAAGAAAAAATTATTTCCTCTACCCACCTTCTTCTATAGTGTTATTCTTCCATTATTTAAAAATGAAATTGATATTTATAGAGAAAAGTTCTTAGTCTAAACACTTAAAGAAAAGTGACATTAACATAACTCTGATTGTCTTTGTAATTAGTCAGAAATATTGACTAAATTCATCAAAAGTTTTGTAATTTTTCCTAAAATTAAATATTTTTCATCCATAGTTGACTTTGTTTATGAGATTAAGTAGATCATGAGGTTAAAGACACCTATTTTTCTATGACTACCTGTTACACCATGAACATGAAGTTCAAACGGGTGCATTAATGATGACGTAAATAAAAATTTGAGGGGCATTAAAATTCTTTCCCATGCTTTTCTTCTGTTACACTGTGTTGAGGCACTAGTAGGCTGAAAACCTTTGTCCAAAGACATTACAAGAAAATTACAATAAAACTGGCCCAAAGTTAAACACAAAGAGATAACTGAATTTTTGGCTAAAAAGTAGTGTCTAACTATTCTTACCAGGTCTAAGGTGGTTAAATTAATTTTTTTCTTTTTTATATGTTCTGAAGGAGATGCTCCTTGAAATTCTGACACCTATTTCAAATATATTTTGTGACAGTAGAAAATTGATAAAACTTGAAGCAGAGTGGTAGTGAAAAGTGAAAGGAATTTTCCATTCACTTTTCCTTGCCTGGCAAATACTCCACAGTCAACTGAGACCATGCTTGTTTGTGGCAATACAAGAATTCAGACAGGCAATATTGAATGAACCACATAGTCTAGAAGACAGTTGTGGTGAGTTCATAGAGCACACACATTTTGCTGTTTAAATACTCAAGAAAGTTTGGGGGGGGGGGGGAAATATAAAAAATTAAACTACATACTACAAAATGGTTCATTGTCACTCAACAGCATGCCATAAACTTATTACTCAGAAGGTGTGGTAAGTAACATTTGTGTATCAGGGCTGAGAACAGGTCCTTTAAGGCCATGAGAATGGGGGCCTTAGTACTGGGAGATAATCAAGCATAGGTGTTTAGTTTCAAGTCAGAGGCCAGACTCATACTCAGCAAATTGAAAATTCTCATAGGCTGGAGGAAAGATGAGGAATAGGTTTAAATTTTCTTTTAGATGGAAAGCATATATGAGGGAGAGGTACACAGAACACCTGTCAATATAAAATTTGCTGTCCTCAAGAAAAGATGCTGTCTCCCTTGAAGTATGCTGATTTAAGTGATAGTTTCTTCTTCTGGAGAGCTGTTTGTGATTTGGAAAGAATTGCTGTAATGGGTAGGGTTGTGTGTGGCCCTGAATGCTTTAGCTCACATGATCCACACGCCTTAATTTAATACTGTATTTAACATAAAACTAAGGCTTATGGAAATTAATCTCTGGCTTTTCTTAAAATTCTAGGGATCTGCACAGGTCCAGAAAGCTTCCTATCTATATTAGAATAAAAAATTAACAACAGTACAAAATGCTAGCAATGACTGGCAATGACTATTTGGTACATGTGCACATACTCTTTATAAACTGTGTCAGCTTCCTTTAGGTAATTTCAGTAATAAGTGCAAGTGAAGGGTATTACGTTGGCTCAGACAGAAAGAGTGAAAAAAACCCAAACAGCTTCAAAACTTCAAAGCATACATCTTCTTGTATTACCAAATTTTCTTTTATAAGGAAAATGAGGCCTGCAAAATCGTTCAAGGAACTTTTGTACCTGAACTTTCTTTCCTAATCATTAAACCATCATATTGCATATGGCATCAAGTATGATGGAAAGGACTTCAAAAAAGGTAGTGTTTCTGAAACACTAGACCAGAGCTATGCCAGTGGAATTGAGAATAACAATGGTGATCACAAGAGAGCTCTGCAGACTTATCCTTCATGACCATACAGTTGCCTATGTGATAACTTACATATGAAAGGAATGTTAGGCCTGGTAAAATTATTCTTTATCCATCAAGAAGAGCAAGAACTTTCCAATTTATCTGCATTATCCATTTCAGTGCTTCTTCACCCAGAACTCCCAACATCTAAAAGGACATTAAATTTATCTATGCTATTCTTTTATCCTGCTGTTAGCTCATAAACAGTACTTTGTATTGTCAAACCAATTGATCATTGTTTTGCATTTCACTTTATTATGTCCAATACTTTATAAACTATAAATATGTTGTATCCAAATTCTCAGAAAGGAAATGATAACTAACAGATTATTGAGATGTTACTAGAAAGAGCTAATAAAAAATGGTAAATATACTATACCTACTTTTACTCTCAGAATAAGATTCATTACTGTACAAAATCCTCTTCCTAGGCCAGAAATTGTAACAGATGAATAAAAAGTTGCTTATGTATGTGTTTTAAGCAATAAACATAATTAATAAAATTAATTCCATGTTCACATACTGCCGCTGCTGAAGATATTTTTATTGTCACTGTTAGAGCAAAGTAGTACAATTCTTAAGTACCTTTTTCAGCAATTGTAAACAAATGACACTAAAATGGCTGTATGTGGTTTTTTGTGTGCATTTTTGTTTGCTCTTTATGGCATCCTCTACTGTGCAATAAACACTATAATTAGCCAGACTTAGTCTTGGCTGTGAGGAATAATGCTGTATACCTGTAAACCAGAGCAAATACAAATATGTAAAATGTTCTCCATTATGAGCTGAGTAGAACACCATGTTCAGGAAATAATAATCAGAGATCCACCTTCAAAGTCCAGGACTGAATGTCAATGGATATTATGTTAAGTTGACAGACCTCAATTCAAAACTAGCAAAAAATGCAATACCAAAAGAGGAAGTCATTAAGACTCAATGCTCAGTGGTTGTACTGCTTATGAGAAATCACTCAGGTTGCAAGGGGTTACATACATAGTGTTTTGTTGTTTTTGTTTTGTTGAATACATGAAAAATGAAAGTGCTGAACTAATTTACAGTATAGCACAGACATAATCATATGTACCAAGTACACTGTCTTTCTGGCAAGGCAGTATGAACTGAGTAAAATATGCAAATTGCTATTGTTCTTGAGAGATTTAAGACCTCATTTGTGGCACAGTATTCCACCATTATTTTACTGTGGTTTTCTAGTCATTAAAATACTGTAGTCTGTACCACATCTTTCTTAAACTTTTCGTTCTATAAACATGGCTACATTTAGAAAAATGCATTATTCTGACAATATCTAGAAAGATGATTTAAAACCCAGTTAATTTTCAGATATTTGTGTGCCCTGCAACTTAGGCATTCCCTAACTTTTTCTGTCATTTTGGTGTCTGTGGGTTTTAAAAAGGAGTATTCAAGATAATCAATTTATCATCAAAGAAAGGACAATTTCCTGTTAAGACAGTATTTGAGGAAAATTTCATTTAGTAGTCTTTGTTTCAACTAAAATGCAGACTTTTTTCTCAGTTCTGAGAAACAGCAGTGCCAAACAGGACAGATCAACAGGTTTCTTTGCAGTAATGTCATCAAGTGTTTGACTCCAACCTATAGAGAATTTGGGGGCTGATTTGTTAAACATAAAACATCTGCTTTTCATAGACTTTTTGAGCTTTTCTCTTCAAAATGTATTATTGTGGAAATGAGATATATAACTGTTTAGATAAATTTCCTTAAAAAAAATCAGGGACCTCTTGTGAGGCTTAATTTAAATCTCCAAGCCTAAATTAAATCTCCAAGCCTATAAAAAAATAAAAATTATGGTTTCATTGATAAGGATTTTTACATTCTAATACATTCTTCGTAGTGATATTTAAGGAATGAGACAAGTAAAGATGACTTGTCCTCCTGCATTACTGCTTGCATGTTCTGTGTTGTACAATGTGACACCAGAGACCTAGAATCCACCATCCTCTTTGCTAAAGGCATTTTACCATATTGAAATCAAACACACATTTTCAAAAGATGGGATCCCACTGTCATGCAGATCAGTTTCATGTATGTGTACAATTAACTAGCAACTTTGCATATAGGATTACCTTGAGATGCTTAAAAAGTCATGATAGAGTTGTCCTGAGATGTTTATGTTTTATTAAATTTTGTTACACAGGCATTTAGAAAAACAAAATTAAAAAGGGAAATTAATTTTAAGGCTTTGTAGTAATGCTTGTCAAATGATAAAGGACTTTCAAGTGGTAGTGATGATCCTGTGTAATTATTTAAGAACTTGCCTTCAATGAAATGTCAGGGAGTCTGTTAAGCAATTATATACTCTTTTATTTATCTATACAGGGATCTGAAGCAGTAATAACATAGAATTGCAACACTAAGATTTGACGAAGAAAAATTTTTCCAGATCCTAAACCTTTTATGTTTTACTTTAAATTATTGACCATTTCATGTCATAGCATTTTGACATGAAATCTTCAAAATATTTGACCAGATGATGCAAGATTATATTTTAGGTTTAGTGGATTCAAGCAGGATTCACCCAGTATTATACATCTTTCTTTACCATCTCTCTGAAATATCCAAACCCTACAAGAAAAGTGGTCTCTATCCAAGTTGCAAGGTTGAGAAATTATTAAATAATGGGGGTTTTAAGTTCATTATGAAGGTTTTCCTTTATTTTTTTCCAAATTTATTGCATCTCTAATGAATATTGCAAACTGCAGAAATACATTGACATTGACTTCTGAACATTATTTTCACTTTCAACTTCTTGAATTTGTCTAATTTAAAAATAAAATTTTAAAAAATATATTGTAAAACCTGGATATAAATTTTATATTAATTATTTATTTATAATCTCAGAAAAGTAGAGAGGTCTGATAAAAACTGAAGACAGGACAAGGTTTCAAAAATGTTAGGTATTTAAAATGCATGGTTTATTGAGTCATGTGCAACATTCTTTAGAAGTTCTGACATTTTTCAACTAGAGATGCTTCTGGTTGTTTTGTGGGGAGAGGAGTTTGGTTTTTTGCATGTTTGTTTGGGTTTTTCCTGGTGAGGGTCAGTGGTGAGTATTGGAAATCTCAAATTAAATTTTTAAAAGAAATAGAGACAGCAGAGAGCAATGCTAATGCATATTTACATTTGTGTACACTTGTATTATTAACATAATAATTAACACAAAAGATAGAACTGTGACACTCCCACACTTACTGATAAATATCCAATGTAAATTGAGTCTACACAGGTATAATTTATTCCTGATTTGTATGTACTGAGAAACAGAAGATATTTCCTTTGTTTCTATTTCTTCCCACAGATACAGACTGTTAGTTCGTTCTTATATTTGATATTATTTTGTTCTTTTCCCATCAAAGACAGAATATTTGTCAATGCTTCTCTTACTCAGCAGAAGTGAAGCAGCTGATTTTTTTTTAAACTCAGCCACCACTACGTTTAACAAAATTGTACTATCATCTCAGTATTTTTAAGCTTGATAAATATCTGCAGAATTTGAAGAGGCAGAAGGTTCAATTTACAGAAGCCTGTCGTGCTTCATGACCTTGATAGCTCAAATTTTAATTTCATTCTTGCATCGGGTTGCCTCCTGTACATACTAAAGTTGAATAAAGTTTCCCTTTCAGGGAAAAACTATTTTAAGATTAAGAAAGTTATCTTATAGAAATGCTTAGGCCTTTTTTCTCTGCAGTGTTGCAGTGTAAGCTACAAGCATCTAAATACCTGCTCTGTGAAACAGGTTCCTGAGCAGTGTGTGCTGTGTCACCACTCAACTCGAGATATATTATGCAATATTTGGTGTACACTTATACTGCACCTTGAGCGAAAACAAGTCTCAAAATTCTAGTTTGGAAGAAAGAACACTTCACTTCTGAATATTCTAAAACTACAGTGTCACACATTGAGCTATGGAAAGAAAATTCATATTTTGTTAGCTTTATTAATTAGATAGGAAATAGAGAGAATTAATTTTTTAGCGATTTTTTTATTGTTTGTTTTGGGATTTTTGTTATTTTTTAGCTTAGGTTTTTTTTTGTTTGGGGGGGTTTGTGTTTGTTTTGGTTTGGGGGTTTTGTTTTTGGGGTTTTGGGGCTTTTTGTTTGTTTGTTTTGATTGATTTGTTTGTTTGTGTTTCTAATTATTTGTATGCCCCTGGAGTGTGCTTAATTAGGGAGACAGAAACACAGACTTTGCTCATGGCCCAATAGCAGTGCCTCACCTCTCAAGGTAACACCTAGTAAGATAAATGTTTTATCTTTATGTCTTTTACCTATTTTCTTTATCACCAGACAGATGAGTTCTTTGCAAAGTCTTTTCTGTTTTTATTGCTTTTGCTTTCAGTAGTGGTTTTGTTTTATTGTTTTATATTTGTCTTCTAGACCAGATATATTCTGCAAACAACCAAAATAATAACACTTCCTGTTGTAGCATGTATTGTCTACAAATGAGGAAGATAAAATTTTCCTCCCCAGATTAAGAGAAGAAAAGAAAACATAGGTTAAATTATTCTCCCACTTAACATTTTCAACATCAGTTACTAGATACTTGCAGGAAATGGACAGAAACATTTGGAACAAATTTTATAAACTGACAGTCTTATATAATTCAATAATCAGGGGGTTTATAGAGCTTGAATTTATACATGTTCTTGGTATTAGAATACATTATGATGTTGAATCATTAAAACTGCTGACATTTAAGAAAATAAACTTATGCAAAATATTGTCTGTCATCATTGGTAATTTTTCCCATAAATCACTTTTAAATAAAATGTTGAACATATGTTGAGCTTAACAGTTTGGCAACAGCTCACAACAAGACTATGCCAATTTTTTTTTTTATATTATTTGCTTTAATTAGGAAAGCAATTTGTATTCAATATTTGCAAACTATCACAAACTTACCAAAAGAACAGTGAAATTTTTTAATTGGAAAGTCAATTTTCTGCTATCTCTTTGAGAATCTTGAAATTTAATATCAAAGTAGAGAGGCTAAATTGCACTATTTTAATATCATTGCTACCAATTTGAGAGCTTAAATATGTATTAAATGTGCTTAAAATAGACTAATTAATAGAAAATTAAGTTCTCAATTAACAAACAACAAATTAATTATTTCTTTGAATTATATGCAACTGTATTATTCTAGTTAGTTTTAACTACATCATTCTTTTTTTTTTCCTCTTTAAATTACTATTTTGTCAGATCATAATTCTTGATTTCACCCCATGTGCAAATTAGCTATTTGGTTTTATTTACTGAAATCCATATATTCCTCTTTTTAAAGAATCCTTATTTGGTTGATTAAGATAAGCACAAATGGCGAAATCATTTTCACCCTTCCGCCCCAATTTAATAATCAGTAATCAGAAAAGAGCACAATAGAACAGAATACTGCAGGGGACTGCTCTAATTAACTAAGCACTGCACATGGTTCAGAGCCATAAAGGATTACACAGATGATGTTGTATGAATGACATGCCCAGTCTGGTGCCACATTTGGGTGGTAAATGTTGTGATGCATATTCTTCCATTAAAAATATTTAGAAAAAGATGACTGTTTAGACTTTTTATCAGTAAAGTGCAAAAGTAGTATTTTAGCCTCTCTAGATGTGCCTTGATTATCACTGAGATTTTATTTTAACACTGTTGGACTTCTAAGGAAGACTAAGTTATACCACAGTTGAGTGACTACAGTGGTCTTCTTCTGATATATATACAATTGAACCATTCGCTCAGGAGCTTAGGTAGACAAGTACTAAACTAAATCAAGTCCATCCAGAATTGACAGCAAAGTCAGAAAATAGCACAGACTAACCCTATATAACCACATCTACCATGAAACAGTTGCATATAAGTAATTGCAACTGTATGTTTTGAACTCTATTTTCAGATTTTCTCACAGATCTCAGGAATGACTTCAGTATAACAAAGGACCTCCTGCTTATTTAGATACCAAACAATGTGTACTTTCCCTTCATAACAAGAGCTGAGTTCAAGGTATTGAAAGGCGTAAAGCTTAGCATAGGCAAGTCCTCACAACGACAACATATAAAGTATTACACTATTAAATGGAGACATTATAAACATCTATTTTATTATCTATGTGCATGCTTGAATAAATCAAGATGCTATTTTTTTGTAAATCAAACTATTTGTCATAAAGCCAAAGCTGAAAATGTTGAAAGATGTGGAAACTTTATAGGGTTAACATTATAAATAAATCACACACCAACTGGCTACATTTCACTGGGAAATCTATTTTTAAAACTGAATAAACATTATCTGGACTTAAAGGAAAAAAGCATATTATTATTCTAAATGTTTTCACTAACAGAATATCCCATATCATCATTCTAAGGTGAATTCGTTTACTTCAGTAGTGCAGCATGGAGAATAATGTATCAAACATAAAACTTGAAAGATTTTTTTCAAAGACCTCTAATAAGTCTCTGCTTTCTGCTAAAGTTTATGGCATAATTCAGTACAGATATTTTTCTTACCTTTATCTTTGCAATAAAAGTTTTTAAATGGAAAAGTCAAACTGTTTGCAACTGGAATGACTAATTTAGGTTGTGCTATAGTATGCAAATAATTTAAGAAGTATTACCACTCTATGGAATAAAACCAAATAAATTTGTCTTTTTATATCTGCAGTACTTTTTTCAAAGTCAACTAAATCAAGATGACGAACAGAATATATAGAAGAATGATTAAAATTTTGTATAGGACAGTAAGAGTCAGACACAAAGAAAACAAAGTCCTTCAGGAGTACATCTATGTATTCTAAGATGCATATATCATATGAGAATACATATGTAACATGGAAATTTTTGTCTGTCAGAGAAAAAGAATATAATTATAGCATAAGTTCAAATATTTGTAACTTAAATAATTTTTATTTTCATCTGTAAATTCTCTCCATAAAAATGTTTCTTAAATGTTTTCAAAGTAACCATTAACATTAGGAATAATGGTGAGGAAGAAAGTTTTTTTCTATTATGCAGTGTGTCTCAGTAAAATCATCCTGCAATTAATGTAACAACTTACTTTCTTTTCTTTTTTAAATAATTTTGACCATGAAAGTCTCTCATCTCTTATTTATGCAGTAGAAAAACATCTCTGTATGCTTCAGTATCCAGTCCTCTCTGTCCCTTAGTGTTCCTGCTGAGCATTGCACTGTGATTTGCATTTGCCTCCAGCAAAAAGGGACCTTCTGCTGAGGTGATATGAAAAACATCAATATCCACACACCTGCTTTGTAAAGAAGCTTGAGACTTCAAGCCTGTAAGAACACCAAATGCATATTTATAATGAGTGTGTCAATGTGAGCACAAGTTCTTCAGAAGTATTGTTTAAGACATCAAATTATTATCTACCTTGTCCTTGTATAAAACTGTTGGAAAATGTTTGAAAAAATGTAGGGATGCTACAACACCCAAATTTTATCCTTAGTATTATGAGGCAAGATTCAACAGACAATGTATTCCAAGGGCATGAAATTAAACTGCCTGATTTTCAAAACTTCTAAAGCCCATAGTGTTCATTAAGATCGAATTTAAATAATTGTAAGATATTGCTGACATGGGAAAAGATTCTTTGTGACGTGGGGAACAAGGAACCACTCTCTTAAAGTTCTTTGGTTGAAGAAAACTTATAATCTTATAAAGTTCTAGAGGATTTATAATTGAAGGACTTATTTTTGAGTCAATATTAGTTACATGAATCAAAATAGGTTACTGGAATTAATTTTACAAATTTGAGCTTAATCTGAAAGCAGTTTCATCATTTCAAAATTCCTTTTTTAAGTTCTACTCCATTGAATTTTACCTTTAAATATTATTGCTTCATTTGAACTTTGTTTGTGAATGCACAGAAAGCAACATTGAAGACACCACACTTTTTCACTGAATTTTCCTCTCCATTTTATTTCATCTTACACATGAAAACTCTTTAAAATCTTAAACTTTGTAACAAGTGTATATAGTTACAGGTGTCCAGATTTATGCATTTTATTCTTATGACTGGTTATATCTAGAAAATTAGACACATTTAAGAGATCCCTGGTAAAGCACACAATTGATTAAGATTAGACAGGGACTAGGAAAAAAAACATTTTTATATTTGATTCTGGACAATCACCAACACTTCTTTTAGTGTCTGAAGAGGAAGCAGATTTCCTCAGCTTTTTAAATTATTCTCAGCTCAGACCAGGTTAAAAATTACTTTAAAAATACCCTGATAGCTCTTTCTTACCATGAACATTCCTCTGATGACCATAATGAATTTTTTGTAATCCAAAATTCAGATTCATGAAGTTGTAGAAGAAAAGTCACCATTACAGAATATATCACCATCACCTAAGGGAACTTGAGATAAGATAAATATAACACAATTTTCCAAATTATCTCAGGTCTGGGAATAAATAAACCAGACTGAAGGAGAAGACTGTATCCACAAAGAAAGCCAAATATAGCAAGTGTCCTGAAAATCCTCTCTGGCTGGACCTGGGTGGAGGGGGAGAATTTTGGGGTATGTGGTGTAACCTCTAGATAGAGGGAGCTAAATCTAGCTCAATCATTAACTCCCCTCTATGCCAGGCAGGCACACACCTTCACTTGAGAAGGTCCACAAGCCACCCAAGAGCCTTGCAGCTTCTCCGTGACCTGCTGCTCACAGCTCGCACCCGAGGGCTGCGTGTGGTGCAGAGCCATGCACCAGGTGCAAAGTCTGTCACAAGAGACAGTGCTAAACTTTCACCCCCTCAGGAGAAGCACCTCAGGAGCAGTTCCATGGCCTCAACTTATATTGGTCCATTCAACTCTGTGTTTTGTGGGATGGTCAACAAAAAACAGAAGAAAACAGCAAGACACTACTACTAGGATCCTTAGATCCATGTATTCTGTTTAATCTGTCATTCTATTTCTCTCTCACCACCTATTTTTCTATTTTCTTCTATCTCTCTATGTACTTCACATCTACATTTACAGTTAAAATAATCCATAATGAGACTCTGCCACATGGCCTTATTTGCACCTTAATTAAGCCTGAGGCCTCTCTTTAATATTTTTAATAGCTGGATCTTAACAGTCACTTATTTCCAGAATAAAAAATTAAACTAGTTTATGTTCTCAGCATGCAAGACTCCCTGTAAAAATGTGTATTAGTCTGCTTTTCTTCTACCAGTCAGGTGGCAATTTCAGTGAGGTGCTGTGAGCCAGATGATAATTTCATTATTGAAATAAAATTATTGGACTCCTCTCAAGTGAAGACAAGAGGGAAGAAAAGCAAAGGAAGAAAAGAAGGGAGGTAATCTGTCTTCTTGGAAATGCTTTGACATGTGTAAGTAGTTCTATCCTCTAAAACCGTAAACCATTAAAAGTGTTGGTGACCACTGCCTAGTAGTGATCTGGTTCAGGTCTCTGAGCCAAAGAATACCTCCAAATTCTCACCAGTCTCCGTAGCAACAAGCTTGCCATAAACCAAACAAATCTCAGAAAGTTGTGTCTGGTGGAAGACAGCTGCTGGACCAGCTTATATGACACGGGAATTATTTTTATCGAAGCACGCTGAATTCAATATTCACATACTGTGAATATTAATTTGGCTTTTTTAAATCACTTAACCACAAAACATAAAAATTGATCAATATAATAATTTTCCAAATGGAAGGGATGTATGCTATCAATTTAATCTACACTGTAGATGTGGGTGGAAAAGGCTGTTAATATAAAAAATAAAAAAAAAAAAAAAAAGAGAGAACTGTGAAAATTCAACCCAAACATAGTATATTGGTTATATATGATGCCAGTACACCTGTACAAAAAGAGCTGGGTCAGGATTATGTTCACATCCATGGGACTAGAAAAAGGAAAGAAAACTAATTAAGTGCAAAATTCCATTTAATTATACAGAAATGTTAATAAAAGAAACAGCATGGATGTTCAATAAATTATGGTACAAAAACTGAAGTATGGAAGTATAGAACTAGAATTAATGCATATGTAATTTTCAAAGGATAATTAAAGTATTTTTGTATGATGTAAATATGTGGCAGATTTTTGTTTCTTTGAAGACACATTGATGAATAAAATGTTTTTTTCTATATATGTATATGTAGATAAGAAAACCTGCAAATGATTTGCCGGGATATGCAACCCTAGAGAAATCAGGTCACTTTCAAATCGAAAGAAAATCTTCCATTTGACTTGATAGTCCATATTTTTTAATGGTGTCCTATGCTCACTTTTTGCACCCTGGAGGTCTCTCTAATCCTTGACTATTCATTGGTGAACTCACAAAGAAAGTATGAGTTACCTTCAAGCAACATAGTCTGAGAAGGGAAAGTAGCAGAAAAGAGCAATGTTCTTTCAAACCTATACCTTGTCTCATCCATTGTTTGCTTCCTCAGCATTGTACACCCTAAAGTTTTAAAATGCAAGTTCATTCATGGGAACAGCATCACAGAACAAAAATTTATTCAAGGCATGCAAAAGATACATATGTCTCATTCTTCACTACGATGAAAAATCAAGCTATAAAGCTCTTAATGTCTCTTTTCACTCCCAAATTTTAAGTAGAAGGCAGTTAGAGACAAAGATTAGGGTTTTTTTAAAAGACTCAGTAATATGACACACTTTTTCTCTAATACTGCCCTATAGTAACAAATACAATTATACACAGTAAGCAGGCTAAGAGAGTATTAGTGTCACAGTAGACCTGCGACACTGATGTTAGTCATGATGACTTTGCATAAAACTTCAACATTAAGTTATTTTCATATTATTCTATTCAACAGCCAGAGGAATCAGCATTTGGGTACGGAGTATCCATGCCTGCAATGCAAAATTTCCATTTCTTGAGAGATGCACGAAGTGGTAGACTTAATCTTGTGTTTTACATGTTTGGAATAGGATGAAAGATCCATCATTGTTTTTCAGCTATATTTAAATGCTAAAATAGATAACATCTCTCAGTTTATGGAACAGAGGTATTTTATTTTGGAGACCTTACCTTAGCACTACAAAAAGTATTCAAGAAACAGAGCTAATATTTTGTGCTCATCTCAGCTTTTTTACTGGCTCAGCTATTTTAGTGTCAAAATGAGTAGACATTGGATCATTGTTTTGAACCCCATTTGAAAGTTATGAAAATATGGCAGACTGTTTTCTTAAAGTAAATAATAAGACATAAATACAAGGCATTTTCATGAACAGGAAAGCTGTTTTCTAAAAATACATTATTTATATTATGTAGGCTAAAAGTTTTTCAAGAAAGTGTACATATGCTCTTATGTGGAAAGGGGAAAAGGGAAATTAAGAAACATTAGCAGCAAATAGATAGCTCCCACATAGTACTGAATAATTTTTACAACTGGGAAAAAAAAAAATCCTAAACAGAAAAAGACCACTAAAAACCCCAAACAAAACAAACAAAAAACCCCAAATACTCCAAACAAACTAAAAATACTTTTCGTGTTTTTTTTAATCTTTATGTGCCTTTTATGGGTTAACAGTTGAAATTTACACATGGTTTAGCTTCCAATCAGAAAACACTTCCAAAATAAAATCACATTTGAAGAAATGGAGTACCTTTAAAGGTCACATTACAAACAAGTGCTCCTTTAATGGTCTGAAATGTTTCTACACTTTATAAGAATAATCTGAAAATTGTACTTGTACGTATCTGTTACACAGAAAGTCTGAGGAATGCTGCTGGTAGTAGAAGAAATGAAATTACTTGAGCAGATTTGCATTAAAACCAACAGTAATTTGGTATTCTATTAATTCTGTACTTATCAGGCTTTTCTGATGACAGTGTAGTGGGGATGGCCAGCACTGTCCGTCTTCCCATTCTCCATACTCATTATCTGTGGGTGTCTCAGAGGTAATAGACTCTCATCTAGAAACTGCCTAGGGCAAAAGTTTAACTCATTGAAATGCACCCATCACCTAAGGAAGTTACAGAGTTCTTGAGGCTTCAAGGCTGCAAGTCAGCTAAAAAGAGAGAGAAAAAAATCTGCAGGAGATACTGTGAGTCTTTTACAGCAGAACTGCAATGACTCTGTTAGAGTTTGTGTCTAGGTCTGGTGACGCATAAAAGTTTCCACATTTTTATCACAGGTGAGGTGCTTCATTGTGAATGAGCAATAAACCCAAACAACTTTCTATTCAGGGCCTGAAATGTTCTCAAGTAAGAGAGAAAATATGTACATTTATTTTTAAATTTATGCATATAAACATTCACAAATGCCATTACCCAAAATGAGAAATTCGACATCATGGCTTAGGTGATTCAAAATGATTTTCTCAATTATTTTCTTGGTGAGACAGAGCTTTGCCAGGTCATCATACTCTCCATTACAAAGACAGACTAACTAGAATGGTGCAATCTTATTTTCACTAGGGCAAATTACATTGGCTCCCTTGCCACCAGCAGGCCATGTGTCCCTACATCAGGAATCATTACCTTAGCAAAGAAGTCCTAAAGCTACAGCAAGAATTGAATGCAGTTTCCATGGAGGAGCAGCACAATGTTTTTTCTCAATAATGTTATGTGTTAATCCCTGGAACCAAGCATTGGGTTGCAAATTCCATTTTGAAAAATATGTCATACATCTTTCCTTCTGGTAACTTGTCCATTTATTATATATGTCTGAAAAAATGTAGAGACAATAAAAATATAACAAACCATAAGAATTACAAAACTTTAGTTTAGATTCTGCTTAAATTCAGGTAGAGATATTGGTAGACTCCTGCTCTACAACAACCAAAGTCATGTTCCTAAACCTGAGATTAAGAAATTCAGATCTATGGCATTCTTTTGATAGCACACTTCTGAGAAAAATACCTTTGATATTATCATCTGAGAGAAGAGTTCAATAAAATATGAGGTTTTCTAAACAAGCCTACAGGTGAAGTAATCTGTGTAAGAAATTATTCCTTTTGTAAATATTCCTTTTTGTCTATTGATTTAGGTTAAAACCTTAACAGAAATCTATTTATAGCTCAGTGGGTTGAGAAAATTATGCAGATCCTGTAGTTGCAGCAAACAAAGTCATTAGATACAGAAATGCAACAGATTATAAGAAGCAAAACATGGACAGGATTTTAAAGGAATATTGTGAGAGTTAAAGTTTCCCAAATTATTCATACCATACAATTTATTCTATTGCTTTTTATTTGAATGCATTTTTGTAGAAGACATAATAGGGTTTGCTGCACAACAACTCAAATTTCTTGTCTTTTCAAAATGAGTTCTAAATTAATAATTGCTGTTTGCTAAAAATAGTCACATGTATAGAAAAAGATTACTCAGCAAAAAAGAGTAGCTACGTATTTAAAATGACAAATGGTGCATTTGAATTTTTTTGAGTGTAGGGGAAATATAAAATATTTATGGAGCAAAAACCAGTACTGCATTTAAAGAGAAGAGGAAGAGCTAAACATACAATCAAAAAAAACAATGTGGGACAGTGAATACACAATCTGAGAACAGCCTGTCAACTCAGGTATAGGTTAAACAGAGCAACATACCTCTAGTACCACAGGATTTGTTTTAGAATTAATCATTCTAGAACTCACCAACTTGAACAGCCTTTCTCAAGATCAAGCTAGTTCACCTCTGATATTACTGGCAGGTACTAAAATAAAGGCAGCAGAGGAAATTCCTGCAAATGATGTTCTGCATAGTATAGCTGACTGCAACAAAGCAGGAAATAATATTGCAATAGTCACACTTTGTAGGAAAGAAGCTCAATCAATATTTTTATTGAAAGAGATGATTATTAATTTAATATTTTTTTAATTGAAAGGTAATGAAAAAGAAATTATTAGAATACTGTCTACCTACACAGAAAGACATATATAAAATGTCAACATTTGCTGATGAAACACATATATTTCCCAATGATATGTATAAATATATATATTTATACATTACTATTTTTATATGATATTTTAACAGTACATTGATTTTGGTTACACAGAAATGTTAGGAGATGTAAGCAAAAGAAAAATATTGTATTGAAACACTAAACTTAGAAAATTAGGATTTTAGTTACTTTGCTTAAAATAATTAAAATTAGAAGGGAGTAGTTATCTGAAACTTAAATAATTGATTGTCTGTCATTTTATGCTTATTCAGCTGTGCTTACAGTGGGAAAAGATGAAACCAGTGAGCAGACCCAAAGAATGCAACCAAAAACCCATTTTTTGAAATTTGGACTATCCACAGAAATTATTTGTATTGTCATTGATAAAAAAGGTCAAGAGTTTAGGGTGAGGAAGACTTGCCTTACTTCCTCCTTCTAAGACCCCTCCCCACGAAAACGACCCCAAACTTAATTTAAGAAGTCAATCACATATGCTTAATAGATCTAACAATTCTGTTACAGAAACTGAGAAACTAAAAACAATGTGTTGGTAGAAAATAGATAATCTGATATAAGCCAACATATGGCAAAAATCATTGAAACCTCTGGGAGAAAGAAATACATCTTTCAAATAAATGCAGATACAGCAAAATCCAACACCAGAGGAAGACAAGAGTGTGACTGCGGCAAAGAAAGTTTCACCTGTATACGTAGAAAGATAAAAGCTATGAAAGAAAACAAAATGAAATTAAATGATCCCCCTCTCAGATTTGCATGCTCTCTGCCTTGAAGTTATATATCAAAAGCCCATACAGTCAAGAATGGAGCCACATGAGCTAATTTTATTTATTTTGATTTCACATACCAAAAGAGAGGCTAGGGGAACAAAAAACTCAGGTCTCAGGTTTTCAGTTGCCTCTGGCAATTTTTGAAACTTTGTATCCCTTGCAATAAAGAAAATTATACATTTGAAGCAAGCATGAAAAAAACTTAGACAAAATATTTTGAATAACTTATTTCCCTTCCCTCTTGTTTTAGTCTCACCTCCCCACCTATCTCTACACCAAATAAATTAATTTAATTTTTTAGTATGGAAAGGATATTTAGTTTAGTTTCTTGAAGAACAGAAAGTCAGCAAATTTACTTCAGTTCCTTAAATATGAAGTGTGTTATTTTTGCAAGAAAGAATAGTGGACATTCAAATAGGCATCTCTCAGGCTATTCAGATTTCCTTCCTTCTGAAAAACACCTTATGATCTAGCTGGAAGACAGATAGCAATGAAAATCACAAAGTATTGACATTGTGTACTCACTGCAGGAAATGGTATTTAGCAAGTTGGATGTTAATCTTCTTTTAATCTTATCCTTCAGGTGGGCCTGAGAAAATGTGTTCTATATTCCAGGCACTCCCATTATTATTCTCCACAGAGGCCTGCCTTATACAGTGAGTAGTCTTCAGTTCTTGCACAAAACAATTTTGTAGAAGTGAATCTTCCTCCCATGTCTCCTCCTATTGTGCTTTAACAGACTAAGCAAGTAGAATTCCTAACATTAATATGGAAAGACATAAGCATATATGAACCATGGTTGTATTCAAGACTCTCCTTGAAAGTTCTTACAATGTTATCCACCATGAAAGCTGGGAGTTTTGTTGCTAAAATTTAGAAATAACTGCACCTAGAATCGTCTCAGTTTACTATATTTTCCAAGAAAATAGTTTTCCACTTTCAGTAGATGCCACATCTCTGTCTTTCTGGCACGCTTTTCATTTTTCATTCAAACTGAACAAATATAAAAGACTGTACATAATGCAAAGGTTTCTAAACATAAAAAGGAATTTATTTCTCATTATGAAACTCAAAACTATTTCTGTTCTCAAAATGACAAGAAAATAAAGCTAAGAAATTAAACCTGACAGAAAAGCATGTCTCTCAAGAAATGCTAAGCTGTACATCTCATTTCCAGATTTCATTGGGCTGCAGTTTTTCTCAGGAAAGAGTTGCAAAAATGTTGGTTTTCCCTACAGCTTTAGGGAAGCATTTGATGGATAATCAAACTCTAGCAAACAACTCCTTCAAACTGATGAGTGAACTAATGTTTGCCAGTTGGGAATATTTGATAAAGTGTAAATGAATACTGCTGCATTGAGCCACCAAGTCTCCAGAGGAAATGGGGTTTGGGCGTCAGAGAAATGGAAAAGATACTAAGAGCCACAGAGAGCAGGCTTAGTCCCAAAGGATGACTTTAATTTTAAAAGTGTGTGATCGTGAAAGTCGCCTTTAATTACTCAATAAATTAAAAATACAATCAAAAGTTACAAAGTGGTTGATCTTTTTCTAAAGGGAGATCACTCAATAGGCAATTTCCACCATGTTCACAACCTATATGTGTTCACAACCCATGTATGCTTACTCTCCTTTCAAATATAACCAGCCCATTTTAGAATCTACCATTTCCACAATCTATTATTATTGCTTTAAACAATTTTGTGCTTACAGGGCCACGTCAATAAGAATTTCCAGATACAAATGTACAAATTTTATATGAATTACTATTGCAATATATAGAGGTAAAGGTCTGAAGGCTAACATTTTATTAAAATATACTGGAACTATATCTAAAATACTTGAATAGTTGAATGTCAAATGTTTGATATTTTTTCAAGGGATTCCCACTTCACATGTATCATCCTTCCCTGAAACAAAGAAGAAATAATTAATATTTCAAGCTCAATCTTCATATTTTGAAGACTGGTTTATGACAAGGTGCTTCAAATTCTGAAATAAAACCAATAACTTGCATTGTTAAAATCTATGCTTCAATGCTTGCAAGGTCTTGAGTATGTTAATTATTTCAGTGATAATATGCACTTCAGTGGTGAAGAATGTGTTGAGACCATTGCAACATTGTTGTGTCTAACTACAGAAAACATATTATTTGCCATTAACTTCATGACAATAGAATCTTCAGTTCAAAAATAAGTATGCAGAAAGCATTCTTATAGGCATTTCAAGACAAAGAATTATTTTTTATCAAATAGTGTTTCTTCAATATAAGACATTAATAAAATGGAAAACACACATAGTATATTACTCTTTTGTAAGGGGCAGCATTATCAATGACTATTGCATTTTCAAACAAACTGTGCATATATCATCAGTCAGAATGAGAGAACAAGACAATTACCCTAGCGTGTTTGAACACCAAATTTTATGATGGAACCTACATTCTCCTGTTACTGAAATGTTACTTGTGTACATACACTTTTTGATAAATGACTTATAGTCATGACCCATGGGTTTTGAGTATTTTCCAAATTAATATAAACCATTATGAATTAAATTTCCCCAAAACAATAGCTACAACTAAAACTATAAGAACAGGAAAAAACTAATCTCTAAATTTTCTAGTCCTTGTAAAGTAAAATTTGTTCCTTCTTCCCTTGATCTCATTTCAGTCCTGGGTGCCTATTAAATTCCTTCTCAAGTAAATACTTTCTATTTTTATATCTCTAAGTCCTAAATAGAGTTAATCATCATCTCTTCTCTTTGAACTCCAGTTCTTGACTCTCTTTTCAGCTTGAAAAATATGTAAAACACTTGCTCATGCACAGGAATGTGGCCCAATAAATACATCGGAGTGTTGTATCACTTAATATAAAGAAGAGGATCATTCTTATTTATATAGACATTTTGTTTCAATGGCAACTTCAGTTTTGAAGTGGAATGCCCCATTTTTCGTTCTTCTGCCTCATATTTTCAGAAGTATTTCACAATTGTGAGATTAAGGAGACAGAAATGACACTAAGAATACAATCTGCAAATTATACTTATATAAAAAAAATTCTTAAGTTTCTATCAAATTTGGATCCAATTTCATTCTCAAAGAAAAATCATAGATATCCAGGGAATGCTACATGAGACATTTCAGTTGGTTTTGAAACAGGTTATCCTATTTTTAATTGAGAAAGCTATATAAATATTAAGTAGCTATGAATATGTGAGAAGTATAGATATTTGCAGATTCTTCTTTTTGAAATTGTGAGAAACTAGACAGATTTATGGTGATAAGAAGTCTGTGGAGAAAATTTATCAAAGTAAGAACAGAAGAATTATATTCACAAGATCATAAAAGAACACAAGGTAAGTATGACTGTACTTACAGGTACCTTGGTTTGCCATTTGATCTTCTGCAATGGTGGCATCTTTCACCTATTATCTTCATGTACTCACTCTGCCCTTCACTCTTTTTTACGTTTTACCCCTTTGTTTCCTCTTGAAATAAAATGTATTTGATTCTCTTCCTTTTAAGAAAATATTAATCCTTGACTTTGCAGATCCCTTTCACTTAATCTTAACCTGTTTTGTGGAGCTTACTGAGGAATCATCTGAGATAAATCTCCAAGCCAGCACCTCATCATCTATTTCAGAACAACCTATAGCTCACTGAGGAGTTTGTTGCTTTTTATAGGATGTGGAGCTTTCTAAATTTGAGGGAAAACCAATTCAGATATGTTTTCCCCTTGACTACCCAGTTTCTCTTTTCCAGAGGGCTTATCAGAAGATTTGGAAAAAATAAAGGAATGGTAAGAGCTTGACACAGTATCTTTTGGGTATCTCTGATTTATGCCAGAGTGCCACACATATTTTTGACCAGAGACACTCCCAGACATATTGTATCTATGTTTATCAAACCAATTAAAGATGGTAAAAAAGGTAACAGGCCAATGCTCATGAAATGCTCTCTATGACTGAAGCAAATTTCAATAGAATGTGTTAGTCAATAGAATGTGTTTGAAACACAGAGAAATCCTAGGGTATTCACTTAAGTGCAGTATCTAAAATAAATTGAAATCTAAATTCTAAGAATTCTAAAAATTTCTGCTAAGAAAGGTGATCTGGCATCTGTGTTTTGGCCAGGATGCCCAGATAGATGACTTTGACAATTTTCTGCAATAGAAAATTATTTTGGGCTGGATTAGTGTCTCCTCCTGCAAATATATCGGGTCAAGGAGATCCATACAGAGACTAGCAGAGGTACCACACAAATGGCAAAAGGAAATTAATAATAGACAAAGGTAAATTACTGGGTACCTAATAAATCTGAATCCTAAGATTCATCATATTTAAAAGAAGAAAGAGAAATCAAGGAAAAGAAGAGGACGTGGAGTGTATAAATCAAGAAGGTTGCCGCTATTGAAACTAGTAGATTAAACTCAAGTTTTGAATATTGAAAAATTGCTAAGTATACTGAAAATGAAAGGAAGATTGTGCAAGACAAGAGGATATATAATGAAGGGTTTTACAGGCTCATTAGATAGATACAGAACACTGTACGACCATTAAGGGAGAAAAAGACCTTTGTAGAAAAGGATTTGTGCAGCCCTTAGGCACAGTGATGGATTTATTTCAATTTGAGCCAAACAGAGAGAGTAACAGATATAAACTATTACATCAGCTGCATGATCTGGTCCTATCCCTTTTACACATTCTTGATTTCAGCACCAGGAAAGTTATAGTGACTGCAGATAAATATCCAATAATTTAAATCATGTTGTTAACACTGTACTTCTTCTAGCCTCCAAGGTAGTTACACTAAAAATCCACTTATATATGTTGCATCACATTTTCTTTGGCATGGTCCTACTTATGCAAAATAATCTATGATTTCTGTGTACTAATTTTTACTTAAGAATATTTTAAGTTCAGGTTCCAAAGGAACTTTGAATGTTAGGAAAGAGATCTTGTGGACCTTGTATTGAAAACAGAAAAAATATATTTGAAGTAAAATAATTTTCAGAGTGCCCTTGGTTGTACTAAGTAATGATATATAGTCTATATGAATGACTATAATAAATAGAATGTATTCATTTAATAAATAATTTAATAAATTTTATCAGTTTATCATCCTTATCTTTGGAATACTAATCCAGATATGTAAACTATTTCTACATTTCAGAAAGAGTGCAGCAGCAGCTCGCAATTTCGCTTTTTCAGAATGTAGACTGGAGTAGAAGTCAGTGAATATTTGAAATGATCTACAATGGTTGGCTCAGTACAGAGGAAAACATCTTTTTAAAAGACACATTTTGACAATTAGAATTTGTTTTAAAACTAAACTTTGGTGAATACAACATACACTAGCATGTGCAGAGTTTCTATTTCTAGCTGAAGTAAACAGTGACATAAGAAAAAACACTAAGAAAATTGCAGAACTGGGATTAAGATCTGAATATTAAACTGAACTCACATGATTAATTGTTTTCAGTGGGCTTGGTGTTTTAAGGTGAATCTTGCCTTTCCAAATTACATGAAATTTAATTTTTGAAAAGCTATTCCATTACTTTAAGTAAATTTACTGTAGGACAGTATGTTCTAGCTGAGAATCTAGCTCATAAATCACAAAAATAAACAAATGCTGTTAAAAAACAAATAATAGCTTAAGGATCTTAATTGAATTACAGTGGGAAGAACATGATTCAAAAAACACTAAGAAAATAGAAACTTCTAATATAGAGCCATTTTAAAAATAAAGTCCATCAAAATTAAAATATTGAGACAGAATTAAAATTTCTTCAGATTGATGAATACACAATGACTGTCTGGGAAAAACGTGATGACACATTATTTTAATTAGAGGTCAAGCCCTGATGCATACAGTCACATCCCAGCATGCAGGCTTAGCAAACAACTTAACTTTGTTTGATCACTGTTTTGTCTTTTTCCTCACATAAGAATGATGTATAAAAGAATGGTAAACGTTTTGGTGGCTTAAGCCACAACCACAACAGGAGTACTACATAATACATACAATTTGCATTTGTACAAAGGCTTTTAGTATGGATATTGCCTTAGTTGTGCTGGATGAGGTTCTTAAGTATGTAAATTAAAAGCTAGTGTACTATTTTCCTATAATAGAACAGGAAATGTGTCAGCAAGTGGGCAAAAAAACTTAAATTGAAATGCTGCAAGCATCATGAAGCACTTTCACTGCACTCTGTGGCTGACGATGACTATCAGAAGTTAAAAAAATGCACCTTGTGGGCAGCCTCTTATAATTCACAACTATTTCTTGTTTATGTTCCATTAAACAATCTGGACTGTGAATATACCCTGCACAGAAAAAATGAATTAAATTGGAGATCTAAAGTAAGTAATGTGTCAATATGGTACCCACGAAGTAATACAGCTGTTACCAAGATATATATTGTTTCTCTGTGTAGTTCACCTTGCAGTAACTAACTAGACTGTAAAACAACTCTTTCACTAATGCTGGCCAGGAGACAGGCTTACCTCATTAGCTCAGATTTGTTAACTTATTTGTCATAGAACTTCAACACTCAGATTGGACCCCCAGCCTCATTCTGTTCCTCACATTTCCATTCCCAAGGTACAGATATTCTGTGCTTTTATAATTCATACTCTTGGAATAGGAAAGCAGTGTCATCACTTTGGTATGTTACAATCTGTTGTGGAATACAATATGATAATGAGGAACAGTGAATAAGAAAATTATTAACTCCTTGTTAGTCATTTTATAGAGTCAAGCTGACCCAGTTTATTATTTGTCTCCAGAGACACTGAGATTTCATAAACATACACAACCAATCCTGTGCTGGTAATTGGAAACCTAAGCTGTAACGAGAAACCTTAACTTGAAACAACCCCAGAGAAAATTCCATAATCTTGGTCAGCATGTCAGCGTGTCACCTGCTCAATTATGTCTTTGCAATGCTATGTCTGGATCTTTTAGAAGAATAAACTACAAAGAAACTTTACATTTGAGGAGGATGCTTTATAACTATTAAAACGTGTCTGTGTATTGCATTTAGCAGACAATTTATTCAGACTTATCTGTGTTCTCCCTGTTTTGAACTGCCCTCCATTTTTCACACAATGGACAGCAGTAGGCATTGTTTCTACTTGTCTCCCAAACAGTTCAGGACCTATTCATAGTTGCACACAAGTATATTGATAGTTCAATATTCTCCTGTATGCCACTTGTTATTTAACTGCAGACTTCAGGGTAATATTCACATCAGGATGGTGTTATGGTGTTTCCTGGAATTCTTCATTTTTATTTTATTTCCATGGTGAAAACAGTAGCAACCCATGCCAACGCAATGCCTTTAGGATGGAGATGACTAACCACACTGTGAAGCCTCAGACTGTGCTATCTTTCAAGAACTTAGCTGGGAAATTCTAAATTCCTGAGGTGAATCTCTCTGCATGACGTGATGACAAGTATTGTTTTGCAAGGTTTAATTGCACCAGGTAAAGCTGCAATGATTTGTCATGCTTTCTTCTTACCAAATTTGAGAACACTTTCCAAGAGCTTGTTATTTATAAGTTGGCAGATTCTGAGTTATTATGTGATTATCTTAACCATTATATTACCTACAGGGGCAAAAGTAAATGGGCTGAATTACCTAACGTGATTAACATGTGAAAAGAATTATTTATTATTTATTAATAAAATTAATACAATTTATTATTAATATAGTAATACATAGTAAAGGATTCCATAGCATTGTAAAACATTGAAGCAGATTGCACATGAGTTTGCATAGTGTTCACTGTGTTTTCGTGTGAGACTATATTACCATCTATCTTTGGCAAAGTGGGCTGAAACAGACTGTGAGGGATTATCTGTGCTTCCAATAAAAGGAGACATTTTTACATATATTTCCAGCTACCCAAACTTCACAATTCAATAATATCCAAAGATAATATGCATCAGAAATCAAAACTTTCTGTTTACAGATGTGTGTCAGACAAGGGAATATGGTAATAACATAAATAACTGTGGTAGTATGACTAAGTAGTGAGAACTTCACAGGCTAACTGAGATCTCAACCATGATTCATAAACACCAGATAAGGAATATTGAGGAATAGCCTCTGATTTTCAAGGATTAGAAATATCTTTACTCAGAAATTATATGGACCTATATTCAAAGTGGTCTGAATTCTTCTGATATCTAAATCAGAACTTGCCACTTCTGAATCTATTAGGCTTGTTTGCCCAGAGTAACATTACCCAAAAATTTGCATAAGAATTATTAGTAGATTTTGCAAGTTCTCCAATTTTTCATATTGATATACATGAACTAAAATTTCTTTTCTGTTGAAAACTTTCTACATTTTTCCCTTCAACTTTGTACACAGCAGATGATTAAGTCTGGTGGATCATATGATGGCTTTTCATATACAAAGTATTTTTTTTACATTTTTTTCCATGGTGCAAAACAGTAGCAACCCATGGCATTGCAATGCCTTTAGGATGGAGATGACTAACCACACTGTGAAGTTTCAGACTGTGCTGTCTTTCAAGAACTTAGCTGGGAAATTCTAAATTCCTGAGGTGAATCTCTCTGCATGACGTGATATTTTCATCATTTATGCATTTATAGCCCATGATAATATATCATTCTACTTTTTAAGGCAAAATTTTGAGAAAAAAAAAAAAGGCAAAAATAAGGAAAAAAAACTATCTTCTGTTGTTTCCTCTTATAGATATAATCTGATTTAGTAAATACTTTGTACTACTATTTTGCAAATATAAATAATTCATTGCCTGCCTGGAACACTTTTAAGTCACAGTTTATTTGGCATGGAGGAAAAAATGCATCTTCAGTTTATCTCATATCAGGCAATTGTTACATTCATGTAAATAGGAACATGGTTATGCCTGGTTGGCATTTTGGCCCAAATGAGAAAAAAGTTGTTGGTTTTTTTTTTAAATCCCAAATATCATCCATGTAAAAATCTTAATAACATGACAATAATTTTTAAGATATTCTTTAAAAAAAAAAAAACAACAAAACCAACAAAAAGCCCAACAAACCCCATAACCACAATAAACAAAAAACCCCCAAAAAACCAACCAAATATTTTTCGGTTTCTTACTTGTTTTTCAAAGCACAACTTACTTTTGTAAAGAGTGGCCTGTAATCATTCACCCCTTTCAGTAAAGTAAAGCAAAGCAAAAATATATTGGAAAACAAATAATACAACTGTGGCAGGACATATTCACCCAGTGTTATTCCACATATGGCTTACAATTGGTATGCAATTTACCTACATTTTCAATGACTCTTACTGTGCTCCCAGACTCTTATTCATCTGCCACCATAATCATAAATTTTGTTTCTATGCTCATGTGGTGCTGATTTCCCCTGTTTTCAGCTGCTTTATTTTAGATAGGCTCATGGAATTCTTGGAGGTTGGGTAATAGAGATAAAACTATAACAATAGAGATAGACATACAGGAACTTATAACTATGACCTTAAAATATCACACAAATAGAGATAGCAGATGTATATGTGAAATTAAAATTTTGCCTTAAAAAGTAGAATGATATATTATCATGGGCTATAAATGCATAAATGATGAAAACAGCTGATCCCGTATGCTCTTTGTACTATGTGAACAGCCTAAATTTTGGAGACAATTTTTGGAGCAAACACTCTGGAGTGAAGGTGTTCTCCATAGAAAAGCAGGTTCTGGCACTCTCTTCACACTTTTATAAAAGAGAATTTCTTGGATGAAAGTGAAAAAACATAATTTAACAAACAAAGTGCTTGCATGGCATTAAAAAAAAAATTAGTAACTGTTAAATATTGAACCACCTCGGTGAAGAGTAAGCTGGTGGATTTAGACTTCTTCCTTTAGACTTCTCCCGAGGTCTGGAGCAGGGATGCAGTGTCCCAGTCCACGGTGTCCCCCTCCCACCAATGCTCTGGTTCTTGGGCTAAAGCTAAACTGAACAGTTTCAAGAAGCCACAGAAGTCACCAGAGGATTGCTACAGCAGCCCCAGGAAAACTTCTTGCCTCACTTATAAAAACCAAGCTAGCTAGAAGCAAAAAAATGTAACTACCTCCCAGCAAAAGCTGAGTACACAGAGGAGTGAAAAATGTGTGAAGCTTTAGAGCTCAGATGCTTAAACCTTTGTAACTGCTGCTGTATTTACCTACATGCCATAGGTTTGTAGATTTTAGTAGTGCTACAGAAAGTCACAAATAAGGTGCTGGAAAATCATTGTCTATGCTGTCAAAGTGACTATGTTAAGCTATTTTTTTATTGTACTCTTTAGCAGCTGGACCAGATACTGATTACAGTCTTGTTAGCCTGATAGAAATAGTGCTGTCTTGGGCCACTAGGACACTTTGCTTTTATAATTTTGTAGGATGAATAATGATCGTAATGCAAATATGAGGAGTAAGTGAACAGACTTCACAAGTGTCAAAACAGAACAAAAACTAATGGAAGGGAATGTCTCAGTTTCAGTACATATTGCCTTAAACACAGTCTGTCAATCTAGGCTGTGAGAACATAGACTGAGACAGAATCCTAAAATGCTACTAAAATATTAAAATATGAAGTAAAATATTAGTAAGCATGTGAACAAAAATAACATTAAGCTTAAATGAGATGTTCTTTTGTTTGATAGCCTGTGTATAGAAACACTATCAAACACAAACTGCAATTATGTTTGTGTGTGTGAGTAAAAGGATTTTCTCCAAAACTTGAATGATATAAAAAGACACATGCACTTTTAAAAATTATTCAGTTTTTTTATGAAGAAGGAAAGTACCAGATTGACTACTTTGCCCAACAAAAAATTCAGATATTTCTAGTACTACTTAATGCTAACATTCTTACAAGACACAAAAAACAATGGCTTCAATGAAATCTTGGAAGGAAAACACAATTCTTAAATGGCAGACAACATCTTATGTTATGGGATCCTAAAATCTAAAGGCAGGTAGAGTCGTAAAAATCCCCCCACATCACAAATGACCAATCACATGCTGAGTAGGGCCTCAAAAAAATCCACCCCAGAGTCATTACCTAGTCACATACTGCATTAGAAATGCAGAGGTGATACAAGTTAGGTTTCAGGAGCTTAATAGGATTTCTATTCAGGAATACTAGTTTCAAGACAGCATATGTTAAAGCTTAAGTTAGAATCACTGCTTGAGCTTATTGTGAACCTCTAGGGAATGTCATCTTTTCAAGGTATAAACAAGGTGAGAGTGGCTTTAATTACCAAAAGAGTGCAGGAACAATATTAACACCCTAAGGGTATAAATAATACTTAATTATTCATAGAATAGCCTTGTTCATTTACTCTAAAAAAGGTAATTAAAAAATCTGGAACTGAGATGGGCCTTTCTTTGACTTCTTTTTGAAGTTACAGCCCACAGATTTTTTCTAGCTTGGCATTAAGAAGTCAGCATGTCTCATGGAATAAAAGCAGAAAAAGGCATTTGTTAAGCTCCAGGCAATTTAAATTTTTTTTCAATTAAATAAGATAAAAAATAAATGTCTGTGTACTGTCAAGTGCCTTCACATCCAAATTCTCAACTGAATAGTGAGTTAGTTATGTCAGGTTTGTCTTGTTTCTGACCTGAGAGTCATTGTTGATGGAAAACAAAGTGTAGACAGCAGAATCATGTTAGGATCATCTTGGTCACCAGATAACATGGCTTGCCAAAATTTATATAAATAATAATATAAATAATCCTAGATTTTTTTCTTTTAATTAGCATTCATCACAATTGTTTAATTTCATCAAAGAACCAAGAATATGCTGAATTGGAAGAGAACCACAAATATTATTAAGTCCAACTCCTGGCCCTACACAGCACCATCCCCCAAAACTTAATAATGTTTTTGAGAGAGTGTTAAAGACTTCAGCTCTCTCAGGCTGGTGCTGTGACCATTGCCCTGGGGAGCCCATTCCAGTGCCCAAACAGTGCCCAAAACCCTATGGGTGAAAAACTTTTTTCTGATGTTCAAACTAAACACAGCTTGAATCCTGTCAATGGTCACCACAGAGAAGAATGTCTGCCCCTCAGCTTCCCCTTTTAAGGAAGCTGCAGAGTGCAGTGGGGTCTCTCCTCAGTCTCCTCTTCTCCAGGCAGAACAGACCAAGTGTCCTCAGCCACTCCTCATATGGCTTCCCCTCAAAGCTCTTCATGCTCCTCATGGATGCTCTCTAATCTCTTAATATCTTTCCCATACTCTGTCACCCAAAACTGCTCCCAGCACTCGAGGTGAGGCTGCCCAGCTCAGAGCAGAGCAGGACAATCCTCTCCCTTTCCCAGCTGGTGATGATGATTTCCCAGCTGTGCCTGATGCCCCCCAGGACAGGGCTGGCCCTCCTGACTGTTGGGGCACTGCTGACTCAGATCCAAACTGCCAGGAACCAGGACACCCAGTGCCTTTCCACAGCACTGCTTGCCACCCTCTCATCCCCCAGTCTGTCACACATCCAGGGTTGCCCCATCCCAGGTGCTGAATCTGGCATTCTCACTCGTTGAACTCCATATGGCTGATTATTGCCCAGCCCTTTGATTTGTTGTGGTCATTCTGCAGGGCTTCCCTGCCTTGGAGGGAGTTGGTAGCTCCTCCCAGTTTCATACAGTCTGTGAACTCAGTATCCTTTCCAGTTCTGCATCCAAGTCATTTATGAAGACACTGAAAGGCACAGGGCCTAATGTCAGGCCCATTGAAATTTGAAGAACATAATGTGGTGGGTTGGAAATGACTGTAAGAAAAAAAGGTTTCCTAAATAAATGCAATGAATCCCAAAATCAGTTAAACAAGCATGAAAAGAATGTGATCATCAATAAATACTTATTGATGTCTTGAAATCAATACTTCCAAAGAGAGAATTGAAGAAATTTGAATTTAATTATAGTTAAAGTTTAAAAAAATCTAATTGAACTTCAATTAGATCAAAAAATATTGAAATAAAATTTTCTATATTAAATTATTCATTTTTTTGTATGATTCCATTAAGAAAAAAGTTGAGATCAAAGGCATATGTTCATTATGAAGAGTCTCTGAATGTTCATATATAATATGGTAAGAGATCAGTTTTACTTTCTCAGTATCTTAAAATTTGCAGGCAAAGGACAAAGGAATAGCAGAAATAGTTTTGACATGAAACCAACAAAATTGACCTTTGTTTCGTAATTTTCAAAATTTGTTGGTTAACACAGGAGAGCTTGGCCATGTAGCAATAGTTAGTATAAATACATCTAATTTGAATTCTGAGACTTAACAGATGGAAATTCTTTGAAATATTTTTAGAAAGAGTTAACTCTGATAGGAAAATGCTTATTATAACATTTCCTTGTCTTATTTATTTTCTCTAAGAATTCTAAACTTAAATACTTCAAGGTTTTGAAGTATTTGTATTTGTTAAAATCAAGCATTATATTTGAATTAAATATCTAGAAGACGAAAGGCAAAGCTCAACAGAAATGAATTCAGGGTTTCCCCTTCCACCCAATGAACTCATAACTTATGAAATTCTATTAATTTCTGCACATTTTATAAGCTGAGTTTTTCTTGGAGAAAGGTAAGCTACTGCTAGAATAAAACATCCTCAAAATCATGGAATTAGTGGGATTAACATCTTTGATGATCTATTGCTCCTAACAGCTTCTATATCCAGTAAACTAGATTCAGATGATCTCCTTGGTTGAAAGAAAGAAATTATCTAAAAGCTTTCCTTTAAAAACCTGATGAAAACCTACCTAAAAAAATTGCTCTATACATATACACATATAGATAGATACATGCATATATTTTGTGCATATTTAAATAATGATTTCACAAACTGGTAGAAATTAATAAGATTGGAACTACAATGTGTTTGAACGGGCTCTTCTGAAAAGGAATTCTAGGCTTTGGCTCACCCATTTAAGCCTTAGGAAGTGATTTGTGTGTATGAGATGAAATATTTCTCATCCTGTACAAAGCTGAATTTTCATCTATTCCTGCAAATCTTGCTTACTTTTTCTGTCCTCACCTACAAACTCACAATATTTTATTGCTTTGCATATGTATACATGCTTTCTGAGGAAAAAAGGCCAAATACTATGATGATGATGATGATGATGATGATTTAAAGTTAATGATTTCAGCATGTTTTTATTCTCCAGAAAGAATTAATGAAGATTTTTGTACTTAAAAATTATTATGCTGATGTTGAAATGTGTTGTGAAACACTCTGATTAAATAATAGACAATAAATAAAAATGCTTATTTTCATGAAGTAGAAATACTTTAAAATGCTTTGGATTTCTCCTACTTGTGTTTTCTTCCTCATTATCATAAATTTTCACTACAGTGATTGAGAGTTAAGATACATGCATTGATCAGTTGCTCACTGTCTGGGTCTGGAGTAGTGGAAAACTCTTCAAAAATTTAAACAATATTAAAACCAGTATTATAAAAAAAGAAAGTGAAAATACTGTCAAGACACCTGTTGACATATAGTAGCCTTAAAACTCTTTATTACCATAAAATTATGGAACCACTCAACTGTTGTTCAGAATGATGAACAGAATAATGCTGTTATCATTAGTAGCAAAATATTTTTGCTACAATGATTCAGCTTTTATGTGCTCATTTCTTTAAATAATTCAGTATTTTTTAACAACAATATCAGATTTTGAGCCATCATCAATAATCTATTAACCTAAGATAAGCAACACTTTTTTTAAATTGCTTATAATTTAAGCTAAGAAATAATAATAGGAACAGAAACAATAAGGAAAGAAAAAAAAAAAAGGAAAAAATGCTAAATAGGCTATTTGCTTTCTTAGGAATCTTTTAACTGTAAAATCTAAGAAAAACTCTCACATTGCTTCCATTGTTCTTTTTTTATGTTAACAGCAGTCTCAAATTAAGAACAGGTAACTGCACCTCACAAACGGCATTGGCATGTGGATTAGCAGCACCAAGATTCATTGCCTGTTTACAGCACAGGTTTTTTTGAGCACTGCTTTGTATTTTTTAATTCCAAAATTGCTATTAGTGAGACCATTTCTGTTACTTATCCACACCAGTGTCCATGGGCAAATCCCTCTCACTCAGACTATAGGAGCAACATTGAGGGGCTTTCTATGCAAGGGAGTAATCTTCACACACACACCTAGAATGAGTGTTTTAGAAATTAAAAATAGTACTTGGCTTTCATAGTTGTTCGGGGTTGAGTGTTTTTCTGTTACTGTGTCAATTGAAAGAATTTTTCCCATTATCATGCCAATGGAGCTGGCCGGGTTACACCCAGGGTCCCTGATGGGTCCAGACAAAGGGGGTGGGTGGGGACGGCCCCCGGAGGGGCCTCTGAGGCTTACGTGAGGGGACTCGTGTTTCCGGCGAGCTCAGAGGAGGACGCCTGGGATCGTTCAGCCACGCGGCCAGAGCACAGCAGAGCCAGACCCTCTGCGATCACCTGCCCTGCATCTGCCCCGTTCCAGCCTCCTGCCTCTGCGGACACAGCTGATCCCCCGGACACACACGGTGAGCGAGGAGCCGCCGCCCTCGGTGAGGGTGAGCCCGTTCCCGCCCGAGACCGGCGTGGCCGCTGCCGCCCCTCCCCCCTCCCTCCTGCCTTCGTTCCCGTCTGCCCTCGGCAGATCCGGGCTCTGGACTAAGCACAGAGACAGCGTGCTTGCATCTAAAGGGACTGACAACGAGTTATCTATTTCGTTCTGTTAGCAATTTTAACTGTTATTGTTTTCTGTTTGTATAGTTAGATATATTAGTAAAAGAGCTGTTATTCCCACCCCCCTTATCTCTGCCTCAGAGTCCTTGATTCAAACGATTGTAATACTTGGGGGAGGGGAGTGGAACCAAAGTCTCTATTCCAAAAAGGGAAACTTCTGCCCTTACTGGTAGACACCTGTCCTTTCAAACCAGGACAATAGTATAAAGTGATTCACACTCAGATGTCTCCAGGCTGGCATCATCAGATCAGCAGCTCTAGGTAACTTATCACTGCTATAACTTTTTGGTTACTTTATCAGAAACTTTGTCTGCCATGTCTTCATCAATTCCAGCTTCTGTCAGGAAACCCTATTCACCATATTCTCAGAAAGTTTAACTTTGGGACTGATGAATCAGGCTTATCTCACCATTCTTCAACAGCAAAAGTAGCATGAGGCCCCTTCCCCACCCACCACTGATGCAATAAGGGTTTACAGGAGTTTTGTCATTTGTGTGTTATGTTTGCTATATATATATATCAAGTAGCCAAATCCTTGTTTGTGTAATAAATGATGATGTCTTTTTTTAAAGATCACGTGTACCTGTGGAATGGCTTTCCAAAATCAGAGTGACCTGCTGTGCTGAAGGAAGTAGAGAGGCATTGTGAGGTTGTGCTTATAATAAAGTGTCAGTGAGTCCTCTGAGGATCACTGCTGTATTCAGGCTACATTAAATTCTGTGGGAGTTTCATGGTGGGTGGCCAAGCAGTCTTAGAGATCTGTACTTTGTTTCTCAATGATACTTTTCTCTTGGTAATTCTTCCTGGAAAAACAGGAAAAATTCACACAATTTTTCTTCAAGGAAACAACACTGATGAACACCATTCACCAATTTTATGAGGATATTTAATAAATGTTACAATCAAATTTTCAAACAATTAGTTATTCTGTCATTGCTGCCAGAAACTTGTGCATACATCTTATTTTCGTAGAGAGAAATGAAGCCACATTTAAGGTGAATAATACACTAGGGCAGCGTCCATACAAAACTTTTTATAGATTTATCATCAACAAATTTGTTCACTTTGCCTTCTTCCATGTTGTCTGCATCTTGATATTCCCCTTGGGATTTCTTTACATTTGTTCTAAAGAATACAGAATATTGCCCCCAATGATTGAGATTGATGAATTTTTCTGTATGGCACTGTGCAGCTGAAGGAGATGTAGGAAACAAGTATACTCCTGCTGGAAGACAGACACAATTCCATCCCAAACATGTTGAGAAGCTAATCTTGATACACATCTAACATATTTCCCTTAAACTTGTAGTCAGTGTACTAATAAACTTTAGAAATTATAATTTTTACAACTAAAAAAAAAAAAAAAAGCAGCACCCTACAGTGGTTTTTGCATTTTATTCAACTGTTTGACTAAGTCACAATGCAATTCTCAGTGCGCATCTATTTCTGAATTATCTTTCAACAATATCATTGCTTTACATTAGTCTCAGTAAATCCCTTTATCAGCCTAAGATGCTGCTTTTCTGAGTATTTTTTAAGTCTGTTTCTGCCTCTATACTTACTGGCTCCATTTTTTTCAAGTATGGTAAATTTCACCAGGCAGACAAGATAATCACTTCCAAACCACTGATTTGCAAAGTGAACAAAATCAGCTCTAATTTTAATGCTAATAGTACAATTTCAGTCAAATTCTGTCACAAACTGTTCAATTTTCTGTGGCTAATAGCCATCTAGATTTCTAACTTTTTCAAGATTTTCAGCCCTCATAGCATCTCAACTACTTTTGTCCACTTGTCCTGTTTTGTTTCCGAGGTCAACTTTTGGCAGGCGTATTTCACAGAAAGATGTCATGGGAGGCATTAGTAGGAGTGCCACGACCTTCCCTGAGAAGCATCCTTAGAAGGACATCCTGGGGGCACAGACACATCCACCCTGGCACTGGGTGACTATCCCTTTTGTGAATATGGGGTCCTTGTGAGGAGTTCCAAGGAGAACCTTTATTGCTTCCTCCTTTAAGAGATCCAGGAACAAAAGACCAAACAGGGAGGGGAAACAGGGTTTTACACAGGAATAGTGAGGAGCAGAGCAGAACACTAGGACCAATGGGATGAGGCACAGGGGCAAAAGGGAAGGACCAATGAGGTGCAAGAAATCAACATAAAATAGTAAAGGATTCAGGGGGAAATATTTTTGCTCTCCATAACCACAGAGTTGTGGTTTACAGGTTGGTTCCTCAGGGGAGTATGATAGGATTTTCCTTGGCCGGGTTTCTGGCCCCCACAGAAAGACATGGGGAAGAGAGAGAAACTAATGGGAGATATCTAGGATTAGCAAGAACCAAAATTGTTAATTGTCTTTAAAGTTAATAGAAAATAAATGTGTTGAAGGACAAGGAAAATGTAGAGTCTTCATGGATCTTAGATGAGACAACATGCTGTTTTGCTCCACCCAATAAATTCATACTGGCTTCTATATTTTTAAATAAAAGGTTAGAAAAATTCCAAAAGGAAGGTTGAAGACTGAGAATGTGACAATGTCTATCATAAATAAGATAGATGGGTATTTTGAAACAGCAACATAAAGCAAGAAAAGAAATTTTAAACAACAGGTCACACCCCACATAGCTGGTCTCACTCCTGCCATCAGCCACCAGTGATAAGTTCTGCCACACACTGCAGCCTGAAGGTATGAACTTCTCTGGCTGGGTTGCCTCACCTATTCTGATGAGTGCAGAAAATGTGTTGTTGGGGGTTGGTTTTTCCTTTCCTCTCTACCTGTGGAATTTTTTCTCATTGACATGTTAAGGGACACTGATGGCCGGGTCCTTGAGACCTTGAGATGGGGGGAGGGAGAGCCTCCCTGCTTTTTTGAGAATTTATCTTGGAGGATGGGGGGGAAGGGGTGTTAGAAGATCAGAAGCAGGTAAAGGAGGCTGGGGGGCTCACTGGCTTGCTCTTGCAGTTGGAGGAGGAAGGTCTGCTGCTACCTGCGAACCCCGTCCACCCAACATCCCAACACTGGGAGCTGCCTCTTCTGCTGTTGGACCCCACACCACTGCCTTCCTGCTTCAGCCTGCTATTGCCAAGCACCCTGCTGAGTACCAGAACCGATACTGTGAGCAAAAGTCTCTCCTCCATCCCTTTCCCATCTGGGACTCTGCTATCACCCCCAGCACTCCTGCGGCTGCGCAGGATCTGCCCCTGCCCAGCACTGGTGACTGCAGGGCAGGGAAGGGAGCCTGCAGCCAAGGACTGGGACTGGGTAACTGCTCTGTTTGTTGCGATTTCATAGTTGTCGTTGCTTTGTCTTGTTAGATATACTAGTAAAGAACTGTTATTCCTACCCTGATACCTTTGCCTGAAAGCCCCTTAATTCCAAAATTATACTAATTCAGAGAGAGGGATTTATTAGTTCCATTTTCAGGGAAGGCCCTGCTCTTCCCTAGCACACACCTGCCTTTCCACCTGGATGTGTGTCCTTTGCCTATCCTTTGCAGATACCATAGCAGAGCTACTTCTGGGAGAGTGATGACCAATTGAACAGATGCTCTGGCCTGGTAAGGTGACAATAACCCTCTCTTGTGAGCTGTAAGCGCATGCCCAGTTACACTGCCCTGTCCACAGTTCTGGTCACAGTTCAGAGGCTGCTCTGTAAAGCGGTGGGGTAAGCTGCAGTCCCTTGGGCAGCACCAAGTCCTCATCAGTGTCTCTCCTGAGACATGCCTCATTCCAGCAGGTCTCTCTGCTGCCCTGATGCTTTCCTACCAGGCCTAGTCCCAGACCTGTTTACCATCATGACTGACTGATTAAAATATACACTATTTTAATTTCGATTTATAGCTGTTTTGCATGAAAAACAAAGTGAAACAAAGTGGTCACAAGGAGAGAACTTTAATTCCAAGGCTGGTCTTCCTCAGCCTCCTGAATTTTTCCCAGCACTTGTTCCAGTAACCTGAGATCATGCAGCTGTTTAGATGCATCATGGTGTGGTGTTGTCTATAGCTAAGCACAGGAAGCGTTGTTTGGAGTAAAACCTGATACCATCTCTGTTAGCTTTGCATGGCCTGGTTGTTTGGTATCGGGAGGGGTGAGCACAGAAAGGGGAGGGGGATCGGTGAGAGGGACTTCTGTGAGAAGCTGCAGGAAACTTCCACCATGTCCAGCAGAACCAGTCCCTGATGGCTCTGAGGATGGACATGCTGCTGGCCAAAATGGGCCGATGAGAGAGGCTGGTAACCTGTCTATGATAACATATTTAAGAAGAAGATCAAAACAATGTGGGGTGAAGTGTTAATTCCAGCTAGAGAAGAAGAGGAGGTGAGAATATGTGAGGGAAACAGCATGGAGACACCAGGGTCAGTGGAGAAGGAGGGGCAGGAGGTGCTCTGTGGGAGTCCAGGGTTTTTCCCTGGCTCCTTTGGGGGTGCAAAAACCCCCCTGGCAGACCCCTCAGAGACCCCCGAGTGCTGCCCAGGAGCTGCAGGGGCTGGATTTGGCTCCTTGGGAGAATCTGCCCACGTTGAGAGAAGAGACACAGAAAATAATACTGAATAGAGTGTAAATTAGAATGTCAGAATGTAGTATAAGTAGTTTTTTAGATTGTTTATATTAAGGGCCATGTGGCCAAGATGGAGGATTCTGGGTGTGATGGGCTTCTTCCTCCTTCTTCTTCATGTCATCCATGCTGAAGTTGCACTCTGGGAATCACAGATTGGACGGGGAAAGAACTGGACATTGTAAAGAGGTTGCATGGCATTGGGGAGAATTTGTAAATATTGTATACGTAGTTTAGGGTATAAAGGCCTTGGCACAGCCCTCCCAGGGGACCTTTCTGTGATGGTCGACCTGCAGAGCGGACCTGTGCCAGGCTGGCAGAAACATTTTTAAGATAAGATAAATAAACAGCCCCAAAACAACACAAGGTCGTCTTGAGCTGCTTTCCTGCCGGCGCCTCCGAGAGAACCAGACTTTTTACCACCTTCATGCCCTCTCTGGGGAGGTCTCAAGCCTGAAGAGACCCTCAGAGACGGGACAGTGCTCCAGGCACTGGAGCTGAGATTCCTGTGGTGATGACCATGGTGAAGCAGCTGTGCCCCTCAGCCCATGGGATCCAGGGAATGCAGAGATCCACCCCAGCCCGTGGGGGAGGTGCCCATGCCAGAGCAGGTGGATACCTGGAGGAGGCTGTGATCCAGTGGCAGACCCGGGGGACAGAGGGACCCTGCTTCCAGGCTGGAGCAGCCTGTCCTTGCAGCACTGCACCCTGTGGAAGAGAGAGCCATGCCGCAGCAGTTTGGGGAGGGCTGTGTGGCCGTGGGGCGAGTTCACGCTGCAGCAGGTGTGGAATGGCTGCTGCTCCTGAGAGTGGACCCACGCTGGGGAAGATCAGGGAGAGCTGTCTGCCATGGAGGGACCCCACAGCCTCACAGGGGAAGGATTGGAGCAGAGGAAGAAAATCCTGGTGATGAACTGACCAGAACCCCCATGCCATGTCTCCCTGAGCTGTTGGTGGGAAGGAGGGAGGGGCTGGGGGGAAAAGGTGTTTGAAGGGGTTATTTTAGTTCTCACTATCCTCCTCTGACTTTGTTAGTAATAAATTCACTTTGTACTTCTGAGCTGAGCCTGTTTTTTCTATGAAGCATTTTCTCCCAGTCCTTATCTCACCTCATGAACCCTTTAAATTTTTCTCCTCTGCCCAGCTGTGGCAGGAGGTGAGTGACTGTCGTGGGTGCCAGGTGTTGTGCCAGTGTCAAACCATGACACTGTCTGACAATGCTGTTTTATCTGGGAGCACATTTTTACCAATGTAGTTGCAAAGAACAGAAATAAGTACCCCATTGAAGAATTGTAATAGCATACTAATAGCATACTAAGAACAAAAAATTGTGATTAAGGAGGTCACATTTCAGAGTTTGTAGCCTTTCTGATGTAAGTGTTTACAGAGTGGAAACGGGAACCATTCAAGGAGGCCCTCTATTTTGCCATGGTTTCAGAAATAAGTGCATTAATATTAAATTATTATTATATTTTATGTTAATCAGATCATATTTTCCTTTCTTCCCCAAAATATAATGTGACTAACTAGAATGAGTATTTATTTAGCTAACTCACACCATCATCATTGCTGAGGCTGCTCAGGCAAAGCTACTCCTTCTCAGATGATCTTCTGTCTGCTGATTCTATAAGTACATGCTTGTGTCTCAGCTGCAGCACATGAATGATATTTTAGGTTGTGAGAAGACACCACTTTAAGCCTTTGTAGCTTTAAGAAACATGTAATGGTAAATGTAGTATTTTTGTGTCATGAAAAGTTTTAGATAGATGTTAGGATTTATGGCAGTGTAACTTCAGTTCTTTCATTGTAAATAGCTGTGTTGTGCATTATTTACTATTTTAAACAATGTCCATAATGCCAGGAACTTTAAAGTCGTCTCAAAAAAATTCAAATTAAACTACAATTATTGCAAATTATTATCTACCTTACTCAAGTGATCTACAAAGTCTGAGCTAACAATTAATTATCTGCCCTTTTTCTAAAGACTCATATTCCAGGCATCTCAATAAGGAATTTATATCTTTGAAAAAATTCCAAGTAATTAGTAAGAGTGAGATTTCTCTAAGACCTCTATTTTATATAAATGTTTAAATGGTTTTATGCTATCACATAAACATTACTGGGTTTTAAATGTCAGGCATTAAAATTCTGAGTTTTAGGAAATTAATTTTTCTAAAAATATATTGAATCTGAAGTTTATCACTTTGAGTATAACTTTTTAATATTGTATGAAAAAGCCATGAAAAAAAAGAATATTCTTTGGCAAGCAAAATCACCACTATTTTATCCACCACCAAATGCTGATGTATTTCCAGCACCTAGGGTACATTCAGGTCAATTTATAATATCTAAATTTCCTGCCTGTATAGATTCAACTTACTGGTCTGTTGTTTTAGGATTACTTTTATTTTGTAAATGAATAGGAAATCTTAACTTTAACTGTCATTTATAAGCTAATTTTCATTAAGGAGCTTTATATTTTTGTCAGATCTCAAGCTGCTTATTTGCACTTTGATCTGTAGATGTTTGATGAATTTTGGTAGACCCATCATTTTCAGTGCAGGAGGGAAGAGAAGTTATTAAGTCACGTGGTTGGCAGGAAAAAGATTCTAAAAATAAATGTTTCAATACTAATCGATATACAATTATGTGACAGTAAAACCATGGCAGTCCCTCAGCTGAGAATTACTGGTATTTGCAGCTTTACAGCTTGTAAAGTATGCCTTGAAAAGCTTGCTATTTCTGGTGAAAGAAGATCATTACAAAACCTGTGAGTAAGATAGGATAATTTGGGGGGTAAAATAAAACTTGGGGTAAATGCAATCATAACCTTCACTATCATTTTTGTTGAGTGTATTTTCTGCAATCACAACTTTTTTAAAGTCCTGTCTGTACTCAAGTAGCAGCAGCTACCAGAGTATCAAGAGATGCAAAGATTTCTGATACCTTGCAAGGAGCTTGCAAAGAAAATCATAGGTATAATTTTCTAGTGTATGCTGCTCTTCTATTTCATCTTTAAATGGTTCTTGAAGAGTTAAAAAGAAAACTGTGAGTACTCTCCTTGCTTAAGAGCCAACCAGCACATGTAGTTGAGTAACATTTAGGTCAGATGCCTTTGGGGATAATTCCACACTACCATCTAGTGCCCCTTCTTCCTTTCAGACCATTCTTAAATGTCAGTAGGCCATCTATCTCTGCTGACCCTGGAACACACCAGTCATGAAAATGCATCTTTTAAACTGTTCCCTGAATACACTCTGAGTGATCTTAAGCTGTCTTAACATAAGAAGCCAGACATTCTCAATTGTCAGACATATATGGGGATGGTACTATACTTTTTTTGTCTATTCTGACATATAGTCAAGACACTGTTAGGGATCTGAAATAGCTTTAATTGTTTATGTTTAAGCAATGGAACCATAGTAACTGTATGTGATTGCTTGTACAATTTTTTTAAATTACATGTTCTGGTTAGATTTCATTGCAATTTCATTTTAGACTTATTTATGTGAAGGGTTTTTAAGGACTCTGTAACTGAGGTGAACCCAGTCATGAAGAACAGTAATGATGTCAATATGTTGATAGAAACCCATTTTCCTCCCAAATATGCCTTTTGATTTTCTATTCATTTCCTGGAATTATTTCACTTGAACGAAGAGGTTGTACTACCTGTAAATATTACCCATTATCTTTAACAGGAGCTGCATATAAGTAATGAAGCTCAAACATCTTTAGAGTGGGCATATGATTACCTCTGAATGGCAGATAGCACATAGGGATAATGGCATGTACTGGCATCACTTCATTATTCTCCTCCAGCAAAAGTGGCAGTCTCTGTAGCGATTCTCAAGCTGCGTATGTAAACTGAATTATCCCATTGAAACCAAATGGATTTATAACTCTTTGCCATACTGACACTGCTTCTATACTATTGCAGAGTTTTTCTGATTAGAATTGATATTCTATCTGTCTTCATGCAATGTAAGTAACTATATTGATTGCTCCTCACTAGTATCTTCCTGCCAAATTTTTCCTGTTTCCTGAATAAATTTAGATGAATTTATTAGGGTCTTCAACATAGTGGACATTGGCACCAAGCTTCCTCATATTCACATTTTTTTAATGTAGTTTCACATGAGCATTTAACAACTCTGACTCTAATCACTGTTTCTGTACATATTCTTTAGATGTTGGCTGTTACCAGCACCTCGTGACCAGTTTATTGAAACTGGCTAGACAGCCTAACCTACAAATTCCATGGTGTTTAGTATAATGCTTTGAGATAACTGCAGGCTGGAAAGTTCTGGGGAAGATTATTACAAAGATTTGTAATTTTGCTAGTGTGCTTTCAGTATACAAGAGATGGCTGCATGGCTGCAGCAGCTGTGTTGCAAGGTCTTTCCCTTATCCTACAAGTAACAGATTTTCCAACAATCAAAATTATCTGCTAAGTTCATAAAATAGAAAAAAAGGAAATGTCCATGGGTTTAAAAATCCATTAAACACACACAAGTACTCCACCAGTTGTGTACATATAGTACCATACACTTAAAATATTTTGTTCCTTATTATGGGCTGAGTCTTCTAATAGTTCCTTTTTTAATTCCTCTACAGACGCTGTTAATTTCTGTATGGCTCAACACTGGCCCTCAATTTTGCTTGGCAGTGAAACATCTGATAAAAATGATATCGAACACAGGGACACAAAAAACATTGTAAAACATCTGGAGTAGTAGCATATTTGATAGAAAATCTGTCCTGGTTTTTCAAAAAATCATTTGATGTTTTTAGCAACTGCAGATTATACTTTGGAAAAGTGATTTGGGAAACCTATGGGAGAATAATTATATCTCAAGTCTTAAAACAAAATTATCATGGCAGAAGTTGCACCAATAGAAATCTGAATGTTATGCTCACCCATGGAATTTTAAATTTAGGAGAGAGGTCTCTAGGTTGCATTCATTTTGGTATCTACTTTATACTGTGACTGAAAAATAAACACATTTCCACTGTTTGTTCCTGCCACAAAAGGAAGACGGAGAGTCTCTCTTAAAATTTTGTTACTTCCATGGAAAGTACAAAGACTGTGAAATATCTGTGTTCCATCTGCATGAAAGGCATTTTTAAAATAATTCTTTTTGAAAAATATTTCTGCTTCGGGGCACTGTAAAGTGTTATCTTTTCACAATCAGGATACTATGATACATTTTTCTTTTTTCCTTTTTTATTACGTAATCACTGAATAGTGAAATTACTGTGGCTTACTGTCCTCAAGAGCAGTCCTCCTCATCTCACAGTGGTTGGGGAGCAGGGCAAGTTGTGGTCAGCCAGGACAATCCCATCCTTTGAGATCAGGTGCCTTCAGGGGTATGGGGACAACCTGAGACCCAGGGGTGATTGCATGCACCATCCAGACATTCCCATGGAAACACTGGAGAACGTTTTCAGACAGCGTGTGATCTGGCTCTTCAGACTTTATTGATTCAGGAAGGAAGTGGCTCCTGATGTGATTTAGGTACGCTTAGATTACTTCTGTACCTCGTGCAGCTGGTTGCCTGCTCCTCCAGCTGTTCACACTGGTGGTTTGCTAGATGAGTCTGTTCCTTTCCGATTGCTGCCAACATGCCCCAGGCATGGGAAGCCTGTGTGACCACGTCTGGCAGCTGTGGAGAGCTATGAGTCACAGCTCTTACTCCTGTTCCCTGTGGCTGTAATTATGTCTCTTGCATCTGTGCCTGGACTGTGTAGGAGATGGTGGTTTTCCTTGGGTACATATGCTGTGGCATACTTCTGCCCAGCCACAGGCATGAAAATTTCCTTTGGGTCACCACAATCTTTTACACAGAAAAGGGAGACAAAGCCATTATGTCTTGCATATTCTGCCATGCTATAAATAATTCTTTATTAATTTATACATTCATAATTTCCTTTAATTTAGAATCTCTACTCTTTTCCAACTTAATGGAATATTTTATAAATCTGAACAGAGTTGCAATATTTTGGTGTAGCTCAAATAAACACTGCTCTTGTCCCTAACTGGCAGAGGGCAGAAGTGCATCTGGTAACTAGGGCAGACATGTTTACCTAAATTACATCTGCCTAAATTAAGGGATTATATTCCAAGGTGCCTTCCTGACACCAGAGGAAGAGAGAAGAAAAGGCCTTTTAAACAGGCTTAAATAAATAAAAGCTGGGGAATGCATGCGTTATCTTTCCTGTTAAGTCAAACTGATAATGGCTTTAGTGTTTAGGTAGTTTACTGGATCTCCAGTTATATAAAATGCTATTTTATTTTAATTCTCTTGTTATACTCACCCACAGAGAGCTTATCTTAATCTCACTTTATATTGTGTCAAGGATACAAACACCACTTTATGCTTTTCTTCAACAGAAATTCTGGTCACGAGCATAAACAAGACTTACTTGTGTTGAAGTTAGTGCGCACTGCAATCAAGGCTCCCATATTTTCCACAGCAGTACAACTAACCTGAATTCTTTGTTTAGAGTCCTGAAGTTTGTAACACTCCAGAATTGCAGACTGGAGTTTCTCATAGTTACCAAAAAAAAAAAAAAAAAAAAAAAAGCTTTGCAAATGCAGGCTGTGTCCTTGAGGTATTTGTTCCAATTACATCATATGTTGCCCCTAGCTTTATCTTTCCATTGAATGACATATTGATTATCTAAAGTACAGAATAGTTTTCTGTGGGGAATTTGAAGGTTACATAGATACAGAACAAAAAGAAGAGAACTTTACTTGGGTATGTTTCAAGATTGCTTGAGAATTACTTACTCCTTGTGAAAGGGGATAGCACTGAAATAATTGTCAAGCCTGGTATTTCAAAATTATGAAACTGCTGACAGCAAAGAGACGGTTAATTTTTGCACCAGAGCATCTAGAGATTCATTAACCACAATCTTCCTATCATTGTGACTTTTACAAACCCCTCTTTGTAGTGGCAGAATGCTAGCATTGCTTGGTACCTAGAAAATATGAAACTATACTGATGCCAACCTGGCCCAATGCACATTGTAAACTTCTGAAATGGAAAATCCATTGATTAACAAAGTTTAAAGACAAAGTACTAAAGTATCAGCAAGTGTATTTTACTAACCCATTCTTGATATTTTTAAAAAACAAAAAAATAGTGTGTTTTCTTTCCTATAATTTTTTTATCTCTTTTTGGTTTTTCTTCTCCTAGCTCTTTGCCATTTTTTCATTTGTGGGTTATTGCAAATTTCCTCACTTTATAGAATAGGCAATAGAGTTAGTATTTTCCTGTGCAGTTTGACAAGTAGATGAAGTGAAAGGGGTTACTTCAAAGCTTCTCCAGAGGAAAGTCTGACCTCATTCAGCTGCTAACCACTACTTATCTATGCTCCAATTAAAATTTGATGCTGAATTAGCAGTTCAAGTTGGTGGTGAACATACTTTACAGGATTTTCTATTCCATTTTGTAGTAGTATTATTATTCCAAATAACAAATAACAATGTAGCAAAAATGTTACTTATCTGCTGGCCCTTTCTTTCCCTCTGTATTGTTTTTGTTTGGCCTTGCCTTGCCTTGCCTTACCTTGCCCTTTTCTCAAAAAAGCATGAAATCAAAGTTCATTTGTTTCCCTGATTGGGAGAAAAATTCAATGTAGGCTCATAAATCACATTAATGATTTCATTCAAATTCAGCTGGGAGGTATTATTATTAAAGTAGTTTCTCTTTATTAGCAATTGAATTGTTTGGAAAATGCTGTATTTTAAATAATGTTTGCAGAACAAAATCCTACTTTGGAATGCCCTGTACAGCTATATAAATGAAGTCTTGTATATATATATGTGTGGCTTCACTGGAAGTGGAGAACAAACTGCATATTGGAGATTTTTACTCTGGTCTTGGCTCATTTACGAAAACCTGTTGAGAGGCTACTGAGTGGGCCATCTGCACCAGATGCTCCAGAAGGACGTTCTGAGATGTGGTCCATATGTTTCTGCCAGTTTAACTATAGGCAATTGATAATAGAGGCTATCCTTTTGTCTGCATAAAAATGTTTCCCTCTATAGGAATGAATCCCCTTCTTTGAGTTCTTCATGAGCTCGTTAATTTGCTCATTTTTGCCTTCTCTTTTCTTCTCTCCTTGTGTCCAGTTATTTTTTCTGTTCTCTGATTTTTAGATTGTTCTGGCCTGTGCAAGTTTTTCTCTAATTGCTTCTATCAGTTGCTTAGTCATGTACGTATAAAACTTCTGAGTTGAACTTTGGTAAAAATAAATTGATTCCCTACCCTAAAGGGGAAAATTGAAATACTAGATAATGAACATACACTGCCTACTCAGATTTGACATTTCAATTTAAAAAAAAAAACAAAAAAACCTCATTTCCTAATACAGACAAGGCTACTTTCACAAAGGCTCCTTCGGCAATGGTTAAAGTCAAAATGCACATGTGGATTAGCATTCTCTATGAAGCCCATTATCTGCTTTGAAGATCAGTTCATTAAAATGTGTCCTGCTTCTACAGTACAGAACTTGTGAAGACTACTGAGGTTGCAAAGAGTAATATTTTAATAGTTGCTATAGGTCTGCATAAAAGTAGAAAACTTCTCACCACAAAGTTGAGCTTCCTGGGGTATTCCAGGGTTTACTAAAAGTGATTTTGTAATTGTCATTTCCAAAAGTGGCTGTCATGGACTTCTATTCTTTGAGAAAAATAACTTTCCTAGGAAGGAATAAACTAATTTAATGAAAGTAATGTACAGACACAGACAAGTAAACACATATATGTGCACACCCATACTGAAATGACTCTTCTTAATCAGTTTTTTTCCTTTTAAACAGGCACTTTTACATTCTTTGTATTTTTGTCCTAGTTTGAAGGATAGGTGTCTGCCAATAAAGGCAGAAGCTTCTCTTTGAAAGAGAGAATGTAAATCCCCTCCCTCCCAAGTATTACAATTGTTTGAATCAGGAACTCTCAGGCAGAGGTAAGGGGGTAGGAATAACAGCTCTTTACTAATATATCTAACTGTACAAGCAGAAACAACAGCTGCTATGAAAATTACCAACAAACCAAGACTAAAACACAGTCCTCTTTACTCTGGTAATTTAAAAATCTTAATACTTTACGAGCAAAAATTCTTGCTAGGGAAATTAACAACAATTTTAAGTGTTTTGTTAAGTTTTAAGTGTTACATTTGGAAATCAATAGGGCAAATTAAGATAAACCAATTACATGGTAGTTCCTGAATAAATTTGCAAATGATCCAGCAGAGTGGTCAGGATTTCAGAGGAGATTTTGATATCTCTGCTCATGGAGAGGCCACTTCACCAGTGGGTAAAATGGCAACTTTGATGATAAAATCAATAATTATTGGGGAAAGCATTCAGAACACACAGGTAAGAATGGAATCCTTCTAAAAGATTTTTTTATTCCATATTTCTAACCAACTTTTATTCTACTAATTGTCTTTAGAATAATTTGAAGAAAGTCTTGCTTCCTAGTTTTGATTGTTCTTTTCTTTATCATAGATGGCAGGTAATGATGTTGCTCACACAGACAAAACGGATGCAGTTCAGAGTGGTGGCTTTGGATAAAAATAGTGGAACTTGGCTGAAGACTGTGGATTACATTTTCATTTAAACATTTTAAAATAGATTTTAGCAAATTAAAATATAGTTTAAAATAATGTAAAAAATTCTTGGTTTATTTCTGCTTGAGAACACTCAATTCACATAAGAAAATACATTTAGCAAAAATGGACTGCTATGTATGATGATAGCAGTAAACAAAAATTAAATTTGAAAACTAGGGAAGCTAAAATGAGTATTTAGATCTATTAAACACAAAAACTTGACAAATCAAAATCAAAAGGAAGTATATGACATCTAGAAGAAAGCAGCATGACAACTATAGTAGGACAATCAGGAATCTTTAATTGGGATGCAATAGAATATAAGATTCTGATAAAAATTCATTTTTGTTCTCTTTTTAAAAAAACAAGGATATGTATTCACATATTTTTATGATAGAGTTTTGTTACTTCATCAGAACTAGAGAAACTCTCAAACAGGAATAACTAAAATGGAATAATTTAAAATCAACAAGATTTTAAATCCAGTAATTTCCATATAGTGTTTAAGGACTTCGAGAATGAGTTTAAACGAGTTTAATTGATCTCAAAATCAATTATTATTAATGAGAATTCCACTTATGAAATTTTTGTTGTGGAATCTTGAAATAAACTCAGAATGTTGCTTTAAATTTTTTATCACTATTTCTTATAATTACAGGCATGAAAAGTGATAAAGTTCTACAGAGAGGTAAGGAATATATTTTATGCTAAAACAAAAATGGTAAATATATTAAAAAAGATATTTCTATATGGTTGTGTGTAAAGTTATCAAATAAGGCACTCAATGTGACACCTGCACAGAGATGTGAAGCAGAAGAAATCTTCTTAGAGAGGCAGAAAAATGAAAGTTTAAGAACATCTGCTCCAAAGGATGCTTGGATGGAGGATGAGCTCTCCTCGATGTGCTTTCTGCTGCTGTGGTGTGTGAGGCTGAGCAGCTGTCCCAAAGGTGTCGTTACTGATGAAAACATGTGGAGAGCAGCATTTTAACCAGCACTTTTGGAAACCCATACACAAGGAGTTCGGATAGATTCCTGCTCCTCTTTCTGGTAAGGACTGCCTTTTCCTACTGAAAAGCATGTACACCTTTATTCTCTTTATTCATACATGTGCAGATGTGCACAGTAACTCATTCTGTCTATTTACCATGTAGAATTACCTGCTAACCAGCCCCCAATTCAGTGCTGACTTCTGAGAAGTGTAGCTTCTCTCCTTCTTGCTGACTGATCCAAATGAATTCACTCATAAACTGTTGTGGAACCCTGGAAACTGGGAGTTTTCAACTTTCTCTGCTGTTAGGCACTGACCCCCAAAAGAACACTGTTTTTCACCTGAGGCCTTGGAGAAAGCCTCCAAAATTGGATGATAGAACTAGAATCACTGGTGTGTACTTTGAATAGAAGTGTGGTATCACATGGTGAAGAATTTGGAATTTGAGGTTTTAGAATATGGTAATCGGTATAAGGCAAGATGGATGTTTTAGGGAGGAGGTTTTCTTTCTTCTTCACCTTCTTCTTCGTGGGTCTAGGTAGTACTTTTTAATTAGATGGAAAATGCTGCACTGCAGGTCACAGGTGTTGGTCACTGGGTCAAAAGAAAAAATAATATAGGTGTTAGCTTTTAATTGGACAATTAAGCCTGAAGAGACCTTGTAACGAGTGAGATTCATTTCCATTTCTTCATTTTTAGCTTGTTAGCTAGAAGTGCTGTAGCACTTACTGTACCAGAGATAAGAACTAATAAGCAACTGAGGCGAACACAAAATTCCATCTCTTGTGCTTTTAATCCTGACTCTGACTGAAGATAAAAAAGAAGATAAAAAGCGATAAGAAACCACAATTACAGCTGAGAAGACTCACATAGAAAGCAGTTATTGGTGGGGTTAAACTGAAGATAGAGTGGACTGCAGTGACACAGCAAACAGGTTGGACAAACAAGCAGATTGCCAAGCAGCATGTTTACCCACAAGACAGACCTCTTTTAAACCCACTCCATCCCATTTTCCTCCCTGATCAACCTTGAATCCTCCTTTTTCTCAGCTGTGGCCCTTCCCATAAATATCCTATAATAGATATTGGTCAGTTTTACAGTCTCCTTGTAACATACAGGAAGAAGTCTTGCACAGTCCAAAAGCCCCTGTGTGACTCACAAGAGTCTCATTTCCTCTTCCTTTCCTGACAAATTCCCGATTTCTTTTCCTGATTCCTCTTCCTGATCTGCTGGAAGATCATTTTTATGACCAGATTTGTGGGATTTTTAGTGAACCATCAGTCACATGAGAGCTCTTTTCTTTGCTAATGTTTCCTTCATTTCCTGTTCCACAGAGCTTGTTTGTCCTGTTTTAGTACATTTTTTGCATTTTTCATTTACATTTTACATTTTACATTTAGTACATTACTTTTACAGTACCTTTTGTTAAGACATTACTTTTACAGTACCTTTTGTTAAGATTTTAGACTGAATAACTAATAACCACAGATTATCTGAAAGAAGAAATGCTTCCATTCTGCTTATCTCCACATTAATGATTAAGAAAAAGCTGAGAAAAAAATCCCAAATACTACAAACACTTATGGGTACTTGTACCCATAGGCATTTGGGATGTAGGGGGATGTATGAAAGAAAACACAAGATTTTGATTAATTACTTAATAATTAAACATAAGTGGATAGGCAAAGTAATATCAAGCAATGATATAAGACAGTCAGGGCAGAGCAATAGTCCTAAAAGATACATAGAAGCATTGGAAATTACTCTTTTGACCACCTTCTTTATTTTTTCCATATCTTTCCTTCAATGGGACTCCCTTTCTTGCTTCTTTGGAATTTTCTATCACTAAGTCTGGAGCAGTATTTTTTGAACTTGAACTGTTTGTGTTACAAGGGTTGTTTGGAAGATTAATTTAAACAAAATAGAAATTGCAATAAAAGAGATTTAAAGCATTCTGGATCTTTTTTTAGCAAATAGCTACAAGACTATATATAGGCAGATCACAGGGATTTCACTGCATTTACTGCTTCTCCTTACTGGACTTGATGCATATCTCTTCATTTTTTATGTTCTTAGTGATACTGAAATTTTAATAATGACTTTTTAGGAGTGCTAACTTCCAAAAATCTACGGAATAGCCTGTGGTTACCTATAAACAACTGTCTTTGTACAATCTGGTTATAGCTTCATAGGCCAGAGCTTTTTTTGGGTTGTACCTTCAAGTGTACAAATGTCTTATCAACCTTCTATATTCTTTATGGTGGTCAGATTATTAGTGTTCTCATAAAAAACATAGTATATAGATAGACATTTCCTTGATTTCAGGTATTTTATCAATTATCTTTTTTTATGTATTTGTGGAAACTATTTGTCCCTTTTCAGTTTCACATCGGTGTCAGATATGAGTTAGACACTTAATTCTCCCCCTTGGAGTTGTAGTTCAAATTTTATTCTCACTGAAATTTTTTCAAGGATTAAGTCTTAATTTAATTTCCCACTGTAAGATACATTGTGGAACAGTTTATGGTTATGGTCTTCGAAAATACTTTTTTTTAATATTATGGGTGTTTCAGAATATTTTTAGACTTAAATAGCTATTTTTATTTATATTTATTTATTATACATAATATAGATTTATTATTATATTATCTACATATTATATATATACATATTATATATCTACATATATATAATTTATACATTATATAATTTATATTACAATATAGATTTATTGTTATATTTATTATCTATATTTATTATACATATAGTTAATATAATATATAATATATAATATATGATATATAATATATAATATCTCTATATATAGATAATATAGACATATAATATTTATGTCATATCAGTCCTTTTTAAAAATCTTCTGTGCTTCCAGAATGATCCTGATAATTCTGGAGTTTTCTTAAGTATTGGTATTTGTTTACTGACTCTTTTGTTGGAAGGTTTTCTGACAACAGAGCAAACTTACTCCCATTTATTTTATCATAGTTTACCTAAATGTTTACTCCTGGAAATCAGCTTGAAAGATGCACATCACAATCTTGTACCTTTTTCCATATTTTTTTCCTTATTTCTTAGCCCTAGAATCTGGATAATTAGAGAAAGTGTTTACATTTAGTGTTTGGTTTGGACTTGCTCTTAGCACTGGCTTTTCTGGTAGGTGAATCTATCAGGTGCATAAAGCTGTAACTCTTTCCACTATAAGGATATGCAGTTTGTGTGAAGGTGTCCTTTTCTATTAGATGCCTGTTTTAAAAAACTGTAAAACTAGAATGTTGCAGATCAAGTTGTAATGCCAGCTTGCTGGGCAAATTCATTTTGAGGGGCTTATTTGTGATACAAAGATTACAATATAATGACCCTTCCGGGCTTTAAAATGATGAATATTAACATGTGTTATTTGTCAAAAAAACCCAGAAACTTTAAAAAATAAATTAATAATTGTAACTTTTGTATTTAATTCTGAACATTCTGCAGTACTGTAAATACTGACTTCAATGTAAACTTTAACACCGTCTTAGTAAGATCAGTCTTATTCTTACAAGACCTATTATCAAAACTCAAGGTGCAGTATTATATATAATAGATATTATATATATTTTATACATATACATATACATATACATTATATTATATTATATTATATTATATTATATTATATTATATTATATTATATTATATTATATTATATTATATTATATTATATTATATTATATTATATTATATTATATTATATTATATTATATTATATTATATTATATTATATTATATTATATTATATTATATTATATTATATTATATTATATTATATTATATTATATTATATATATATATAAGTTTTTTGTTTCACAACAAAATTTGGTACATTCAATTACATTTTCCATAAAAAGTGGAAGAATTTTCTGTTGACAATAAAAATATTGTTGTTATACTCTGATCGCAGTGAAAATGTTTTGACCCTTTTTTATTGGAAGAAAACCCTAGATGTGTTGCAAACCCATATTGTTGGGGGTTGGTTTTTCCTTTCCTCTTTGCCTGTGGAATTTTTTCCCATTGATGTATGATGGCTAGGTGGTTGAGACGAGTGGAGGGGGAGCCTCTCTGGTTTTTTGGCAGTTTCTCTTGAAGGAGTTGGGGAGACGGGACACCGTGAGGTCACAAGCCGGTGAAAGGAGGGCGGGGGGCAGTTGCTGTTTCTCGCTCTCTTCAGAGGAGGAAGGTCACTGCTGCCACCACCATCTCAACGCCGCGAGCTCCCTCTCCTTCTACTGTCGGACCTTCCCTCCCGCTTTCAGCTTGGCATTCCAAGGTCCTGCTGTCTTTTCCATCCCTTCCCATCTGGGACACAGCCGCCATCACCCCCAGCGCTCCCTGCCGGCCGCGACGGGAACTGCACCAAGGGAAGGCGCCCGCGGCCGAGAGGACTGATCTGGGTTCCTGCTCTTTTATTGATTCCATAGTTGTTGTTGTTTGCCTTGTTGTATAGTAAACAACTGTTAATCCCATCCCCATATCATTGCCTGAGAGCTCCTTATTTTCAAAATTATACTAATTCAGAGGGAGAGGATTTATTTTCTCTGTTTAAAAAAATAAAAAAGGAAGGTTGAGGAGGAGGGCTACTTTCCCTAGCAGTCTTTCAAACTGAAACACATATTCGTCAGGTTATTTTATTGTGATATATTGAAAATCGACTTTGGATTAATTAAAAAAAGGAAATTAGAATATTCCAATATAGTTGATAGAAGGATTATGGAGTATCTTTGCATGTCTTGATTGAAGCCGCTGGGATATGTACATAATACTAGAACTCTCCTGTCCCTAGGCATTTAGGAAACCCGTAACTTAACTGTGAATAAAAAGGTATCCTTTGTCACTTAACTGTGAATAAAAAGATATCCTTTGTCCTCTTTCTAAAGCATTTCTTACGTAGTAAGGACATTTAGCCATAGAGAATCCTGGTTCAGAAGAGACATAAGCAACTAAGAGCTGAGTACGTGGATGTAAACTACTAAACTTGAAACACTAGATCAAATTAAATAATTAAATTTTGAATAGTACTGTTCAAAATATATATAGAACTAACTACATAGTAGTATATGTATGGAGATTTTGATTTTTGTCATTTTCTGACACTTATTTAACATAGATATCATTCAATGTATTTCTTGCTGATTTTAGTGATGATTCATTTACTTCTCTCACAGCTTTTTAATGTAAATATTCTTTGTGCTGTCATCTGCATTTGGGGCTTGAGCAATTATAGAAATAGATCCCCTATGCCATCCTCATTTCCTTGCACCAAATTTATGTAATGCGTACATGATTTTACAATAATATTGCTTGTTTTCAAGAAAAAAATGTATTATCTACGAGACTACTGGAGATCTATGCAGCAAAACTGCTTAATTTAGGTAAGAGTCACATCATCATTCTGGTACTGAACAATGTGAAATATACATTTCTTCTTTTTTGTACCCTGAAAATTGTTTGTTTTCATGGAACTACTAATTAGAAACAAATATACAAACAAAAATATGTGGTTTACTTACCATGAAATAAAGAGTGGTAGAGAAAACACTGGGAAATGTTGTGGCATGTGAGATCCAATGAACCTGGTTTATCACTTTTGTATTGCTTTATACAAGATAGAATCTTAAAATATGATTCAGTATTCTCAGTTTGATTATGTACTGACCTGGAAAAATCTTACATGAGCTATATGGACTGAAAACCCTGACAACAAAAACCTTTTCCTTCGATTCTGCAGTTAAGAAATCATATATCATATTAAGAACAGCAGCAAGCTATTCTGCTCCAGTTACTCTCTGCAAGTGATCTGTTACGAAAAGCAAATATGTAAGCTAATTGTGTTTACAACTATATTTGTTTTCAGTTACTTTGCATTTCTGACATTTTTGTTGCAAGAAAATACATGTTATTTTTAGAAAGTAAAAGTTTATTTTCTTACTTTGATCATTAAAAACACGCTTTGCACACTTGTCTGCTCAATAAAAATTTTGCTTTCCCCTGTAATCTTTGTCTTACTGTATGGAAATATGTGTTCAATGTCACAGAATGGGATTCAACTGTATGTAACAAAAGGCTAAGAAGGATCCAGCCTCTTTTTTGCTGTGCAATATGGTTTGGAAGAACAAAATGGTTCTTGTTTTCATAGGAAACACAAGATCAAACTATCCTGCTACAACCATTTTATACTCAGCAGTTCACAAACTGAGGGAAGGGGTTTGTGGCAATTCCAAAGTTGGTTGATGCAGGATGGAAAATTTTAACAGCAAAGAAAGAGAAGCTGTGCAAGAGAAGCTGCTGCAGAGCTGCTGATGGGCAGGGACTGCCTCGCCACTCCTTTCTCATCAGTGTTCCCTGCCTCACCCCTCTGAGAGTTATGGCCAATGTCCTGCTTTTCTGCAGCAAAAATCTATGTAGTGTCCCAATACTAGCAATTTGGGATTGAAAGAATTTGTATTTCTTATGAAAAGATATCTGATAGTTGGAGTTATGCAAGGGAATGCCGGGGTGAATATTTATGTTGGCTGTTACTGTGTAGGGAAATGTTGACCAGTCAGAAACTGAAGCAATGGAAGAAAAAGTACTGATTTCACCACTTGGGAAAGGCAAATAAAGACATATTGATGCTATTTTTTATTCCCATAATATCCTTTAATCTTTTTTCTTGGATTATTTCTTATTAATCTTTTTTTTCCCCACATTTTGAATAATCAACTATTATTTCTTTATGAGCATAATTTAAATATTTTCAACTCTAAAATTCTCTCTAATCATGGAAAGTTTCATAAGACTCCTACTTCTAAAAAGGGGAGACACCTTAAAAAGGACAAATTGTGAAAATTTATGTTGAACGTAGCATACAATTTTTTACTGAACATGCCCTGACATGACTTGACTCCATTTTCAAACATATTTTGGAATTGTCAATGCATTCCAGTTAATAACATGGTTGACTTTTTTTATTCCAAACCCTTGGAAGAAAAACAAAAGAGCAGGAGCTAAATATAAAGATAACATGTAAAGGAATGATCATACTTCCTATATATAGGATTTATGAAATAAATATATGAAATATAAAGTAAGAAAAGTATCTAAATCAGTGACAACACATAGTGTACAGTAAATGTCCACTACAACACAAAATCTGCTATTTATGTTTTTTTTTATACTTGTTTATTCTTGCAGAAATCCACACTTCATTTGGATGAAGTCCAGACCATAGTGCTCCAGCTTTGGAGATGACTCCAGTTTTTGTAGAGTATTCAACAAACACAGATTAAACCGACACAGGATGCTTAAAACATAAATCTTTTTGTCATTCTGTCCTAAATAGAAGAGGCCATATTTTATCAATACTCCATTTTAGTGGATGTTTGTAGTTTAGTTATATAGTAGATGAGGGTGTTTAAGTGAACATGCACACAGAACTGAAGTTTGTATGTTCTTTTAAAAATGATCATGAACAATTCAGCAGGACCTCATAGGAATCAAAGTGTACTTTTTCAGTTGTGTATTCTGTGAATGTAAGAGACATGTAGAAAATACATCAACAACACTAGAAACATCCAAAAATAGGTAAAATTATTTTTTCCTTTATCGTCTCTATAAACCTCCTTGAAAACCAAACAGAAATCAACAAGAAAACCTCCACAACCTTTGAAAAGGTAATAAATATTTCCCAAGACAGATTTTTAAATAAAGCTCCAAATTTTGCAAGTAGGATTTTCCAATTAAAACAAAACAAAACAAAACAAAACAAAACAAAACAAAACAAAACAAAACAAAACAAAAACAACAACAACAAAAAAAATTCCTGTTAGTTTTACTGTCAGATAGTTTTCCCTAACTTCTTATAGCCATAAGAGACAAAATTTTTCAAATATTTTGCAGTGTTTTGTTTTGGTTTGGGTTTTTTGGGTGGTTTTTTGGGTTTTTTTGTTTTGGTTTTTTTGGTCATTAATAGTTGCATTTTTCATTAAAATATCGGTCTTCACAGACAACAACCTTATTAAAAACCCTTTTGGCCAGTTTCTTCTGGACAGTCTGTACCATCTGCATTGATGTATGTCTGGACCCCATTCTCAGTACAATTTGTTGGACGGAAGAATAAAAGAAGTCTACTACAGAACCTCAGAGACAATTTCACACATCTGTTCCTGCAGGTGATCTTTCATTCTTTTTCATTTATAATTAATGAAAAATAATGATGCTGACACAAGTTAATTACTATGAAAAATTACAGTTTATGCTATTCATTATTTTAATGGCAAATTACTTGAGCTTTTCAAACACTGTGCCTAAGCAATTAGAAGTGTTCATAAGGATTTCACCTGTGATTTTTTTTTGTATGACTTTGCACTCTGTGTAGTGAAAGGAACACACAATGTTTTTCATTAACTGCTGAGATAACACAAGAGATATTAATCACTAGTCCTGTATCTGAGGAATGAAAACTAAGAACAAACTGAGCATATGTTGATATATCAGAGTCAATCAACCATACAGATAAATATTCATTACAGGTAAAATTTTCTCAACTTATCTAGAAGAAATATTATTAAACCATGTGATTTGAAAAAGATTTAATGTATTTTGAAAATACTGTAGTATCTTCACCAAAACATTAAATATTACATAAAACATTACATCTTTAGAAAATAGAATTAATATTCTCCTAATTGACACATTACAATTTGAATAACGTTTATTCCATATCTTACTTTTCTTATAAATATAGAAATCAAAAATGTATATGTGATATTTTTCATAGCGTTATAAATAATGTATATTTCAAACATATTAAACAAGTCTAATGTATGGATGAAAAATGACTCATCCAATATCTGAGAACAGGTTATTTTGCTTTTTATTTTGAGAGTCAGATTGAAGAGAAATAGTTTTGCTTTTACTGCTCATCACTGGTATACTTTGAACAATGTGTGGATTAACACAAAAACTAGCTCAAGAAGTGCTGTTAAACCTCCTTATCTTTCATCTAATTAGCTTTCAGACAGATTAAATCCTACTTCATTATTCATCAATCTACTGCTACATTAACCTTATAGAAATCATATCAGTTTCAGGGCAAGGATTATCATGAATCACAGAACACAAACTATAAAACAGCTCTTCCAATATACATCTGATTGCAAAAACAAAACCAGACTCCCAGGACAAGATTTTGCAACATTAAAGAAACCACAGGAAGCATAAAAATTAATACATAGAATTAAAAAAGAACCTAGAATCTCATACTTTAAAAACACTGTAGACATCCTGTACTATGATTTCCATGTTTTACTCCTGACTGGAGGGCATCACTTGAGTATATCAATCTGATATACAAGAAATTAATAAAAGACAGAAATTTCTAGCAGATCAAAAGCACAGGGGAAAATAACCTCTCAGGAATTACCTAACTTGTACACATTTGTCAAATTATATTTCTTTTGGAATATAAAAATAAATTAACTGAAAACCTTAAACCACATATGGAATACCTCTCATGATTCTGAAGATAGAATTTATCTTATTTATTTATTTATTTATGCATTATAAACAGGACTTGGTAAGAGCCAGGGTGCCTATTAGATCACCAGCAAACTGAAAATATAACCCAGCTCTTATTTTAAATTTGTGGCATTGCTGCTAGGCATTTCCAGAGCAAATGTCTGCAAACTACAAACAGACTGTGCCTTTGTAATTCAGACCAACACTCACTGGGGACTGTTCCAATACCACTGAACTCATTTTCATCTGAAGCTAATAAATACATGAACTCAGGGTCTCCAAATCTTGGAGTCTATTATCTACACATTAACTATCTGTTCCTCCACATCTCTGTTGCTTGCTTACATTTCATGTAATAGATGTATTCAGCAGGGATGCTCACCACCCCTGCCCAAAAAAAGGAGAAAGTTATTCCTTTAGATTCTCTGTCTTCTGATCTTGATTGATACCTTACCAGCATATAATTTAAAAAATATTTGGCAATCAAAAATATGGGTCATCATATCAATAAATAGTACCATTTATGTTACTGTCCTTGATGTAACTAAGTTTATGAGGCCATTACCTTTTACATTGCTGTGATTTTTTAAATCAAAATAATTAGCGGGTATTTTAAATCTCTAAGTGTGGGAGTAACAGAATAAGGGCAAAGGATAACTTTTTTTTAAAGTTTGATAGCATGAAAAACTTGCACAAATGGTTTCAAACATTTTTACTAAAGAAGGACCCATGGAATATTATAAAGCCTAATTCATAGCTTACATTTAATATCTTCTAGTGGGCGAAATTTGAAAAAGTGACTTCTAATAATTTGAGAGGATCTTAGAGGTGCAGCTATAATTTCATTACTAAAGGCAATAATAAAGAAGATATGACACTCAGAACAGTGTGTCTATTGCATATTTACTTGCATATTTGAAATTATTTACCAAAAAAAACTGGACAACAAAAAATAAGATCTAAAAAATTAGTCAAATTATTAACTTAAAAATTCAAAGGTCATACAATTACACTGCATGTAATGTTTGCAAGTGAATGGGTCTGTTAACTGGTTATAGACCCAAAATAAAAGTCAGCCACTTATTTATATGTACTTTAAAATAACATGGAAGATTCAGGGAGTTGAAAGTACACCATATTTTAGACTTCTCTTCATTATATTTTGTTCCAGATTAAGATAGAAAATAATCAAACAGCCAAACCAATTTTTTCCAGTTGGTGACTTCTGCACATCCTGAGTTTTGGCACATGTAGAATGAGTGTAAAATAGGCTGGTGGAATAAAAGCCTTCCATCAATGGGTCACAGAACAGGGATCCTCATACTTATAGCTGAGGTTCAGCATTTTAAACCTACAAGATATGAGATCAGATGGTAGTTACACCCATTGAAAGAAATCTGAAAAAATTTGTATTATTATATCTACCTCTGCAAAATAACCTCAGAGCTTTTCAGCTATTTCTCCCCAAATAGTCCAAGAAGAGAATTAGGCATTTTCAATATGCAATTTGTCTCATTCTAATGTAATTTTCTAATATAGGTCAAAAGAGATGTGCCCAGAAGTTCATGATTTATCCCTGTGGATTACAAAGTGAGCCCAGGGTAAATAAATCAGGGACTCAATGTAAACACTTGCATTGTAAATGTCAAAAGGTTGGTGAGATGAATCCATCTTCGTGGCACAAAAAGTCTTCACAGCCTTGCTATAAATTGAGACAGAGACACCAGCAATCAGAAAGAAGCCTGAGAGAAATTATTTATGATTGCTAGGAAACATTATCTATCAGCTGAAAGAATGTGTCCTGCCCCCTGCCTGTCTGCAGCCTGGACAACAAAATATGAGCCATGATCAGTCTTAGTCAGAGGGTAGGTTAGCAGCTGGCTGGGCAGTTGAGTCTTTCCCCTCCCATTAGCCTCCCTTAGAAAAATATCTTTATTGACTCTTAAATTCCTCTTTCTCCTGTGTTATCTCCCTGGAAAATAGAAGTCAAGCAAATTTGTTTTGAATTTCTAGCACTGATACCAACATACTTTCTAGCACAAGACACAATCAAGAACTGCTATTCCTTCTTTGTCCTGCTTAAAGTTGTCACAAAATGATGCTCAAACTAACCTGACTCATTTTGATAAGCAAAACAGGAAGGACTTAGATAAGCAACAGACACAGAACATCAATCAGGAATTCACAAGTAGGAAGTCACAAGTAGATAGAAAGAGAGTTGTGGTTAAATTCCTCTTAAACATATTTGGATAAAAATGCAGCAAAATCATGCCTACTGTCTTGCATAAAATTAATTGAGTCCTTGGCTGAATTATATGCAGACTGAATTTCTCTGCTGAATTGCAAAATTTTGAAAATCAAACAGAAATAAATCATTCCATTTCAGTATGGAAATTCAGAATCTGTCTGACTGATGAATTCCATTTTAAACTTGCATTTTGATATTTTCTTCAAAAGACAGAAATGTAACATCCTAATTCCATCTAAGAAAAAGACAGTGATTGCTTGGACCTGTGTGATTTTTATTCAGTGCTCATTTGTTCTGTTCTGGCCTACAGTTCATCTTAAGTTTGATGTATCATACTAATCTATTTTGTAGAAGTTGATCAATTAACTTGAGAAAACTCTGTGTAGTGTTGATTCAATCATATAACAAGCATAATTTAATACAAATCATGAATCAGACATTGATTTTTCTCAACTGCTTGGTAGAATTTGCATCACTTAAAGATGCAGCCAAGCTGAACTAACAATATTAAGCATTTCTGCAATTTGTCTCTTGATATAATGAACATTAAGTGATGTAATGACCAACAAGATTAATGATAAAATAAACATGCTAGTTAGATTCACTCCACAGTTCAATTCAAGACAATGTGACTTGAAATAATTGTTGAGAATGCTAATATAAAGATGAATTTATTAATGAAATTTGAGAAAAAAAGTATTTATCCAGTAGTCATTTCTTAGTTATATAAATTTTAATTTCCCAGAATTGCTGCTGTTAATTTTAATATCAATACCTAATCAGGAAAGAAAAAAAAGTCCAAGCATAAAAATTTCAGAATAATTCAAATGTTTTTGTTATTTAAAGCCAGGAAAATAGTTTTCTATTTCTTCACAAAACATCAAAAATTTGCTTTGGTTTTTTTTAGTGCTTCCTATTTGTATTAAGAAATGTACCAATCACGTGCAGCTTTTAGATTCTGGACCAGAACCAAAGGAAACAGAAGTTCAGTGTAAAAGAAAAAATTATGGAACTGTTTTTGAAAGAAATATTTAGAAATGTCTTCTGTCTTAATTTATAGCAGAACTAGTGAATACTGAAAAATCTTGCTGAGTCCTTATCAGTGGTCAAATTTCATTTGCTACATTTCTGTTCTTATATTTTCCGCTTGTGTGTGTGTGTGTTATTGTTTGTGTTTAGTGGTTTTCCTGTTTTGCTATCCTCATTCTCTGCTGAAAACACTTGCCATTGGCACAGACCCTGCTCTGCTCTATTGTATTAATTCCCTGGAAAATAGAAGTCAAGTAAATTTGTTTTGAATCTCTAGGACTGATACCAACATATTTTCTAGCACAAGCCACAGTTTTCAGAACGAAATCAAATGCTTTTTTACCAAGATGAAAAGAAGGTCCCTTGTGACAGCAGAGAGTTACTAGAATTTTAGACTGACCGTAAGTTTAGTTTACTATCATGTTATGAATGACTGCAGATATTCTTCCAGTTTGAAACATGGAGCAGATTCATGGCATTAATGCTCTCATTTGTTGCTTTGAAAGTTGCCTAACTACAATGTAATTTTTATGAAGTTTAATTTCAAATACTTAATGGATGAGAAGGACAATGGTGAATGCCACAAACTGAATCAATAATGAATAATATTTCATATTTGGTGTCAAAAAACAGAACAATCTTGCAACTACTTGACCAAACGATGTCACTTTGATTTCACATATCAAACACAAATAATTATTTTTATATTGGTTGAGACTTTTTCTTAGCAATTTGTTGGAAAGTAATTTCAAAATGCCAATTGCAAAATACCCAAGTGCTTTGTGCATAACAAATCAATTGCTTTTTTGAGTATTTTTTTGCACGTGAAGTTTTGAAAGTTTGTTTTCCATATGCTTAAGGAACTTGAATGTAGTGGCAAGATGATGCTGTTTCTGAGATCTTCAGCAATGGCAAGATATGTCATGAAGCAACATTGACAGTGTTTCATTAATGTACTATAGTCTGGACTAAAAAAATAATGCATTTATATTTCCTTAAAAATTAATAAACAATCACAGATTTTGAGTGGATCTTAAACACTGCACTACTTCTATTTGTGTCAATGAAATGAAAAATAATAATAGCAAAGTCTTTGATTCCACAGCCTGCACAAAGTACCTAATCAGTGATAAAACATCCATGAATATTCATCAAAATTCTCTACTATTTTACTATTTCTACGGTCATCAAGTCAAACCCCCTGCCCCCCAACAAAACAAACCAGGGAAAAGCAAATAATAAGTAAAATTCGAGATAACAGCTTCCTGAAAATTTTATTATTTGTTTCTTAGTTGGGCAAATAAGCTAGAGGTTAACAATCTCCACTGAGCAAAGACAGAGAAGTTTCCTTAGCACTTAGTCAAATGTTGAAGATTTCAAATGTCCCAAAATGCCAAAACTGATTTGTTTTGCCACCATTGTCCTTCAATACACATTTTAGGACTTTAGTATATCTTGACAGACTATCTGTTTTTCACAACAGTTTGAAAAATTTCCTCTACCTGACCTCATGATAATATCAAACTTTGGCTTCCGTATAACAGTATGGTTTAATATCGACTTTCCAAATTTTCCCTCTGTAATAAAATAATTTTTATTATCACTTTTTAAATGTAAAATGTTCTATGCTTTTTGTCATTATAATTTTATTCTTGACTTCACAATGCCAATTGAAAGAGGATGGTTTGGTGTTTTCTTTATGGGAAATCAGACTGAAGAAGACAAAGCTTTTAAAGGAAAATACCAGAAGCGACAGACATTTCACCAAACACACTAAATCCATGATGTCACAATTATTCCTTTCAGACTTTAGCCTGAGTCCTTAAGACTTAAAGACATTTACAAGGCACGGTAAAGAATTAAAAAAGCTGAGTGACCTGTTTGTTGTGACCTGTGAGTGCAGAGATTGGAAGCTACAAGCAGGAACGAAAAATAAAAACAACTCATCTTGCAGTTTGTCCTTCCCAGCGGCAGATATCAAGTACAATTTTTGAATGCTAAGTAGAAGGATAAAAGTCTGGAAGATTTCCTTCCTGAAGAATGTCCAAACTTAGATGTTTTTCCATTCAGCCTCCCAAAAGATTCTATCAGCTAGGCCATTAAATAGTCTTAAGTTTTCCTTCCAGAAGTCCAAAGTAGCAGGTCTGCTGATCCTGGTTGCTACTTCTCTGGCCATTGAAAGTTCCATCATTTCAATTCTGTGTCCAAGACAAGCTCCAGTCATCATGGCACCTATAAATCCTTCTCTATTTGCAAACAACAGGTTCAGTGGGGCTCTATCTATAGATTTCCTTTAACCAACTGTGTCAGGAAGTATCTCCCACAAGGCTTCTAGTTTGTTTCCTTCTAGATGTGTTGTATTTCCAGCAGATATCTGATCAGTTGGAGACCCTTACAAGGGCAAAAACTAGATTTCTACCAGCTACTTTTAGAATATTTCATCTGTCTCTTCAGGCTGGTTGGATGCTTGATAATAGACTCCAGTGAGGATTTCTGCCTTGATGGCTGTTCCCAGCTCTTCTAAACATTTAACCTTGTTTTCACCATTGCCAAGCTCAAGCCAGAAAATAGACTTTCTAGCATAAAAGCAACTCTCCTATGCCTTCTGAGGAGTTTGTAGCCATCTGATGCAGTGCTCATAGTTGCAATATGCTGTAACTCCTTCCTATCTATCTGTAAGAAGAAGCTAGGCATTGCATGAGATAAACAAAGGTTCAAAAGAGGCTCCGTGCCTTTCTCAAAGTTTGTAGTTTATTTCATGGTGGTCCCAGGGCAAAAGAGGAGGAGGATCTCAGATAATACTCTTTTCTACAAAAGGGACACGGAGGAGAATTTGGCTCTCTGCCAATAGGATAGGGACATTCCTTACACCTCTGGTATTGGATTACAACATCTCCCCATTTTCTGTTTATTAAGTGAGGGAAAGATATTAAATTTATTTTGATTGAAATTATGATTTTGCCCACCATTTGTAATTGGTGGGAGAACTATATTGTTCTATGTTTTGCATTTCTATGTGATTGACTACAGAGGTAGAAAGAATGATCCCATTAATAGCTTTAAAAACCAAGTGACATAGGATCCCGAACGCCATTATTACAACGAAAAGAATTAGAAAGAATAACAAAATTGTTTTAACTATAGAAGTCCACCACCCTGTGTGTCCCCAGCCTTTGAACAGTTCATTGAACCAATCTTCTGATTCTTGCTTCACTTGTCCAATCAAGGTGTTCATGTTTTGGAGGGCAACGTGGACATTAGGAGCTTTTGAGGTCAGATTCATGCAGCAGAGTCCTTCAAATTCCTGGCATTCATGTCCATGCAGTAGCGGAAGAAAATCTATAGCAGCATGATTTTGGAGTGTGGCCTGCCTGGTAATTTCCTCATCTCTAGGAGGGAACTGATGGCAGTGGATGTTAAGTTTGCCTGTTTAACCACCCTAGGTGGCCTAATTCCCTTAGAGCTTTGGCTGCTGCAACCCACGGAAGAAACAGGGACGCAGCAATTCTTTTTGATTTGGCCCAATGGAAAATATCAACATTTCAGTTTGTATCCAAATTGTCTGCACTTCTCTTTTGTATTTTGTCAGCTGATTTGTTTTTGTGAGTCCAGTCACTAATTAATGTTTCGTTGGCTGCTAACAGGGACAACTTCCTGAATCACCCATCATGTTTGTGAGATCACAATTATATCAACGTTTTCCTGCTGCACAACTTCATATGTTTGTTGTCCATGCTGCCATGCATTACTGTAGATTCAGTTTAGCTGAGCTATTGGTCCCACCATCTATTTGGGTGGTGAAGCCCTAATTTCTCTGTGAAAATTCTCTATTTTTTCTGTGGTTTCTAACACATCAGCAACTGTTGCTTCTCTTCTGCTGTGTGTGTCTCCATCCCATGGCTCCACTGAGGTGACTATGATGCTATGGACATTAGTAAAGGGATGTTTCAAATGTACTCCTGTGTACCCAGCACATGACAGAAGAGACCAAGGGATCTTGACACCTAACAGGTTTGATGCCCTATCTCCAGACTTACCTCTACTGAGCCTGGTTCTAGCCCTGCCCTATTCAAATATAGTTCAATGCTCTTTCAATGAGCCCTGACAAACTCCTGCACAAAGATCCTTTGAGGCAGATGTATCACATCTACTGCCAGCAGGCTCAGTGTTTTGTATCATGAATTAGACTAGACCAGAGTAGACGAGACTAGGCAAGACAGTGCCAGCTGGAAGTGACTTACAATGGTCATCTAAGCCAAGTGTCAAAATATCAAATTCTGTGCACTTTTCAAATTTGTGTTTCTGCACTTGGGGCACTTTTTAGTTGGCTGGTTGAAAATTTAGCATCAGTATGTTTGTTTTCCTTTTGTTTTTTATTTTAGCTGGTTTTTTGTGGTTTTATTGTTTGTCTGTTTTTTTTTTTTTTTTGTCTTGTTTTGTTTTCTCTTTTTTTCCATTAAAGTAAGAAATCACAAGGAAGAAGAAAAAATAAAGATCAGATTAGAAGTTTCAATAAAAGCCATGTATCTCAAAATATATATCTGGTATTAATTAAAATTAATCTGAATGAAAAAGAAGATGTACAAAAGGCATACTGGCTAACAATAAAGAAGAAATTTCCAGAAATTTCTAGAAGAAATGGGAAAGAGTCCCAAAGAAAATTTGCCATAGTGCACTAGAAAATTGAGCAATTCTGAAAATTGATAAGATTATTTCCTAACCATGTCTTAAGATGTAAGAAACATATTCTTCTTAGAAGAAATACATGCTGAAATTTCATGTCCCGGGTAGTCTCAGATTCCTCCATGATACCATTTTTCACAGCATTGGAAGTACAGCCCTAATTCTTGAAAATTAGCTAGGACATATTTCCTAATAGTGTAAGTAAATGCACTCCTAGTGGAATCAATGGACAGAATTGGACACAAAAGAGCATCGTTACTAATGCCAGAAGATGCTGGTGGTTTGTTTCATGTGAGAAGAATTTTTACTTATTTTTTTCTTTTAGTTCCAGAAGACATCATTAGTTTAAAACAATGTTCATCCATCTCTTAACTATGATGTTATGAACCGTAGATAAGCATGTACCTATATTTTCCTGAGTAGAGCAGATACTAAAAAACAAAAGAAAAAAAACCAAACTCCCAAGATTACTATGATAGAACTTTGTTCTCCCTAAACAGACTAAATTTTACTCTTTCTTGTATGCATCATGTCATTTTCTTCTCTCTATAGTGATATTTCAGGAACAGTTTAAACCCTTTCAATTAGCAGCTTTTCAGGTTTTGACCCACAAACCCCTTTCAAAATGTATAAACACACACCATTTTATTATATAATTGTTCTAGTTTGAAGGACAAGTGTCTGCCAATAAAGGCAGAAGCTCTTCTTTGAAATAGAGAATGTAAGCCCTCTCCCTCCTGAGTATTTTATTTTTTTAATCAGGAACTCTCAGGCAGAGATAAGGAGGTAGGAATAACAGCGCTTTACTATTATATCTAACCGGACAAACAGAAACAACAGCTGCTATGAAGATTAACAATCAAACAGAACAAATAACCCAGTTCCAGTCCTTTCTTCAGCCGCAGAGCCTCTGGCCGCGCTCGGTGCCGGTGCTGCAGGCGGGGCAGAGCCCGCACAGCTGCGGAGGTGCGGATGGAGCGCAGCGGGGGGAGGCGGCAGCAGCCGCGCTGTGTCTCGGGTGGAGCAGGGTGGAGGGACCGGTCCCTGCTCCCCGTTTGAGTCCTGGTGCTCAGCTGTGGTCTCAGAGATGGTAGGCTGGATGTGGAGCAGATTCAGAACGATGTCCCACAGCAGAGCCTGGCACTCTGGTGCCGATTGGGGGCTGGGGATGGCAGTCCCCCCCTCCCCTCTGAGCTCGCCGGTGATCGAGTGCAGCGCCAGGAAGGCAGTGCCCACCTCCCCGTCTGTCTAGAGTCCTGAAAAGAGCCTGGGAGTAACCCGGCAGTTAATAATGGGAAGCATAATAATGGGGAAAATTATTTAAACTGGGACAGTAAGAGAACAAAACCCAACCCCCAATAATAACTACATAATATTACATAAGTTGCACAGGTATATGTAAATGACCAGCGGACAGTGTCATTGTAGGTACTGGTTTTGCATTTAGTATTTAATTTTAAAATAACTTAGTATTTTTGTTATTGCTTATAATTCAAACTTCTGTATCATTATGAAGCTTCAGAATCACCTACTGAAAAATCATTAAAGAAATTTCTGTTACAGTACAATCTTAATCTTATAGCAAATAAGTTAAATAAGTTGATGCCTGGTCACATTCCTTTTTTTCCCACAGTGTTTTTGGGTCAATCAGAATCAAAACAGATATGCAAGAAGACAGAACTTTCTGTTGAAAGCTACTGAAAATTGGTTACTTTAAATTTTTCTGCACTTTGGAAAAAAATTCTGAACTATATTTTTCTTTTTCCGTTGGTTTTCCTCAGCCTTCCCCAATACTTTAACCTCTTCTTCAGTTCTGGATTTGAATTGAAGATGGGTGATTTTACTCTGGTGTGATGGGACTGCTTCAGCAAATCAAAATTATATACATCCACCTTTTTCTGATGAGACCAAAAGAAAATGGGTTAAAGTGATACATTACGTTCTAAATAAAGTCGCACAGTTTTGTATGAAATAACTAACTACTTAATATAAAATAAAAATCTTGTGATAATGCTACACCACAGGGCTCACATAATACCTTGTATGTTGCTCCTGATAGAAAATAGGAAAATGAAGAATAAAAGAAATAGGAAAAGGAAGAGAAAAAAAATGAGATAAGTGACTCTCTTGGGATGCCTCCTAAGTTAGATACACCAAAACAAAAATTCCATTTATCTTTCTAGCAAATTTGAGTTACAAGAAGATGCTGACACTGCTATTCTTAGAGTTCACCCAAAAAATACCCGGCAAACCCCCTCTCTTTGATGGACATCATCATCCTGAAATATCTTTGAAACTCACCTTCTGAAAAGAAAAGCTGGCTGGGATTTTACCACATAGTAAATTTCCAACAGTGTGAAGATCTGGCTCAATTTTAAGAAAATTTGCCTTAAAAGAAAATAATACAAAAAATATTAAAAAGAAATTTAAATTCAGAGGCTTGCTTACTCTTCCTTGTATATTTTTTGAGGTCTGTATTTCCCCAAAGCCAGAAATAATCTTATGGCCTTCAGAAATCTGATTGCAAATAAGACAGTTTGTGTGGGAACTCTGAAAATCTAAAACTCTTATTCATAAAGGGCAGACAACTGTTGCAATCTCAGGTACTGTACTTTTCAATAAAATTATGTCCATAAAGAAAATCCTGTTGGACTAGACTCAACTGCCTGATATGAGCAGAATTCATTAAAATTGCGAGTTTTTCTTAAACAGTCATTGTTTTAGGTTTTCATCTTACACATGAAGCTTACCTATTTTATACATATATAAATTATGGTTATACATTAAATGATACTTCAAAAAATAATCAGTTGCATCTCAAAGTTTTTGAATTAAAAAGAGGTAATTAATTAATCAGGACTTTTTTCCTTTTGGCATACATATTGCTCTTAAGGTTGCATTTTTTCCAGTTATATAAGGAATTGTGTTTTGAATATTATATTAATTCAATACAATCTCTTTAACCAAAGTAGAGAAAGTCTCTCTGTGAAAAATGTGTGCTACAATTACAATATGGGTGTTTTTACATTTCTCTGAATCTTCAAATAAAAATTAGAACTATCATTGAAGGAAATGTTAGAAATGGGTAAAGAATTGATCATCCTTTCTCTTTGTTTTCCAAAAATAATGCTTTTGCAAATTTTCTTAAATAAAAAAAGAAAAAAAAAATCTGTAAAATCTATTACCAGGACAGCATTGATTGATCTACTATCTTAGGACAGCACTGATTGATAGATGATGCTGGTTGTATAAAGGAAGGGTCAGACTATGGAATAATTCCTAATGTCTCATAAAAACAAGCAATTAGACAAAGGGGTTCAGTGTGAAGTTCTCTTTTAAATGAAGTGAGTTAAAAATGTTCCTGAAGGAAAATGAGATGTATTTTTTTCATATTCAAACTTTTCAAGAGTATTCTTTACTAACGTAAGCCCTTCAAGAAAATTTTAATAATATGGACCACATATGGGTTGTTAAATTTCATATATATTTGACAATAATTTTTAGACAAATATTTTAAATCATGATTAGGATTTTAGCAAATATTATAAAAATTAAACATATTCAAGCAATATAGCAGAATATTTTTTTGTTCTACAGAAAGGTTTAAGACACATTTGTCACATTTGTATTCAGGTTTAAAAATGTCGAATCTGCTCTCAGGTAAGCCAGACTTGTACTGAGGTATACCTGGAGACTAGTACTATAATTCAAATATAATTCATAGCATCAGAACTCTTGAAATAATTTATTTAATTTATAGTTTTAATTTTCAAAATAAAACACTTAATTAGCATCCAAAAGAAATACTGATTTTAACTGAAAGGTGAGTTTTTAATATTGAATATGTCAAAAAGAAAAATTATGATCCTCTTAGTTAAATTGCAAGATCCTTCAGAATCTTCCTGAATAAGGTAAATGTCAGTCTTGTTTAAATAGCTTTTTCTGAAGGAAGTCACATTATTCCAAAATTACAGTATTTCTAATTAGATACATCTATTTCAGTTACATCCCATTTGACAATGAAATTAATACTTCAGCAAACTTCAAAAAGTGGCACACTGATCAGTGTTAATTATGCAGAAATGAAACATGATCAAAGTCAAATTCTTTAATTACCAGTCTCAATATATTACCATGTTTGTAGTGAGGAAGAAAAAACAAAGAAAAATTAAGCACCCTTTGTGTTCTGTTTAGTGAGATATTTTTGTGCAAGCATATATTTTGCAGTCAGGTGTCTCCTGCTCAGCCCACCATGGATAGAATGCATCACTCAGATCTGGAGTCTGAAGAGAATTTGAAATTCTGTTTCATGGAAATAGTTTTAATACATCAGTACAACTAGCAAAATGCTGAAAAGATAAGATGCACTGTAATATGCACAATGATGAAACACCAAACAGGATATTCAGAGAAGGAATGAATGGTGCAGAATGATACCATAGGTTCATGTGGCTGGCTACTAACATACAAGGAATATTTATTAACCCAGTTTTCATTGCTAGAGGTAGTAGCCTGCACATGAATGACCAGGTAGGGATACAAAATATACAAATAACATCTTTTGTGATCCCACTGGCACTCTTTTCACTCTTACAGTAAGAAACTTGAAGTTATAGCTGATAGTTTTATCCAATATTCCGTGCATCTGCAGATGATGGTTTTTTGAGGGGCAATGCTGTATTTAGGATGTCAATAGAAGGACTGGAATCTCAAAATCAGTAGTGTAAGTATCTCTTCAGTACTTACTGTACTTACTTACTTAATATACTATAAAGTAAACCTGCTTAAGAGCATTGGTAGATTACACATAGATGTCAAGCTCCCAAGACAGAGATAAATGGCTGTAGCATTAAAGCAAACCTGACTTAATTGGAAGTTGTGTGAGGAACGAGTAATATTTTTCAGATAAAGAATCCATCGTGAATAATAAATTGCAATGAGAACTTGGAATAATTATAATTTTATTAATACAGTTAACTTTTGATTTATATCTCTTTCACTAAACTAATGAGTTTGCTATTTCTTTTTCCAGTCTCTTGGTTCCATTCACAAATCTGGTTAATTTACTAAAGTTTACCTGTAACTAACGTATTAGACGTAGAATGGGGAAGAGCATTTCCTCAGTATTGTTCATCTTTCTTATACTGTTTTCCTTCTGGAAAAGGTTCTTTTAACTTCTACCTGATTTTGAAAATCTGTCACATTACCTTCTTAATGCTCATTTATGTGCACTTTTTAAAGTGCTCTGATGTTTTGCACCAAAGAGGAAGCTGGAATTCACACAAAGTGACAGCAAATCCGAACATATGAAAACTCTGCCCCTATGAAATCTCATAGATTGGCAGCTGGGCCAAGCTTACCATTAACCTGATGAAAGGAAGTGCTTTTTAATTGTTTAAAATTTTCATCAAAGAATGTATGACATGCTTAAAGTCTGGCCAAGTATCAACAAGCCAAGAACCCTGAGGTAAGTATATTCCACTATCTTTAGTTTTGTTCACATATTTACTCATTCAAAATATTTCAGTGTTCTTCCAAAGACTTTGACATAGATTTTACTACCCACACCTTATTCAATAAACTATTGGTTATTTCTAATGTTATTTATTTTCTCTTTTTTTTGAATCATGAAAGATTTTTTAAAGACACTCTGATGTGACGTGTCATGGGCTGAAGAAGAGGTCAGAAGTTAATTAACAGATTATTTCTACTCATTAAATGGCCTCTTTGAGATTTCGAAACAATAACTGGAGAGCTCTGGAGAACTATTTAAAAATTTTCAGGGCTCCAAGCTGATTTTTTTTTTAACTGACTCTGCTGATACTTTTATGTGGATGACAATTTCTTCTTATCAGAAGATATTTCAATCTAATGAAGTTTAAACATATAGAAAAACAGACACCTTAACTATCTGAAGAAGAAAACCTTTTTTTTTTGGTAATACACATTCAGTCTACAGGAATATCAGCATACTATTAAAAAATGTATTTCAAAATATTTACCAAAATGAGCAAACCCATTTGTGCAATTAGGTAGCCGTGCTTTTTTTTACCTTTTTCTTTTATTTTCTTTTTTTTTTTTCCTTTCTTTCTGAATTCATTTGCTGTAACGCATGCAGGAATCATAGAATGTGCCAGAATCATAGCATATGCTGAGTTGGAAGGGACCCATAAAGATCATTAAGTCCAACCCATGGCCCTGCACAGGAGAACCCAAGATTAACACCATGGCCTGTCCAAAGACTTTTTGAATCTGTCAGGCTTGTTGCTGTGACCACTACCCTGGGGAGCCTGTTCCGGTGCCCAAACATCCCCTGAGGAAAGAACCTTGTTCTGGTATTCAACCTAAACTTCCTCTGACACAATCTCAGACTGTTCCCTCAGGTCCTGCCACTGGGCACCACAGAGAGAAAATCAGTGTCTGCCCCTCCTCTTCCCCTCAGGAGGAAATTGCAGACTGCGATGAGGTGCTCCCCTCAGTCTCCTCTCCTCCAGGCTGAACAGACCAAGGGCCCTAAGACACTCCTCATTTGGCTTCCTCTTAAAGCCCTTCACCATCCTTATGGATGCTCTAGTAGCTTAATTTTTTTTTTTTTTTTTTTTTTGATATTGTGGTGCCGCAGGATTTGAGGTAAGGCCACACCAGTGCAGAGCACAGCAGGACAATCATCTCCTCTGACAGGAGCTGCAGTCCTAAAGGACACTAAAAGGGGATGCAGATTGCAGGTTAAATGTAGGTTAGAATAATTTGTTTCAGATTCACTGACCCTTTTTTTATGAAAGATGTATATTCTTTGAACTGTCAGCCAGTCTTAGAAATTATAATTGGACAAAAAATCCTTCCTTATACTTCTGGCTGCATGCCCCACTTGTATTTGGTTCTTGCCATATTTTATAGTTTTTTAAGTCAGCTACTTCTCTCACCAAGAGTAAGTGAATTTGAATGGAATACAGAATGATTCTCAGATTTTGGAAGCAATAGGCAAGCAAAGAAATTATTCTTTTTAAGTTACTCATTCTAACATCTGTAACTATAGGCTGTATTATTTCTGCATGGGCCAGAGTTGTTTTAACTCTTCTTAGAGATTCTTCATCCAATGAAACTCTGGCAGTAGCAAAAAAAAGGATAAGTACACTGACAATTTTCACAGCCCACTGAAAATTGATTCTTGCTTGGTTTAAAATGAATTTAAAATTCTTTGGAAATTTGGCGTTTGGAATCTTACAGTAAAAAATTAATTAGATCCATAGCAATTTAATCTTAGATATGTAGAATCTAAGAAAAAATATAAATAAGGAATTGCCCTTTCCCCCTCTATTTCCCTTCAGAGCTGCTTGGCTTTAAAAGCTAAGTAAGAGCACACAGAAAATGCAAAGAACAGAATATTCAAACAATAATGTCCCACTTGACAAAAGTTTAATACTATTAAACTAATCACTACAAATACAAAATTTGCTTAACACTCACTTATTTTGTCAATGAAGCAGATCATGAAACTTTGATATGAAAACTTGTAGGTACTTTCTGTAAAAACTCTGTATTAAGCTTGCTGTATGTGTTTGATCCTACAATGATCAGGCAGTGTCTCCTAAACAGCAGGAGCTCAAAGAGACATTCTTTCAAATATGCATGTTCCTCTGTTGAATTCATTTAAATTGGTCATTAATTAAAATGTGCAGCACATACCTGCAAGCCAGGACAAAATAGCAGTGTCTGCTAAAGTATATATGCACTTGGTAATGGAATATGTTAGTATAAAGAATCACCATTACTTTGGGATGTTATTTCTTCCTTTCTACAGTGTGTGATAATGCATATATCGACTTGGCTTTTTATTGCCCTCCATGCCATCTTTTCATATTCTTCATTGTCTAGAAGTCTAAGGAAAAATATTAATATAAAAAATTACAGTATTTGACACTAGCACCTTTCCTTGTTATTGTTATGTATTATAAACAATGCAAATAAATTATGTTAGGTTAAAAGAGATTTTTTTAAAGTAATTTTAAGGTAACATACTTTGTTTCCACCTTAATAACAAGTGTTGTTTTTATGTCTAATCTATGTCTAATACATCTGCATAAGGAGGTATGAGAAAGTGAAATGTCATTGTCTTCAAATCTGTTTTTAAAATTATCTAAAAATAAACTGTCTGCACTGCAACCTCACTTAGAACAGAATCTTCAAAATCAGAGGTGAAAAAAATTGCTCTCTGGGAAAGATGGTGTCTTGGTTTTTGCAAAGCAGGATGTAGCCAAGAGTATGTATTCTACCACCAGGTCTTAAAAACAGGTGGGGCAGTGTCTCTACCTTTTCCACAACCCATCTTTCCTCCAGGGACACATTGTCTGTTTATGGGCCTTTGAGTCCCACTTCATGACTGATAAAACCACATCATTGCATTGTGAGATGCTCCACCCAGGGGGAGGAGCCAAACATCTCCTACCTAAATGAAAACTGAAATTTGTAACATCAAGGCAGCCTTTTTCCACTGGATTCCAGAGGAAAACCAGACCCTTCTACATCATCACTGGACCTTTGGAGGAAAACTGCATTGTTCTAGAGAATCACTCTTTCAAATGAAACCCCTGCATCACACAGGAGGACTGCAGCCACCATTTAATGGGACTGCTAGCAACACCCAGACTGACAGGATGTCAGGTTGTATTCTGACTTTATCAACGTTTTGGGTTTGTTTTTTCTGTAATAATGTATTTCTATTATAATTTTTCCTAGTAAAGAACTGCTATTCCTGTTCCTGTATCTTTGCCTGAGAGCAATTTAAATTCAAAATTATCCTAATTTGGAGAGAGGGGGTTTACATTTTCCATTTCAAGAAAGGCTCCTGCCTTTCTTAAAAAACACCTGTTTTTCAAACCAAGACTGATGGCAGTTTATTTCTGCCAGACTGACTTCATCAAAACATACATAACCTTATTCTTTCTGTTAGCATTAGGCTGCAAATAAAATATTAGTCAGTTCCATTGTAATTTAGAAGTCCGTATTTGTGTGTGAAAAGGAAATAGTTCTTTCTGTATTTGGGAAAAAAGAAATATTTATTTGTTTGCTTTATTCTTCCTATCAAAGTGATAATGCCCACTGGGGTGGAGAATTTAAATCAAAACTCCCACAGAATTAGTTCAATTTATCACATCTCTATTTGTCACCACCATGTAGATGAGATGTTTATAAACATGAATAATGTATACCAAATTACAAACACTGTGTATTTCGAGAAAAATTAAAGGAAAAATTAGTCCCCTAAGGAAAATGTTTGTATAAATTATGTTGATTGTTTCATAAACACAAAGGCAAACTATTTATAAGAAACAATGTTTCTATTTTTCCTCTTGGTAAACTTTTCCCAGACTGATTTGTAGTAAAGCATTCAATACGAAACTCTATCTTTATATGGATATATTTGAAATAATTAAACTGTGCTGCTTTACTAATTTTCTACATTATCTGATAATAAGAGATTGATTACCAAAATCACATAGTATTCCCCTAACTTAGTCAATGAAATTATTATCTTGAGTCATTACATGTCTCTTGAGTACCCCTCAAGATTCAGTCATGTTGCCACTATTTTGCTATACATTGGAGAGGTTTTCTCTTTAGTGAAGACTAGAAGATACATTGCTCCCTGAGATGCTCCTGTTTCCAAGTCTCAGAAAATCCCATGCAAAACAACGCAGGCAGCAAGATCCAATTCTTTTCACCACACAGATACCTGGGGGTATATGTGATGGATTGGTCATCATGTCAAAGGCATTCAGAAGCTTTTGTTTGGGGAGTAGACATGGCAAAAAAGTACTGAATTATCTCAGATTTCCTCACATTAAAATAGCTATTGAAATTAGTCTAATAACAAATTGTTATGAGTTTATGTACTAAATAAAAAACATATAATAATCCGAATATTTTGCAGGAATGGCCAAATTGAAAAGAAATATTTTAACAATTCATTTACATTGGCATTAAATGACAGACACAAGATTTCTCTTTCTCCATAAAATTTGGTAAGCAGCCCTATTGAAACAATTCAAAGCTCCAGTCTAGTTCTCACTGAAGACTTTGTGTGACAACAAATTTAAGTACACACCTAACCCTGGGGTTGATTCAAATTTAAGCCTTTCCTCTGCTTCTTATGTGTTAACATTTCTTCATCATGTTCTTGTGAAGTCAAGACAGAAAGAATGTCTCACATCTTCCTATCTCAACAGCAGTGGTCTTCATGTACCACAAGAATCAGTTACTGGCTCTGTGTCCTTAGTCTTTAACAAGTGCTTGACCCTTTATGACGCATAATGCCTTTTTTCCTTCATTAATCTACAAAACAAATACAATTACTATTAACAGAATTTAAAAATTCCTTTTCAGGGAGGGCAGATAGCAATAATGAAATCATGGTATATTTGGACTCCCAGCTTTGTCAATATTTAGACCTGGTACAACCACTAACCTTATCTCTTCAGCTGTTACATACTGAAGTCCATAGTAACAAGAATGTCTTCATAATCTTTGATAATTTTTTTTATCTTAGTAATTCCATATTGGCTATTATCATGCAGCCTTCCAGATTCAAAATAACAGTTATGTTCATTCCTGAGATACTTGGAGATGAATCTAAGTTAAATTTCATCTCATTGATGCACTGAGGCCCTACAAAAATGCCTTGATAGCAAGTCAAGACCAAGCATGAAGTATGGTTCATTTTGACCTGCTTTTAAAAGGGAATATGCCAAAAAACATAGCCCAAAGTCATTTTAGGCTTGCTATTATGCTCATATTGGCTTCCATTAGTCAAGTTCTTCACAGAAGACTCAAGAAAACAGCTAGCTATTCAATTTGTCATATGTTTTATCCAGTCGGCAAGTTATGAAGTGACATTTCTACTACATTATTGATCAAAAATAGCCACTTTCGGGGAAAAATATTGAATAAGAATAAATTTTTAAAAATATGCCTTCCCATGAAAGCCATAATTGTAGCTAAGCAAGTGAAAGTATTCAGAATTGCAGGCATGTAATCAATTCCAAGTGGCCAACCAAGTCACTTATAAACTGCAAATAATGTGACCTCATGAAAGAAGTCAAATGATCTTGTCAATGTTATTCAAGAAAATACTCATGAATTAATCTTTTTTGCATTATTTGATCCTGTAGCTGAGGGTGACAAACATAAAAGGGTATCCCAATAATGTATTTCATATACTGCTGTGTGTAGCAGTCAGAATGGTATCTCCCTGACTTCCCCTGTACCCTGGCAGGGGGTTTAAAATCCAAGTTCCAGGCATTCCCACTTGCTCTTTCTCCCAGCACCACATCCGGAATAAAGCTGTGAACACCACCGGGAGAAGGAGCCTCTTTTGTTCTTTTACCTCCTTCCTGCAGGGCTCTGAGATTCCTTCTAGTAACTGGAGCTAGCCAGAGGGAAGCTCCAGATTGCAACTGCATCCCAACATTTGTGTTTTAAAAAGTACAACTCTTTACATATTGCACCTTACTGAATCTTAAGAAGTAAAATAAATACTTTAAAAAAAATTATTTTTAATTTTGTTTTAATTATTATCATTAATGAAGCAGCTGAGGGCTTTTATTTAAACCGTATAATAAGGTCATAGTTTTTGCATTGCTGCAAATATCAGTAGGAGGAATTCACATAAGAGCTAACCTAGGATTAATAGTAATAAATGTGCTCATTGTATTCAAAAATCCTCACGATGAAAGGTCACTGTTAGCTTTGAGTTCCAGAACTGGAACTGTCATTTAAAGACTATCAAAATCAATATTAAAAAAAAATTAGAAAAGCTTTTGAGAATCTTACCTGTGTGACTTTTGTACTAAAACAGGATGGATAGATGTAATAAAAGTAATATGGAATCATGAGTTTTGCTTTCAAACATACGAAGATGCCCATAGATAAAAGGATCATTTTCCTGATCAATAGTTTTAATTGAAGGGTAAATCTGCTGCATGAATTCTACCAAGAAACTCTTTCATTCATCTTCCTTCTCCTAGCCATCTACTGAGCAAAGAAGTATACAGTTTTTGTCATCTGCATTTCCTTGGCTGGTAAAAAATCTTCTACCCCCTACACACCACATATAGAGAAGGAGAAATTTAATTGCATCATACAGTAATGGGAAACATTAAGACAGCAGGTGTACTTATTTTTTACAGAAGCTGGTCAAATTCTATCGACAGCTGAAATTCTTGTAAAACAGTCTTTTGGTAGCACTGTTAATAAGCATACTGTTAATGGTGATAATAATTTATCTATAATATTTTGCTTTTATATCAACTGTTTCATTTCCATTTTCTTGTAAGTGGTAATTAATGGCCACTGTGTAGCAGTTAAATAGTAAGACTAGAGTGAATGACTTAAATTTATAACTTAGGCTATTTATGTCATGTTTCAGGGAAGGGTGTGGTTCTTGGCTCCATTCAAACAAGATGACAGCAAAAATAAAATTACAATAAGGAAGAGAATTTTGTCCCATTTTCATTCTAAAGCTATAAATGAAAGTCAGGTTCAAGAGAAGACATCTCTCTATATCAAACTGAGCCAAGCTAAACCAAAAACCAAATAAAACAAACAAACAAACACAACCTCAATAACCAAACTGAAGACAAAAGCCCCACATTTCCACATTTCGGTTAGTGGCAAGGAATTAGGGAACAGAATGATTTTGCCTCAAAGGAGGGACTAGTTATGAAAGTGAAGTAGAAGATGTACTGATCTGAGAAGGTCTTCCTAAAAGTTTGGCCTGACCAAATCTCTTGGTAATGAGTAAGTTGGTTGAGTTATAGTCTCACATGCATTAGTAACATGCAATAAAAAAAATTAAAATATTAAAACCCAGCACACTAGCTCATATAAAGATTGTCTGAATAAGTGGAAAAAAAGACATTATTTTTTTAAAGAGCATTAGTGGTTCTGTTGGTTTAGCATGGCCTGATTTTGGCAGCACGGTTCCACAGAAATGGCTTCTGTGAGAAGGTGCTGGAAGTTTCCATCATATCCAGCAACTCCAATCTGATGGCTCTGAGGATGGACATGCTGCTGGCCAAAATGGGCCAATGAGAGAGGCTGGTAACCTGTCTATGATAACATATTTAAGAAGAAGATCAAAACAATGTGGGGTGAAGTGTTAATTCCAGCTAGAGAAGAGGAGGAGGTGAGAACATGTGAGGGAAATAACATGGAGACACCAGGGTCAGTGGAGAAGGAGGGGCAGGAGGTGCTCCAGGCACTGGAGCTGAGATTCCTGTGGTGATGACCATGGTGAAGCAGCTGTGCCCCTCAGCCCATGGGATCCAGGGAATGCAGAGATCCACCCCAGCCCGTGGGGGAGGTGCCCATGCCAGAGCAGGTGGATACCTGGAGGAGGCTGTGATCCAGTGGCAGACCCGGGGGACAGAGGGACCCTGCTTCCAGGCTGGAGCAGCCTGTCCTTGCAGCACTGCACCCTGTGGAAGAGAGAGCCATGCCGCAGCAGTTTGGGGAGGGCTGTGTGGCCATGGGGCGAGTTCACGCTGCAGCATTTTGGGAGGACTGCTACTTGTGATATTGGAACCACACTGGAAGGGAATGAGTGGTATCACAGGGGAAGGACTCCTCTCTCTGAGCAGCAGAAGAACCCCTTGCATGATGAACTGACCAAACTTCCCATGCTTTGTCCCCTGCGCTGTTGGTGGGAAGGAGGGAGGGGCTTTGAAGAAAAAAGGTGTTTTAAGGGCATATTTTGCTTCTCATTATCCTCCTCTGATTTTGTTAGTAATAAATTCACTTTCTAGTTCTGAGTTAAGGCTGTTTTGCCCTTGAAACATTTTCTTCTGGTTCTTATCTCACCTCATAACCTTTCATTAAATTTTTCTTTCCTCTGCTTAGCTATACAGGCAAGGGTGAGTGAGTAACTTTCATGGGTGCCAGACAGTCAGCCAATGTCAAACCACTACAGTGGTGTAACATATGTTCATTACTCAATTTAACCACCAACAAATATTTAATTGTTCCTGGTTTTGATTCTGCAAATAAATAATATATTTACTTTCTCGCCTTCATCTTACCAAAAAGTATTGTAATGTATTTAGGTGTCTACTGTGATTTAAGGGCCTTAGAATATCCTATCTGACAGTATTGTTTGCAAGGAGAAGGAAGAAAAAAATGATGAGGAGAAGGAAAAGGGAGAAGAGAAGGATATGAACTAGAAGAAGAAAGAGAAGGAGGAAAAGAAAAACAGAAGAAAAATAATAAGCAAGAGGTGTTCATTACTTATCTCTTCCTTTCTCCTGTTAGCAGAGTCCAGTTTTCTTGTCATCATGCTGGTTTTCCCTCAAAAAAAGCTCCCTTTCATCAGGGGTTATCATGTAGATATTTACCTGCAAGATGTGGAATCTCATAGTAGGTTCCCCTTAACTCTTGGAAGATATAGAATGAACACCTCCATTATTTTTAACCACCTTACCGTCCGAATAGATCATGGCAGAACAATGTAGGAATGAGAAACAGCAGATAAAATTTAAAGATGTGTTAATGACTTAGGATCCAATAAGAGGCAAAATATAACTCTCATCTGTCATGGGAATTCAGGTTACATATATGATGTCATTCTGGAGATCACTTGATGAATATTTATTTATTAGGTCACTAAACCTCTGGGTTTTTGGTTTGGTTAACATTTAATCTCCATTTAGTCTTTGAAATATAACTTTTTTAAGGAGGACTGTGAAACAATCCAAAATGCTATCGAATGCATCTGTAAGAACAGTGCAACATGGCACTGTTTTTTAAATAAAAAATAAAAAAAGTCACATTAAATGTCAAATAATTTGGAAAAAAAACCCAAAACAACAAAACAAGAACAGTTGAGAGAAAAATAAGTTGTTTTACTGTAGGCAGCATGCATTGAGGTGGAGTCAATTTAATAGCTTAAGCAAATGCTGAGAACCCAAGCAAATCTGTTCAACCCTTCCCAAGAGAAACTGAAAATCCTTGATGCTGCACAGGCCCTGCTCAGCAGTAACAAAAACATTCCTGTGTTATCAACATTGTTTTCAGCTCAAAACCAAACATAGCCTCAACCAGCAAGCTGTTACTACACGACATCCTTGTCTCTAAATTGGAGAGATAGGGATTTGATGAGTGGACCTCTCAGTGAATAAGGAGTTGTTATCTGCATCGTTGTCACAGAGCTGCTGTCAGCTCAATATCCAAGTGGAGATCAGCATCACATGGCATTCCTCAACAGCCTGTATTGAGACTGGATTTTTTTAAACATCTTTATCAAGGACATGGACAGGGAGGGGATGGAGTACAGCAAATCTGCAGAGAGGGACCTTGACAAAATGGTGACCTGGATCAGTGCAAACCTCATGAAGTTTAATAAAGACAAATTAATTCTGCACCTGCCTCAGGGAAATCCTCAACATGAGTACATTGAAAGCACTGCACTGGGTGAGACCCTATCAGGAGCATTGTGCTAAGGTCTGGAATCCCCAGTATAAGAAAGATGTGGACATGCTTGAACAAGCCCAAAGGAGGGTCAAGAAGATGAACAAGAGGGTCTGAATCACCTCTCGTATATGGAGAGGCTAAGAGAGTTGGGATGTTCATCTTGGGAAAGAGAAGGCTTCAAGAATATGTTAGAGCAATCTTCCAGAAGCTAAAGGTCTACTGGAAAGCTGGAGAGTGACTTTTCACAAAGGCATAGGGTAATAGAATGAGGGGTAATGGCTTCAAACTGAAAGAAAGTAGGTTTGAATTAGATAGTTGGAAGAGGTTCTTTACTGAGAGGATGGTAAGGCACTGAACAGGTTACCCAGAGAAGATGTAGATGCCCTCTCCCAGTGAGAATACATAACAGTTTTGTGAAAGACATCTGATCACTCTTCAAAGTGGCATGAAGTAGGTTTTTGCAACCAGAAACACACCAGTTTTGTATGCCTGTGTTTAACAGAGGCAGACGCAATCACGAACAGCTGAAAAAGCAGCATCTTAGATGTCCAGACAGTACAAAGAAATCTGCCCAACATACATAGGTTTTTGTCTGATGGCAAGTAAAAAAGAAAACACAGAATAGCTGTAGGCAGCTGTGGATAAGTAAGGAAATTTTACATTTAACATAACACATTTCATAAAGCTCTTTAACGATCACACTATTCCAAAATTAGGGCAGTAACCTTGTTTTGAATTTGCAATTACACAAGCTTTGCAGGTACCTAACAAAAAGCTGTAAATCTGTAAGTATAACAATAATTTTGGAGGGTATCTTTGCAGTATCAAGGGACTTGACCAGTTTTCATTAAAAGTTCAGATTCTTCATATTCAGCTGTTTTCAGTGGGAAATTAAATTACAGTTCCTACATGAATTTCAAATATCCTTGTTGTACTAGTAAAATATAACTATGGACTTCTAAATGTGTTAACTGTATAGATTCAATATGTTTTGCCACTGCCTCTGTTGGTATTAAATAATCACACTTGTCACAATTTCTATTAGACTTTGTTCTTTGTGACATTTTAAAGTAATCTTAAGATAATTCAGAAATGATTTATGATTCTTTCTAGTGCAGCACTAAGTTTTTTTTAAATAAGTGATATACTTAAATTTTGCCACATCTTTGTGTACTTGGAAAACATCATAGGAAGATTCATATATGCCTTATATACTGTAGCTTGGTTCCTTGTCTTATCTAAATGAAAATGGCATTGATTTCATAGACCTTCCTCTCCCATGCAATTAGGAGGTATTAGGGACAGTAGATCTACTTGCTGATCCATGTTTAAATTTTACAAGATTTACAGTTCTCCTGAATTATTTTTAGTTAAAAATCTCTAAGCAGGATTTTACTTGTGTTTAATTCTCATATATATGGTATTGGATTTTGATTATATATTTTCAGAAAAAATTAATATTTGATTTTTTAAGTTAATACATTATAAAAATGTATAGCTCTTTTTAGGAAAGGTCCTGGCAACCACCACCTGAAAAACTCTCTCCTTGTCTTGTTTAAACCCAGACTGTGGGTTTTCCCAAAATCATGAAGTTGTGGGAAAAAAATTCCCTTTTTCCTATTGCAACAAAATTTAATACTTATTTTAACATCTCATTAGCCTTTTGTCTGGTGACTTGATTGATTGCAATGGAATCAGTAAAAGATTCTGTTTAAACAGACATCACAATACTGCCCACATTCTGGACCATTTTTTCATCCATTATTCTCAGCATCATTTATTTACAATACCGTAATCATGGGCATTTTAGTCACTGCTTTCAATTTTTCCTGAAGATTTTGGATTCCAGGAAGAAATAGTGTTTAATAATCTAAATGCTTCCAACAGAAAATATTGTTTTCAAGAAACAAAAATATAATTTTCAACAGCAGCCTCTGGAGCACAAATTGGAACAGGAATTAGACCATCTCGTTTGCTTTGGCAGGTGGTAAACTATGAATCCACGAAACAGGGAAGTAGGAGAGAAATAAAAATGATACATGACAAAAATGTCTGAATTTGAGGCCTGAGCTATGAGAACAGCTATTCTTGAAGCACAGTAGTATAGCTGCTTTTCCTGAACAGAGTCAAAACTCATGGTTTTTGTACACTGGAGATGGATGTTCTCAAAATCAACAGCAAAAGGCAAATGCATCAGGACTGATTATGGGTCATAATTAGAAATTCAGTTCCCTCCTATGCCATATTTCATGCTCAGAAGTATCAGTTCTTGATGATCCTGCTGATATCTAGAGTTCTAAATAGAAGAAAGCCCCTTGAAGGGGTAAAGATTTCGTCTTTTTAAAAAAATTTTTTTACTTGCTAATAGTTTCTGCAAGCACTGAGTGTGCACATAGATCAGACTGAAGTTCTCTTTCCTTGGCTGGTGGCACAAGGAAGACCCACCTTTTTCTGTAATGAGTACTACAAAAATAATGCAGGACAGTGAGCTATCATAAATTCAAAATAATTGCACATTACATTTTAATTGAAATCGGCCTCATTAAGAGCACAGGATTGGCAGACACCAGGGAAGGAATTATTTTCTCTATCAAGAAAGTTTTTTCCAATTAAAAATAATAGCTACCAATTGTATGTTCTTCTGAAACCCAGTTCTGAAATTCATGGGACTTTATTTTGAAAGCTCATTTAGAGTTACTAGCTCAATTAATTTGAGAAACTCATCTGGAGGTACTAACTACAGTGAATTTTTCCAGTAAAAAGTAAAAATAGGGAAGTCCAGATAGTATCAGTGTTTCAAACATAACTCAAGAGCTAGAAGTCTTTGTGACTTAGAGTACTTGTTTGGAAAAGGACTAATTTGAGATTTTTGTCATGCAAACAAAAATTCATTTCTGTGATTGTTGTCTAAGACCATGCTACAATTCATGGGGAGAGATGTACGTAGCTTCACTGGTTTTGAAATAAGTGCAACTGTCCTACTGGACAGGTATGACACATATTTGTGTCTGTAAAGCAAGATGTGCTGGTTTGTAAAGATTTCCTGAAATTTTTCCTTGCCCAAGCCTGGGCAGCCTCTTCTGGACCTGACAAGGACCAATAAGTGCCTGATTTTTAATACTGACATTGTTATACCAATGAGAAAGTTTATGTGTCTTTGTGAAACACACATGTAAGGATGAAATCCATAGGAAAGCTATCTTTAATTTCTGGCTGTTCAGCAGGTAACTATTCTGGCTTGGGCCAGTCTGTGCGGCCCATGAGCCTGGCTGGGCCCAGGGCCAGGCCCTGGCTGGGGATGGGAGGCCCTTGGGCCGCCGCCATCCTGGCTGCTTCCCCTCCCTCCCCGTGGGGCAGGAATGCTGCTGCTGCTGCTGCTGCTGCTGCAAACACCCCGGGAGCAGCTCCAGGAAGGGGCTGCCCCGCTCTGCCCTCCAGCACAGCAGGGACGGGTCGGGCTGGGCTGCCCACCATGGCCCTGTGGGCGGTGGGGTGGCTGAGCCAGTTTTTCTCCCTCTGAATGCAATGCAGCCAAGCAACACACCTCCATTGCTGGCTGGGCCCTTGCTAAGATCCTAGTCCAGCCCAACACGGCTGCTGAAAAGACTCTGTGTGATAAAATAAGTCCTGGCTGTGGCCGGGAAGAGATCACATCACCATCTGCAGACCTGGGCAAGGTATTTCACAGCCCAGAGTGAGACTTGCAGACAGTTTGTTCTCCCTCTTGAGTGAAAGAAGAGACCAAGATGGAGGTGCACACAGAAACAGCATGAAAACACTGAGGTCAGACAAAAGGAAGAGTCAGGTCCCAGATGACAGAAGGAGGAGAGTTATGGACTGAAGCTATGGAGAGGAGACTCTTGTTTCCCGATAACACATAGATGATAGGGTGCATTAATGTTTTAATTGTAGATATGTGTAGAGGCCTCGGTGTTCGAGTAAGCAGATGTTGAAATGGTTATGATCCCCTAAGTTTGAAGAGTGAGGAGATGAAGACCCCTGCTGCTTCCCAGGGAATATTAATAATAAAAAATCCTTTTCATTTCAAAAACAGAGCTTTTGTTTGAACTGTTGTAATCTTTAAAGTGTGCCCCTAAGTTTATATGGTCCTCAATAATAGTTGTGGGAAAGCTATTTGTCAAGGAAGGGATTTCTACATGGTGACTCAATTTCCATTCTCTCTGGCAGCTGATCACTGGTGACATCAAGGCCACAAGAAAACTGTTTCTTGTATAGAAACCTCCATAGATTGAAGACAGAAATCTCTTCTCCCAAGTGAGTTGGTGAACAACTTTTTTATAAAAGATGGTAAACTGACTGAATGGTATGTTGTCAGCATACCAGGAAGAAAAGAAGTGGGAGTTGAGGGGAGAAGTGTTCTAAAAGTTTTATTCTGAATTTTATTCTTTTTCCTTACGGTCTCTAATAATAAAGTTCTACTTTGTACCGTTTAAAGCTGAGCCTATTTTGCATTCCTCCTTATTCTATCTCACAGCAGGAAATGAGTAAATAATTCTAGTGGCTGCAGTGATGATTTGGCTAAAGCTAAAAACCCTCAGCATAAATTAATGCATCAGCCAGAAAATTTCAAATTAGTGAATCAAAACCACTATAAGGCCAGTGCTTATACAAGACACTGATATCAGGTCATTTCAAAGTGAGCAGCTATGAACTTTGATATTAACACCTATTCAGTAGCTTTTAGTATTAGGTACTAGACTTGCATTCCAATAAATATGTCTTAAGTGTGATTATAATTTATTTGAAGCTCAGAGAAGGTGGGAAAGAAAGGTAACTAATGTCCTTGAAGGACTCAGATGTTTTGGTGATAAATAAAATAGAATCACCAGCAAAGAAATTAGAAGTAATTCTTTATATCCCATAATAACTGATAGACCAGTTCTTATGTGAGATTATGTGAGACAAAAAAAAAACAGTTGGGGAGAGGATAACAAGAGACACAGACACACAAAATACATTTTAGATTACATGAAGTAAAATGCTGCAGTTAAGCATGTGTTACAACATCTAATACAAATTTAAGTGAGTATTGCTTCCTTTTCTGATTATTCATAGAAAACTTATGTTCCTTAATATATTTTAAGGAACAGAAAAAAATACCAGCAGATCAGGTGATTCCTGTGTTGGATATTAAAAACACACATATGAGATTATTACGTTAAGATTAAAATAAATCATTCATATTTTTCAAAATACTTAATAAGTTCTTTCAACAGGTATAAAGGAGCAAATGAATTGCCCCAAATCTGTGAGCATTTACTACACAAGTTATAGTTTAGGTACCATAATACCGTTGCATTTTCTTAGACCTTTCATGTACATATACATAAAAATGTGTTAGGATTCCTTCCTGTATAAAGTCATAGTAAAAATTGTAGGGGTTTTATTCTGTTTGCTTATTTCTGGGGTTTTTTTAGTTTTGTTGGTTTTTGTTGTTTTGGTTATCTTTGTTTGGGTTTTTTGGGGTTTTTTTGTTTGTTTATTTACTTGTTTTGGGGTTGGTTTTTTTTGTATATTATCTTACTAATCAAAACCTGGAGATGACCTGAAAACATTTGTCATTTGATTTGAAAAAAAAAAAAAAAACCAACAATTTCACGTAGTGTTACGCTGCCATTTCTGCAGGTTGCAGAAGAAATGTTCTTGTGTCAAAATTGATGATTTGAATTAGATGCAACCAGAAACATGAATAACAGAATATATATAAATAGTGCATGCGTAATCAGTACAAAGATGTACCAGCTTGTTTCTTCAGAAGCGAGAGCATTCTGCTGTATATCACAAGGTTACAGTAAACAATAAGATATGAAGTCCTAAATGCTGTAGATTTTGATGGATTATTCTCATCCCACTAACTCCAGGGAGGGGACAAGGCTAAAGTCTGCTGTGAACATCAGTTAATCTGTAACAAAATTGACAGACAGCATGTTTGCCCTAAAAGAACACTTTAATACCATATTTAAGAGATAACAAGTACTTATAACCCACTCTTTAAGAACCCACTCTTTAACACTGCAATCTACAAACAGTTTGGTGAGAATTCTAAAAATTATTATAGTTGCCAACTTCACTAGCTTTAAAATAATTTTCTCTTTAATTAGCTCCCATCTTCCTTGTGTGGGACACAATTCAAAATCCTTGAGTGTCTTCTGATCTGAAAACCTGTTAATACTTCTCATTTTAACATCTTACATTTGATAAATTCTTCTGTTGTACAAAAATAATTTCAAGGATTAACACTTATTTTGACTTAGCTCAACATGTATGTTGTTAATGCATTATGTTCTTAGCTGGTGAAAGAAAAGATATCACTATGAATCTTTGAACTAATTTATTTACCACTCTTTGCAGGAAAAGTATATATGATCTCTTTAAAACTGAATACATTTCTGCAGCAGTTAGAATATCTGCAATCTTTTTCTGCAATAATATTTTGCAAGATCAGAGTCTCATAGATTTCTCTACTTTCTTTTAAAGAAAAAAATAAAATCCAATTAAACTAAAAGCAAGAAAAAGGAATATAAGACACCAGTATGAATACAGCTTACCAAAGATCCTTCTGAGTCGTCCATTGAATCCTCTTACCAAAGCTTTTCTGGTAGGAAAGACTTTCAACTTAAGGTAAATTTTTTTTCTCATACCACTGACAAAAACTGTATAACCTGAGCTGTGTCATAGACACAGTCAGAAAGCTTTGTTTGAGAGCACCTTCTTCTGACCTGTTCCCCTCTCCCTGTATTTCTACATGTGTCATGTAGGCCAAATTGGCATCTGGAAAAAAAGCAGTGACATGCCCATGGTTGCTAGAAATGCGCTCCCAGGCATGTTCAATCAGTATAAAAATTCCTTGAAAGTTTTGGTATAGGAAAAATCATACTTTCCAGAGAAATGTAAAGACAGTATTTGTGGATGACCAGGCAACATTCCCAGCGGGCAGTTTGTGTGACTACCCTTTTTGGAGGCCAAGGAAATGTAGTAGCAGAGGTGTGTTTTTCTGTGCTGATAGCCATGCCAGCTGATCAATGAATGCTCCCAGAATAATTTGATTAAGTATTTATGTGTCCAGTCAGTAATATAGAATTTTTTAATTACTGCTTTGAAGAAATTGCAACAATCTTATTTGATCTTTGATTATGATAGGAATCATGGCCAAGACAGCATTTGGAATGATTGATTGTATTTTTCCTTTTTATAGTTGGCTTTCTGGTTCCTTGACTGAATTATAGTTTCCTTTGGATTTATAAAATGTGACACATATATTGAATTCTTTCTAAAATGTATATTCTAAATGTGTATGTTTATTTGTAGTTTAATAAAGGCACACCACACTGTCATCTATGAATTAACATGGTTCTTAAGAACTTATTTAAGGGCATAATTATAAGTATGTTGGAAAATAGTACAATTTCTTGAACAAGTGTTTCTGTAATGCTATATTCAATATCATTGAATATCATCATCATCAATATCATTCAATGTCATTGTCCATCAGCTGACATGTAAATTACACATTAAAGCTGAGTGTGATATGAAGTGCAGGAAACCTGGATTACATCAGTCTTCTGAAACTGTGGAAAGTTTTGTATCTCAGGTGCTGGAGCACCTCCAAGGAGATCAAGAAGTCCATGTTTCAGAAGTGGGGAAACATTTGGAGTTCTTTTCTTGGGAAATGCCTGCATATGCACCCAAAAGTATCTCTGGGACCTCAGTGTTACAATTTATGGGGGATCATTTTCACGGAGAGAGTTTGGGAGGAAAGACACAATTCTTGATCTATTCTTCCGTGAATAACTAGCTGAATAACTAGAAAGGCAGACCTGTCCTCTGATGTCCACTAGAAGTGGTTTGATTATATCCACTGGCATAAAACGTGTTCAAAAAACTGCAGGCCACGAGAGCAGATCTTTCCCTGGTTCCATCCTCTTCATCTCTCTGGCCCTCCCACCCCACTCCACATCCCAACCACTAACCTGCTAAAATTTGAAAGATATAAAATTGGTAAAGGGAAATTAAAGTACTTTGTTATCATGACATTATGTCATTAAGATGTAGTCTTTACATAGGGCTCAATACATTATTGACAACCAGTTCTGAAAATTCTAAATTCTTGAAAATTACTGAAAAGTTTGTGAACCGACTGATACAATAGTTTGTTTCTCTGAGATGAACTTGCATGATCCAGATTGTTCCTTTCCTACATGCCTTCAGCTGATATTGTTGTGTCACAGAATGGTTCCCTGAGAAAAACTAGATTCAGCACAGTGAGTCTGAGTGAGTTTATTCTTCTTGGGTTAAAGAATTCAAAACAATTACTAACCTTGGGGGAAATATATTTTATTAATATTTTATCTAAAATTCTTTTTAACCTTATTAGCATGATGATTGTTTTGCTACTGTGGCTGTTTTAATTAGATATTAACAAATTCCACTTCTTTCTAAGTATATCAGTGATATATTAAAACACCTGAGTATATTACCCAGGCAGATTACAGAGAGATTTTCAGTATAGGTGCATTTAAAGGTTGATATAACTTTCTTTGTTCTTTACATATTCTATTGCAACATTTAAAAGGTCTTTTCACGAAACAGCAGCATGAGCATTTAACTGAAAAAGCAGATGACAAACATAACATCTGCTATTATATGTTGTCTGCAGTTTTAGCTAAGAAGACACTTTTAAGCTAAACTGCATTTTGAAGAAGCATCCAGCAAATAATTTGACAACACATTTTATCCAGATTCATATGAAAAAAAAAAAGCTCTGTACATGGAATTGATAGGAAAAGACAGCTGCCTTTTTAGTTAAATTTGAGCATATTTTAGAATTAAACAAAACACTTTCTCCTCAACCTAGCAGCCTTTTCCATTCTTTATTAGCTCACAGTGTAATCACAAATCTTTCTCTATCAGCTGTATGATAGCTTTCTTTACAATTTAACAAGGAGTTCTATAACAGTCTTTGCCTTGTTATTGAATGAAATTTATGACGATACACAGCCTTGATTTAGAGGTATCAAAAATGCCCCAGATAAGTTATCACATTGATAGGTTACTCCTACTGTTAAAAACTAATGTTTCTTTTCTAGTTGAACCTCCTCTTTTGGACAATAAGATGCTTTTGTTTGCTGAATTAAAGACAGCAAACAAATTTAAGGTATAATTAAAGTACATTCAGATCTATCTCTCTCTCTCCAGGCAGATACTCAATGATAAGTCACCTCTTTATTCTCAACAGAAGAGGTAAATGTTTTGAGCCCACAGCTGTTGCTAGAGCTGGAATATCAGTTCTTGAAATGGGATCAGATTGATATTTTCAAATAAGTTTCTAAATAGTTACTCCACTGAAACATCTATCACACATAGCATACTCAATAGAGTGAAAAGGCCTGAAACCATACAGCTGTGCATTTTTGATACACACATATTAACAAATCTTTTTAAATATTTGACTTGACACCTGAAAATTAGCTGACAACACCAACTGTTGAATGATTACATTGTCAGGTTTCTATTTCTGCATCTCCCTTTCACAATCCTGTGTCCAGAAAGTCAACTAAGTCAACATAACATCAGGCACATAAACATTTCATAATGCTAGTCAGAGAGAGATGGAGAGCATAAGAAGTTCATAAATGGAGACCAAAGAAAAATCCATGCTGCATCTCTGTGGGCCTGAAATCATGAAGCATTAACTGATTTTTGTGATCCACATTTTTTTTGTTTATATTTCCTTGATAATACATGACTTTTTATTTTATCTTCATGAAATGAAAATGGAGATATATTGCATAATAAGTATACTTGAAGTCGCACAAAAATACTCAAACTTCAACTATGTTGCATCACAAAATATTTTGTAGAAGCTCAGGAAAGATTTTGTTCTGGTGGCACAGGTTGTACAGGGAGCACTGTGGTAAGAATCTGCTAGTTTAGGCTCTTCTGTTTTGTGGGAATCTTACTTAAACACTGTCACAACATGAAGATTCCTGTTTTCCCTTTAGTCCTTGAATATTTTTGGTGGTATTGAGGATTGATCAGAATTGTTATTTCCTTGTCTATGGTTTCTTTTTTTATAAAGAACACTTTTTATGTTCTGCCAATTTTATGACAAGATTTTATGGCATGATGCAAAGAATAACATAAAGTTTAGTGCCAAGCCTCAGAATAAAGATCAAGGATGGCAATCAAAGGACAACACAAATAACCTACAGGTGACCTGGGATCAATGCCAATTCAAGGCCTGCTGAAATATTTCTGGTTAGTCCTTTGTGTGAATGGTAATCTAGATAAAATTTGTTAAAGAGCTGGTTTGTGCAGAAATCTGGGGAAGGATCTATGAGTGAAATGGAAAAAACCCCAAAATATAGACTAATGAAGACCAAGTAATGCTGTTTGTCTAGGTAGGAAACTCTGAAGTGCTTACTTAGTGTGAGAGCCCAGTACTAAATACCATTTCATGGGATTTTATCTGCTATGATTTACAGAGTTAGATTGAACATCTGAAACAAAATTCATTATGTAGAAAAGATGCTATTTATCAAGTAATTAGGTAGTTAGAAAAATCTGTGTTCGGATACTTTAAAAAAAAGAAAGTAAGTTGAAGGGTTTTTTTAACCAGCAGCTAATATAGCCTTATTTGTTAGAATAGCCTATTCTCTGTTGCAAAAGTGTGCCATAATCTGACAGACTATTTAACACATCTAGGAGTTTTTCAGATTGTTATTTTAAACGTATGACAAATTGGAACAAGACATAGTGTTGAGTCCTTTTCTTTTTTTCATCATGTAATAGAATTTTTCAAGTTCTAAAATCTGCAAGATGTGCCTCTAAATACAGAAATAAATTTCAGAAATTCACATTATTTGACTGATTTTTTTATATTATTAAATTTTGAAGCTAGATAGTCTTGAAAATAATTTTCTTGTGCTTGATATATGTATTAACGATTATTTGGCAGATAGTCTTGAAAATAATTTTCTTGTGCTTGATATATGTATTAACTATTATTTGGCAACTAATATTTGTGGAGTAAAATGGTATGAACAATTACATGTTACTCTAAATTTCACTAAAAACTCATAGGTTTTCTCAAATCACAATGGACATAAAACATATTTGTTCTATAACAAAGTTAATAATTTCCAGGGGGAAATAAAGCATTCCTTGTAGTAAACCTTTCTATTGTTTTCCTGTAATCTCCTTGGATTTTGTTTGTTTATTTGTTTTGGCTTGTTTTGTTGTTTCTTTGGGTTTGGGGTGTGTTTCCTTTGGGTATTATTTTGGGTATGTTCATTGGTATTCTACTTATTTAGGATATGAAATGTACATTTAAAAAATAAGCAGTGATACTTTTTTATTTGTGCTTTGATTATTGATGTTCCCATTTTCAAAATATTTGAAAGAAATTATTTTGATTTTTGATTTTTTAAAACTTTATGCAAAATATTCTCAAGTTGGAAATGTATTGGTTGTTTTTGAACAAGTGGGAAACAAGTACTTGAATTTTTTAATCAGCTTTTATAGAATCTATTTATTAATCATATTTTGCAATAGTTTTCTCATGGGAAAATTATGATCTGTCAGTCAAATAAAATCCAGCATAACCCCAGCATCTTTCAAAAACAACATAAAGGTCAATGGAATTAAGGTTGTGGACTATCATTAAGAAAAATGGCAACTTGAAAAAGTAATATTTTTTTCATTCTGCTCATTTGGAGTGATGTCTAGAGCTGCCTTCCCTCTGTGTGCTCTCTGCTTCCTGACAAAGTACGGGGCCAATATTTTTCTCTTAGTGCAGATTCACTTCATTGTCATTCTGACATTTAAAAGGCAATAACCATTTTTAAAATGGCATTTCAACAAATGGCAAATTTGACCTCATGTTGAGAACAATAGATGAAAAAAGAGCCTCTGTTAGAGAAAATTTGAAGCAATAATCTCTACCAATGAACCAAAAAATCAAAGAATGCAAATACAAGTAATTTGTAATGAAAAATTTTATAATCAAATTTATTTGCTGTTTAGAATGAGAAGAAGAGAAAATACAGTGTGCTTGTATGAATTGGAATGAATGTACAAAGGAAGAAAAATACACATCATATTTCTTCAAGGCTTCACAAATTAAATTTGGTAGAAGATCAAGGGAATAAAATTCAACAGTGATTCAGGAAAAAATATTGAAAGAACCCAGAAGTGTTGCAACGTAATCTAACTTGGGGCCACAAAATGCTTCTAGTGATGCATGTTTAATAAATAGTGCAGATACACTGAAAACATAAGAGTGCTTATGTGACTTCACTTATATTCCATACTTTATTAGCATTGGCTTAATCTGAATATGATTAAAAATGTTGTCTTCCTTAAATGAGAATTTGTCTCCTTCATGTTTTTTTCTACGTTAACTGATTCAGAGCACTCCTATAAATGAAACCCATCCTAAATTCTTTCATATTTACTTACTTCTCTACTTCAGAGCACAGTTGATCCAAAAGCACTTTTTGATACTAAAAGTTCTGTAAGTAAAGATACTTTGAAGTATTTCCAAATTCTTTCCCTCATTTTCGGGTTTTTAATTAATTTTGTAACTAACTAAATGCATTTCTTTCTTTTCTAATTTTATTTTTTTTAAAGACAAAAGAGCTCCTAAGTTACATTAGAAAGCATGGATGTGTGTGGATGTATTTGAGATACCATTTGCAGAAAACCCCAGGCTAGACCCCAATACACGAAAAAGATGCATTTTACAAACAGGGGAAAACATCAGAGCATGGCAGGAGGTCCCCTTCCAAAAAGGAACACAGGTCCTTTTTGCTGAGTTTCTGCCTAATGGTGCTGCATCTTCAAACATCAACACCATATTAATCACAGAAAAGAATACAAGTTGCAGATCAAGTCTGCTGCCTCCTCTCTGATGACTTCACATAAAAGATGTCCCTCTCATCCAAGTAATTCAGGGATGAAAAATATTACAGACGTTGAATTTATGTGAGTGTTTAGTATGTCATCAATTTTGTGAGAAATAAAAGAACCAAACAGGCGAGTGTACTTTTCTTATCCTGTCAGCTCAACAAAGTCTAAAAGTCATCAATTTAATTATTAAATCCTTCCAGGATATTTTAACCCTTCTTCAGTAGTCTACTTCTACATCTTTTGGGTTGACCAAACCCAAAGCTGATTCAAAAGAATGAAGTCATAATTACTGCACTGATACCTTCATATATTTCCCCATCTTACTGTAATTGGTTCTGTCATAATGGCAGACTAAGTGGTTTTTTCCTTTTTTAATTTTATTAATTAACAGAGCTTGCTGTGAAGAAAAGCATGAATGAAGCAGATAAGCATAAAATATCCAGTGATGCCCTGAAAGTGAACAGATCTTTTCTTTGCCATGCAACAGTTTTTTTTCAATTTTGATTTTGATTTACATAAATTTATCTGCATGTGTCTGTTTTTGTTCACACAATTTTAAGAAAAAATAGAAATATTTATGAGAAACAAAGATGTTGCTCATAAATTTTTCAGGTTTTTAATGTTTTAGGTCTCAATGTGAGTGATCTTTTAAACATAAGAATGTTTATTTTATCCCTAGTTTGTTACATTTCTAAAAACAAATTGTACTTTTAAGGAATGAAAAAAAAAATTATACATTACTTTTTCCTGTTCACTCACACTATCTGGTTAAATTAGTCTTGATTTTCATTTCTAAACTGTGGGAAGAGGGAATTCAGGTTCCTTCTGAAGATTGCCCTTGAAAATATTAAACATTAGCTCTACAAGTTTAATGTTGGATTAAAGTTTAATGTTTAAAGTACCTTCAAATTAAAAATACAAACACTGTGAGTGGCTTTCCACAGACACATGCAAAGTTTAAGGATGGTACCAGACCTCTGGTGTGGGAGCCCAGGGCATACCCCTGGCCTCCTTGCGGGTCTCAAAACCCCCCTGGCAAGGGTCTCAAAGACCTCCGAGTGAGACCCTGGTGTCACAGGTGCTGAGTTCTGACCCCTGGGGGAAGTTGTCAGCACAAGGAGAATGGAAACAAGCTGCCAAAATTAGTGAAGTGTAAATTAGATTGTTAGAATGTAGATAAATAGACTTTTGGGAATGTTTATTATAAGGGACATGTGGCCAAGATGGAGAATTTGGTGGGTGGACACTTTTTCCTCCTTCTTCTCCATGTCATCCATGTTGGGTGACACGTTGGCTCTCTTGGATTGGTTGGGGTCAGGGCTGGACCATTTAATAAAATTGTATTGTATTGGTAAAATTTTGTAAACATGTAATACGTAGTACTAACTATATAAGATAAGCCCTGCCTTGACCAGGCAGATTCCACCATGGATGCCAGGCTGAGCAGACCGCTGCTGGCCAGGCAAAGTGTCCCAGAGATAAGAAATAATAAACAATCCTTGGAACAAGAGAAAACCATCTCCAGCAATCTCTCTTCGGCTGCTTCAGAGAAAACCAGGGTTTGAACCACCTTCGTGTCCCTCTGGGGTGATCTCAGAGCAAAGGAGAAACTTCAGACTGGGACATCTGGATCAAAAATAACTGAAAGTATTCACTTTTTTCATGCCTTTTCATGCCATTCTCGTTTCCATGGGTAACTTATGCTCATGGAATTTTGAATAAACAATTTTTTCAACACAGGTATTTTAAATTAGGAGTTAATACTAGTGTGGGTTTTGAGTCAGAAATTTTTATAAGAATTTTATTTGTCCAATTGATGCAGCTATTTCTGTATATAGAATAATAATCTTGACAAGGCATTTTAAAAAATTGCGTTAGCATATTTTACGATTTTTTTTAGAAACTTTAAGTACAATAGGCACATTTTATAACCTGAAGTCAGAGAAGGACCAAATCAGTGGACTGGGAAACTTCTGGCTTTTTTTCCACAAATAATTTTTTTTTTTTCACAACATAATCAACTTGTTATTCAGTGTAGAAATTATGGAAAGAGTATTTTTAAAATGCCTTATGCGAAACCAGAAAAAGTGACTACTGACTAAAAAGCTACTACCAAAGGGCAAATATTTTAGGTTGTTGTTAGAAAGACTAGGAATTTATTCAAATCCCAAGACCACGACTATGGCTTGGTACCAAAATGTCATTCATACCAGCTACCATCCAAAACCTATATATTGCAGATGTCAAACTGACCCAGAGATGGAAGTTTTCTTGGAGCTTTTTATGTAGTGCCTTGCTGTGAGTAGAATTACTTATTTTATATTGAATTATCTTTTCAGTAGCAATCTTAGGTATGGTTGAAGGCTTCTATTAATGTTCTTGTTTTCCTATCTCTGTATATAATTTTAAAGCTCCTATGAATGAAAAATCAATGGTCTTTTTTATCATACTCTAATCTTTCCAACATTTGACAAATGTTGCTCTATTTACCTGCAATTTCAAACACTTCATGTTTCAAAAGCATTCTATAATAATAATGTTGTAAATTTTTTAGGTAATACATGTAAGACTTAGTTTTTTTCATTTTATATTGAAAAATCAGTCACTTACTGTAATATTGTGTCCAGTGGTCCATATAGAGCTTCATTTCCATTTGTATAATGGTAGGTTTATGTCTCTTTCATATGTAAAATATTTAACACATAAAAATACTGTAGGTTTCTTTCTGGTCCAAAATACTTTCCATTATGTTATTCAGTAATCTACTTTAGAAACCCATTAAAAATAAATATACTGAAGTCTGAAGAACAAACTATTTAAAGTTGAGCCAAGTTATTTTTATAAGTTTTTAATTTTTGGAAATCTTTATTACAAAACCTAGGACAGTTGTCTTGATTTCACAGACAGAACAATTTTGTCTTAATTTTTTTCATAATATTTACATGTAGAAAGATAGCAAGTAGGTCTGATAAGTGAGATGAGACTGTGCAAGTCTTCATCACAAATATACCTATTGCAAAAATGTAAGACTACTGTATGCCCATCTGTTGACTTAAAATTACTTTGTGAAGCACACACATATCCATGAGGATAAAATATTAAAGCAATGCAACAAGACACCCACTGTAGGTCAGAAATGAAAAACACTCCTTGAAAGAGCTAACAAGGCAAGGAGGTGGGTACATATCAAATGGGTAGTGCTTGCTTTCAGGGACATTTTATAGGACTAGGCAGTAATTTGGTGTACTACTCTACTTCAGGTGTCTTCTTGGCTTCAAAGTACTTGACGGGCTTAATTTACTGGTTACTGAAAAACATGTATAGCATAATCAATACAGACTGAAAAACTGCAGAAAATAGCATGAAATCAGATTCTTCCATGGTTGCTTAATCAACTTTCTTCCACTGCCATAAATGTGCCATTCATCTATGTGTAAATATATATATCTATGTGCATGTGTGTGTGTGTGAATGTGTGTACAGAATTATTTAGTGCTAATAATTGTAGTCCCAGCCACTATGAAATGAGACCAACAATAATTCTCATTTTTTTTCCCTTTTTTAAGTAAAATGTTAAGGGTTGAAATCAGTTTCTGAATGATCTTTAAATGAAGGATCCTATCTGGTTTTGTTTCACATGCATACATGCTTTATAACCGAGAAACTGTGCTGCTCAAGGACATATGGGCTTCTTTTATTTTTAGTGAAAGGAACAAGCTGTGATTAAGAAATAAAATCATCCGCTGTTGTATAACATCTGCCAGTTTGGAGAATTGCTACAAATGCCAGGGTGTACATATAAGCATTTCTCATGGTGATAGCACTGTCTCTGAAGATAGGCCAGCTTAAAGGTATGCATGGGGGCTTAAAATCACATGGAGTGAAACTCTGACTTAAGCTTGGTCTCACAAACCTGGAGTCATTGTTTCAGTACAAGGGAAATTTCAGGCTGAAAACAGTGTGTTCTTCCACACATTGTTGTGTTTCAGGGTTTATTCTGAGACTCGAGGCTTAAAATCAGGAAATTTTAGGCTATATATTTAGAACCCATCTGCATTAAATAAGGAATTTAAGGTCAAAGGGAAATCAAGACAGAGTTTTGTGTGCATCTGAAATAATCTTTCTGGTTTTGACTAACTTCAGAAGATAGTTACCAAGTGTAGACAGTCTGTTAGGAAGCTCAGAATAAAAGTTTTTTAGTTGGAGTTACAGCCCATCAAATACAAGGATTCAGAGAGGGTCTTAGAAGCAAAACTAAAACCTTGAAATTGTTTTCTGTTAACGTTTCCACTACTTTCTTTAAAGGTTCTTTTATTTCTTTGTGTCACTTTAAAGCTTATTTAATTACTTCACAGGATCCAGTTCAGCCTCAGTCCCTTACATGTCACAATACAATGATTATTCCTTGTAAAATTCTAATTAAAACAAAATTGTGATTTATTATCATCATAATGTTACCTTCATTCTTTTTTTACTTCAAGCAAATGTCAAAATAACAGAAATATAATAAATACCTGACTGTTTTTTCTAGCTTTTGTTCTTGCATTTTTGTTTTAACTTAAAAGATTTTATAATAAGAGCAAAATGAAACCAATACAAAGAAAACACATTATTCCATAATTATCTACATGGTAGAAGCAGCTGCTTTTAATTGCTCCTAAACACACTCAAAATTTTCCTACAATTTTGCCTTACTTATTTTTTAGGCAGTAATAATTTGAGAACCTATACATGTGAATGACGTTGATCTTGATCCTAAAAGTGAAAAGGTAGGGGGAAATGACTAATTTCTCTGACTATAAAAAGCTTAAAGAAGTCTTCTACTACCAAAGGTGGCCTGCAAAAAAGCTGTAGTGGGACATTTTGTGAGGGTATATGGTGATAGGACAAGGGAAACAGCTTCAAACTGAAATAAAGTAGATTAGGATATTAGGAATAAATTCTTTAATCTGAAGCTAGTGAGGTACTGAAACAGGTTGACCAGAGAAACTGTGGGCACCCCATCCCTGTAAATGTTTAAGGCCAGACTGGTGGGGTTTTGAAGCCCCTGGTCTAGTGGAAAATGTCCTGGTCTTGGTAGAGGGGTTGGAGAAAGAAGATCTTAAAGTCCCTTCCAACCGAAACCATTCTGCGATGCTACAATTCCATAAAGATTACAGAATTTTTCAGTGCCATTTATGAGGTGTATGTATACATATATACATGCACACATATATACACTTTCTCAATACAGTTATATTAATCAACCAGACTCTGATGCCAGAATATTTTTGTTCTATTACTCATGCCTGGAGGGGCTAGGGACTGCTCAAGAAACATTCCTTTGTGTCTAACAAGCTGCATATGCTTAGATTTAAGCATAAAATAGCAGTCTTCAAATACTTCTGTTTCTTGTTGCATAAAGATAAAGCAGCAGAGTTATTCTCTTGTTAGAGGATGCCAAACACAATTCTATGAGGGTATATGAAATCTTTAAGATGCCTTCCAAACCAAACCATGCTATCATTCTGCAGACACTGCTGAAGGCCTGGGCAGATTTCAGCCAGGCCTTTTCTCAGGTTCTAAGTCTGTTTCTCAGGCTGGGACACTTTCTCAGCTCTAACTGGATTTTTCCCAGGGTGATAGCTTTCTTACAAATAGAAAGGAATTAATAAACATGAGATTAACACCTGGTGGGACAGTGCATGATGTTTTCTCCTATTGCCCAACAAACTGCTGTCCCATTTGAGATTCATGAACCATCCTATAAATGTTGGTCGGGTTATAATAAAGTGCTTTTTTCCTTCCACCTAAGAAGTGTCTTGCTATTACTTGCCACTCATAGCAAACAGCAACATCATTCTATAAGTCTTTTGTTTGAACTAAAAATATTGACTCTCAAAAGCTGCAAAAGGAAAATTGATAAAATATATCGGACCATCAGTTAACAGTTTTGCTTTTTATTCTTTATTTAGCTCAGGACATGACCTTTGTGAGAATAATAATGTTAATCTATTAAAAATTAATTTTTTTTCATTTTGATTTTGAGGAGGATATGTGTGTGTGTGTGTGTGTGGTAGAGAGAGCATCACTACAGAGAGCATTTTGTTTTGGCACAGGGCAGTTCCCTTACTTTATATTTGAGAAAGATCAATATAGTACTTTGCTTTCAGGACAATTTCAAACCATGCATGCTAAAAATAGTAGGAGACAAACTCCAATCAATGAGAAGGAAAGTAAACGTTATATAAGAATGTAAAAAATAAATATATTTGCCCTAAAACAACCTCACAACCCCAGTTCTCTCAGCCTTCCTCAATAGCAGATGTGCTCCATCCCTCCTATCATCACCTTGCTGTCCCCCTCTGGACTCTCTCCAGCACTCCATGTCCTTCCTGCGCTGGGCCCCAGGGCTGGAGGCAGCTCTGCAGGTGGGGTCTCACCAGAGTGGGGCAGAATCCCCTCCCTCTCCTGCTGCCCATGGATGCAGCTCAGGATCCACTTGGCTGGAAGTGCCCATGGCTGGCTCATGTCTAGTTTAAAGCTCTGCCAAGGAGTGCTGCTAGGTCCTATGCAGACTGAGCAAGGGGAGTCTTGTCTGATGCCAAGATTCCTAGAATGGTTTTGTAGGCCATTCCATTGTGAAAAACACACAATTTTGGTGATGACACAAGCTGTGGAGCCATGTATTAGTAACTTACTGGCTTCCTGAAGATTTTCCCATTCGAGGTCTGAGGGGAACTGCAGGTTGCCCTGTAGGTTGGGCCTGTTTGTCATATTGGGCTCTCTGTTCCTCTTAGAAGGGAGCAATTTATGACTATAACCCATCTCCACTTCCTCTTGGAAGAATATTTGATGCAGGAGATTGATCTTTCTGATTGTGGTGGCACCTCTGATGTAGCTATACCTTCATCATCTTTAGGTTAGTCTTCCATGTACAAAGCCTCATACGTATTGTATACAGGCATCTTGTGGGGTGCAAAGATTTTGTTTGCCACTTCAAACATAGACTACCCTCCATTTGGTCTTTTCTTCACAAATTTTACTTACTTATTTTTGAGGGATGGACAGAGGAACAACTTGTTTTTGAAAATTTTTTTTTAGTGGCTACTCCTCGCTGTTTCCATCAGTCTATGTTTTTTTCTGAACCTGTAACACTTCTTAACCTTTCTTACATCATCCCACAGCTCTGCTACCAGGCTGAGCAGGTCATTCACCTGGTAACATCTGACAACCCTTCTCTCTGCTACATCCAGTGAAAGGCTTAGGCACTCCCTACAGACTGAAACCCGGACAGCTGCATGTTTTTGGGTACTCTGTCTAGCTCCCTCTTAGGGTAGAGGAAGAGCAGAATCTTGAGGTTTTCCTCACACACAGTTATTTCAAGATAGCTGATTTAGAGAAACCACAGCAATGGCAAAAAAAAAAAAAAAAAAAAAAGTCAAGGTAAATATGAGAAGTCCAAAATAATGTAGAAACAGATCTATGTCACAAGCACATATTCATCACTGAATGTTTCCTATTATTCAAAAAAATATTGTCTTTGGAAGACGTCAGTTAAAATGCCAGTAATAAAATTGTATATGTTCCAGCATGGAGACTTGCACACCTGAAGATACCCATTTCAAATATATGTAATCATTTTACCTTGATCCCTTCATAGGTATGGTCTTTATCTGTCGTAATTTGAGGGAACACAAAGTACTTTAAAACTGTTTTTGTTTCTTTTAATATGCAGAGTAAAACAGTCAGCACTGAACAGTCTTCACTTTTGTTTCTTGAAGTTCAAAAGGAGCAACTCACAAGCATATTTCAAAGAAAAAAAAAAAAGTTCATAATTTTGGTGAAATTCCCAACTGGTTAATTGGCAAAGACATTAAATTTCTTTAAGTTTTTTTGTCTACTTCAAAATATCAGTGTATTCAGGCAGAGGTTTTTATTACTGAAAAGATGTACTAATGCATAGAAACAAGGTAATAATGTCCCAAATCTACACAGTAATATTCTACTTGCAATTTGGCCATTTGTGTTTGAATTTTAAAAGAATTCACCAAGTTATACAATTGATCGGTTGTGTAAAACAGTGGAAAAATCCTATTGATTTATTCAAAATAAGATAAGCAAATAATGGGACACACTATAAATTGAAGACTACCTGTCTTATTTCAAATAGTTCAAATTATCTGAGCAAATAAAACTAGTGGATGAAAAAATGAGCTGATAGGAAAGAAAATTTTAGAATAGTTTTCAGTATACCTGCTTCCTCAGAAAAGTCTCTTCTTGTGTTTGTGGCCACTTAGAACCAAGCAAACAAACTTCCTAACACTTAACTGAGGTTGTGAATGCAGATACCTTTGAAATTAAATATTGTTCCCTTAATTTCCTTTAGCATTACTCAGTGAATTACACTGCCCATATGCAACTCAAATATTACAGACATGCTAATTTAGACATTCTTTATGTTTCTCATTGCTTACCTTGAAGCACCGGCAGAAGTGCTCCAGTTTTGTGCTAATAGATCAGGTGTTTTGTGCACATTGAACAGAAAGCTTTTAAGCCAGGCTGCATCAAAGTGAAGCCTTCACTGAGAATCACACAGAGGGAAAAAAGGCGATAAACAAAAATGAAGAAATATAGTGTTCCCTCTCTGAAATCCATTTAAGCAGTAATCCTCTGAAATTAGGGCATACCATCTGATTTATCAGCTATCATAGCAGTAAACTGTGGCCACTCAGGGTCTGGCCCAGATGGACAGACCCCCAGACCACCCAGGAGACCAGTGAGAAGTCTCCAAACACGGCAGTTAAAAATTAGGGATGGGCATAGATTGGTGACCCAGAGATAGGGAGGATTTATTAAAACAAACAAACAAACAAAAAAAACCACCCCAAAAAACAAACAAACAAAAAAAACAACCCAAAACAAACAAACAAAAAAAAACCAAAAACAAAAACAAAAACAAAAAAAACAGGACTAAGCCAAGCGCAGTACACAGGGTGCACCTAAAGGGTCAAGGTCAAACACAATTTATGTAAAGTAGGTTAGAGGTGGAGTTTGAGGGTCCAATATGAAAGAGGGATTAGGAATATGCAAAATATTGCAGCATGTTTAAACCAATAATCTCACAGAGAACTTTCCTTATGCACAGGGGATGCTGGGAGTGAACCAGTCTCCTCACTGTAACTTCAGTGGGTTTTCCCACATCCGTCTTCTTCAGTCTTAAAGACTTTATTTCACCCCAACAGTAAATTGTTTGTTAACTGTGGAAAACAACTTTTCAGTGTTTCCTAATGTAAACTGTTTTAAGTTCTTATTTTGGCTATCATTATCATATGTGCACAGTTTTCATACATACAGATCTCAACAGAAAGACGGTGGCTGAAGAGGAGCCAAGGGTCAAGCCAAGGGTCTTTAAATTAATGCAGTTTATATGAACAATTGACTAAATTAGGAAAAAAGTCTGTAATACCTGTCTCTGAGTATTATTTTGAATAAAAAGTCCACAGTTTAGCAATAAGGACATGCTTTCATGCACTTGTTTATGAAGTCTCTTTGCCAGAGTTTGGAGTATTTGCATGGTGGAAATAGGTGCATGATGCTTTACAAACTGAAAGTGTTCTGAATTATTTATTTGGTAAAGTCTAAGGGTCACTAGTGGTGTTACAGAAAGATATTTAAAGAAGTATTCATCATAAATCATCAGTAGAATCTTGATAGAAATTTTGAGTGCATACTAACAAATGTCACAGTTGTGGGCTATTTTTTCTCTTCTTTTCTCTTCTTTTCTTTTTTTTTAATTTTTTTTTTTATTTTACATGGAAATGATCTCCTAACAATCCCATTATTTGAATAGCATCCGGAGAGCAGTCTTTTCCTCTGACTGAATTTTTGAGAAAGTAGTTTGAAATACCTGTTGTATTGTTTTGTGATTAGTGTAAGGAGACATACATTTAACTTTTTGATAGTGAGGACTGTCAGAACACCAGCAATTGATTCCAATTATTCCACCTGCAAATAATTTAGAAAGCTCTCTTTGTATGCCTTAAGATATTGTGAAAAGTTATTTAACTTGTCAACTTGGCTTACAGTTGAAGTCAAAGTGGAATTTTAGTGTCTGGTGATTCCCAGTGGATATTCAAACAATCTTTTTCTTCCTCTGTCTACAGCAATTCATAATATTTACCTAATGTTAAATCAAGATAAAAGAGAATATTAATCTACTGCTTGAAAAAAAAACTTGAAAGCTTTGTAGAAATTTCAACAATTCAGAGAGGAAATCAAGATGGCCTGCAGATGAGGATAGCACTGAAATTTTAGCATGACTATACAATAAACCATGATCAACAGCAGAGCTGTTTGAGGGGGTTTTTTTGCTGTCTGATCCAGAGTGGGTAGGTTTGAATATGACACATTTTTTATTTTTCCAAGAAGGATTGAAATTACTCATGTCTTAAAATTTCAATATAATGTCTATGACAGTAAGATACCTTTAAGGAGCTGGCAATGGCTTGTGGTCTAACAACAATAATCCTTGACAACTGGGAAAATATCATGTCCTCTTACTATAAACCTGCAGAACAGCAGCAGAGATAAGCAAAACATTTGAAACTTTTTCTTTCTGGCATGGAGGAACAGAGTGAATTATTATTTAGCCTCTTTCAGACCTTAAATAAGAATGATCTGAAATGGGCGTTTGATGTTAATTTGTCTTAAATACACATCTAATCAATAATATTCTAGGATGTGATGTGGTTTCCGTTTGTATCAAGAGCATATTTATGAGAATTTTGCATATTTTCTCTTGTGATCCTGAATTTCATTTAAATTGCCAACAAACTCTCTCTTGAAGCAGTAGGTGATGTACTCCTAAAAATATAAGAAAGAAGAATAAAACCCTTCCCTTCCCTTCCCTTCCCTTCCCTTCCCTTCCCTTCCCTTCCCTTCCCTTCCCTTCCCTTCCCTTCCCTTCCCTTCCCTTCCCTTCCCTTCCCTTCCCTTCCCTTCCTTCCCTTCCCTTCCCTTCCCTTCCCTTCCCTTCCCTTCCCTTCCCTTCCCTTCCCTTCCCTTCCCTTCCCTTCCTTCCCTTCCCTTCCTTCCCTTCCCTTCCTTCCACCAGAACTTCCCTTCCCTTCCCTTCCCAGAACTTCCCTTCCCTTCCCAGAACTTCCCTTCCCTTCCCTTCCCAGAACTTCCCTTCCCTTCCCAGAACTTCCCTTCCCTTCCCTTCCCTTCCCAGAACTTCCCTTCCCTTCCCAGAACTTCCCTTCCCTTCCCTTCCCAGAACTTCCCTTCCCTTCCCAGAACTTCCCTTCCCTTCCCAGAACTTCCCAGAACTTCCCTTCCCTTCCCAGAACTTCCCTTCCCTTCCCAGAACTTCCCTTCCCAGAACTTCCCTTCCCAGAACTTCCCAGAACTTCCCTTCCCTTCCCAGAACTTCCCTTCCCAGAACTTCCCTTCCCAGAACTTCCCTACCCTTCCCAGAACTTCCCTTTCCTTCCCAGAACTTCCTTTCCCTTGTCTCTCATCATAATTTTTTATGATGCTAGATAGTTCTTGCAATAGTTTTCTTTCTAAAAAGTTATTTTCTTATGTCATTCTATATTCCTTCTTTCTCATAAAGTGTTTCTGTATAACAAATAACAGCATTCAGTTTCTATCAGTATTTGTATAAATAAATCTCAGATTAAAATTCCACTCCCACCAGGATACGTGGCAATATTGAACTACCTTCACGTACAAGATATTTTTAATCTGACTACCAGCATAAACAATACCTTAATACACTAATATATTTTGGTAGCTCAGACCTGTATAGTAATGAGTCTAAATGTAACATCAGATTTTGGCAATTTTATAGACAAATCTTACTTATTTTTCCAATTACTTAACGCTGGTGTTTTGTCCAAGTAAATATAGTCTCATATCTGTTAGATTTATTTTCTAATGATTAATGTATTCCTCTTCATCCATTAATGAATGCTGTTTGCTTGTCACATTATTTGACAACTAACTACAGAACTCTTACAGGAATCTCAAACATCTGTAATTCATGACAATTGAAGAATTAATGTAGTAAAATGTAAATCTTCATTTTGAATAATGGATAATTTTAGTTGTATAGTATTCTTTTCCATAACAACTTCTGAGACATTTGTTAGTAGAGCTGTGCAGTGCTAAACTAACAGGGAGAGCCTGATGGAGTTCTATTGGAATTTTCCGTTAACATTATGGACATTTAATGAATGTCTTCATTAGATGCTGTTATTAGCAGGGATGATGCACAAATAAAGTCAGGCCCTATGTGTGCAGAATGCCTCATTAGGATTCACTGTGGGACATAGATAAAAATGCCTCAGTCTACCTAACAAACCTCAGAGAAAATTTTGCTAAATAAGAACATACAAGCTGTCAGAATAAAACATGTTTTCGAAATTTAATTTTAAAGTGAACTTACAATATCAGTTCAAATTTGCCTCTTATTCACATTAGTATAATTTTGCAAAATTTTCCAGCCCATCCCACTGATGAACTTAACTTCCTATCAATAATTTGAGGTGTGAAGTGTTAAGAAACACAGCAAGGTACTTTTGTACAATTCTGCCCTTTTGTTTTCTGTCCTGTCCTAAACTTACATTCAGCAGGGTGGATAGGGTGGAGATGAATCTAAACCTAAATGCTGCATTAATGTGTTCATTGGGTGTCACAGTCTGAGGTGTCTCCTTAGACCTGAGATCACCTCTGGGGGACATGCAGGTGGTCTGAACCCCAATTCTTTCCTATGCCCATGGATGAGAGACTGCAGGAGGCTGTTCTTAGAGGTTTTCATGGTTGTTTATTGTTTCTTATCTCAGGAATGCTTTGTCCAGTGAACAGCAGTCTGCTCGCCAGATGTCCAGGGCAGAATCTGCCTGAGAAAGGCAGGGCTTATCTTTTATAGTCTAAATTACATACTAGGTATTTACAAATTACTCCCAATACAATACAATCTTGTAACATGGTCCAGCTCTGTCCCCAGCCAATCTAAAAGTGCCAGCATGTCACCCAGCATGGATGACATGGAGAAGAAGGAAGAAGAAGTATCCACACCCCAAATTCTCCATCTTGGCCACATGTCCCTTATCACAAACATTCCCAAAAGTCTATTTATCTATGTTCTAACAATCTAATTTACACTCTATTTATTTTTGCGGCTTGCATTTCTTCTCTCAGTGTTGGTAAATTGTTCCAAGGAGCTAAATCCAGCTCCTGACACACCTGGGTCTCATTTAAGGGTCTTTGGGGACCCCGCCAGTGGGGTCTTGAGGCTCCCAGGGAAGCCAGAGGAATATTCTCGACTCCCACAATTGGGTTTTCCTCCTTTATTGCATGTGCCACCGCAGATGAAAATTCTATATGCACAGCAAGTAATTAATCAGAGAATCATTGTACCATAGAGCCATAGAATGGTTTGGGCTGAAGGGGACGTTCTAAGATCATCTAGTTCAACCTTCTCAATGCAGGGGGAGAATCACCTCTCTCAAAATGCTGGTCACACTTTTGAAGCAGTCATGTCCATTTGTTCAAGAACTAATGTTCCCAAATCCTTCTCTGTAGTGCTGCTGCTCTCAATACATTCTCCCCCGTGTTGATACTGGGGATTGCCCCTGTCTTGGCCATGGTCTTGTTGAACTCCATGAGGTTTGTACAGGCTCACTCCTCAAACCTGCCCAGGTCCTTCTGAATGGCATCCCCTCCCTCTGCTATATCAACTGCACCACTCATCTTGATATAATCTGCAAACTTGATGTGCGTGCACTCAATCTCACTGTCCATGTTGTTGATTAAAAAATTGAGAGGCAGCACCCATTACTGGTTTTCAATTGGACACTGAGAAATTAACTGTAACTCCTTGGATGCAGACATTCAGCCAATGCCTTATTGATCTAGCAGTTCATTCATCAGACCCATATTTCTGGAATTTAGAAGTAAAAATATTATGGGAAACAGAAGTAGACTGCTGTTTATTTACAGAAGTTCAGGTAGAAGACATTGATAGCTCTTCCATTTTGCCCTCATGGAATAAATAATTAAGCTACGCTGATTGCAAAACTAGACTGTAAAACTACATTCTAAGCAATGTTTGAGTGGAAGTCTTATTTGTTCTTCCAATCAAACTTTTTGAGGGTTAAAATAATTCCTCACCTCTCATATATGTAAATTCTTCCTAGTCGTAGTTGTGTAATAGATAAAATTAAACAAGAAAAGAAAAGGAAGCAATTATGCATATCTCTTGAATCTTTTTGTATTACTTTGTTGAGGGTTGGGTTTTGTTCTCTTACTGTCTCAGTTTAAAGAATTTTTTTCCCATTATCATGCTAATGGAGGCTGCCGGTTACCCCCAGGCTCTTTTGAGGACTCTAGACAGTGGTGGGTGGGGGCTGGTTTCCAGTGGGGGCTACTCGATCACCGGCGAGCTCGGAGGAGGAGGACGCCCCGTCCCCAGCCACGCTGATGGAACTCAGGGCAGCGAGATTCCCTGCGGGCGGACTGCCCTGCATCTGCTCCACATCCAGCCTACCTCTCTGAGACCACAGCTGAGCACCAGGACTCAAACGGGGAGCAGGGACCGGTCCCTCCACCCTGCTCCACCCGAGACACAGCGCGGCTGCTGCCGCCTCCCCCCGCTCCGCTCCATCCGCACCTCCGCAGCTGTGCGGGCTCTGCCCCGCCTGCAGCACCGGCACCGAGCGCGGCCAGAGGCTCTGCGGCTGAAGAAAGGACTGGAACTGGGTTATTTGCTCTGTTTGATTGTTAATCTTCATAGCAGCTGTTGTTTCTGTTTGTCCGGTTAGGTATATTAGTAAAGCGCTGTTATTCCTACCTCCTTATCTCTGCCTGAGAGTTCCTGATTCAAATAATTATAATACTCGGGAGGGATAGGATTTTAATTCTCTATTTCAAAGAAGAGCTTCTGCCTTTATTGGCAGACACCTGTCCTTCAAACCAAGACATACTTTTATTATTTTAATGAAACAATGAGTGTAGACTATATTTGCAATATACTTTACCACCAAAAAACTCCCCAAACCAACATTTCAGGTTCAATTCAGTAAAATACCGAAAAAGCCCATTCTCTGCTATAGACATATGATCAACCCAAATGAAGTCAGTAAGAGTTTTACTCTTTCTTTTTGCTGTAATGATCTTTGCGTTGTAAAAACACTATTGTGGAACACAGGCTCTTGTCTTATTCCATACTTATTTCCTCTCTGCATTTGCCTACATTATTGTTTCTAAAAGATTTACTTTTTCTAATCCTCTGCTAGGTTGTGTAAAAAGGGCTCTTGAAGAAACTCGCTAGCTGCTTTAGAGAAAATAAGCTTCTTCTGAAGGGGTTTATTTGTACAATTTTAATATAAATAAAAACGAATGCTATGAAAATAGGCTGTTTCTCAAAAGAGAAGGCTGTGAATTGTCGCTCTTTAAGCTGTTCCTGTTCTTTAAAATTGCTTTTATTTTCAGAGCCTTCCACTGAGATCAAGATGGGATGTCAGCCAAAGGAATTTAACTTTTTCATCAGGGAATAGGCCTGAGTTTTGATTTCTTTCATAACCATTGAATATGTAAACCAATGATTTCCATCTTTAACAGTTTGGCAAGAAAGATTAGGCAGACTCATTTAAGGACTATTATCCTTTGAAGCATGCACAGTAATTCCAAATCATTAAATTTACAATCTGATTATGTTCTTCTAATGTAATACTTTGTTTCTTCTTTTTTTAATTAAAAATTTTAAACATGATAGGCAATTGTAACAGAATATAAAATTCAAAAAATAAGAAGGCAACCATTCTTTTCTTGAGGTTTCAATTAAGAATATTTGAGTTTGTATCAATATTATGTGGATGGAGTTGAGTAATGTTAAAAAAATATAACTCATTCTATATTTGCCATATAAAATATTACTACTGCCTGTATCACTAATCAATCAATATGCACTATGGGATCATCCTGAATAATCATAATATTATTTTTAAAGTAAATACAATAAATAAAAATTAGTTATGTTAAAAACACAGTTTCAAAAGTATACACATAATCGATTGCAGGAATTCACTTCCAAAACCTAAACTTTATGCTTGAAATAGATATTAGACTAGCTCTTGCACTCATTTAATTTATTGACAAATTTCAGAAGCAAAGTGAGCATGGTTGGCATGAGTATCCTGCCTAGAATCCTACTCCATAATTTTTTAAAATAGTTCTGCCTGCCAAGTTCTTGAAAAAAATGTTGGTGTTTTAAAGCAATGAAAATAATATTTCCTGATTGTGTTGTTTTTACAGAGTATTTTTGCTATCAGGAGTCTGAAGGAGCTTGCTCCTGTAAGAAGACATTGGAAGTTGCCCCAAAGTCATACAAAGGCTGTTTCAGACAACTCCTAGGTCATCCCAACATTGCTCAAAGTTGAGCCATCCGTTATGCTGGCTGTGCCTCTGTGGCAATGTGTCCAAAACAAAAAAAAATTGCTGCACAGCAGCTGTGAGAGAGAAGCAAGAAAGATGAAACAGACATCAAGATCAGAGAAGGAAGAGGGAAAAGAAATGCCAGAGCAGGAATTCCATGAAGAAGGACATGATGGAACAGGTTGTCGCCCTGCAGTCCATGGAGGAACTACTTTTACCTTGATATACCATGTTTTTTTCCATCTTGTTTTGTCCTCCTGAGCTTCTGAGAAATGGAGGGATACGAGAGATTGCCTTGGCCTTCAGCTAGGGCCATATTGCCACAAAGCCATACTGCAGCTACTGCAGGACCCCACACCAAAGCAGGTGAATATAACTTAATGGAAGCTGCAGCCTGTGGACAGCCCATGGCAGAATAGGCTCCTGTAAATGGCTGTGGAGCATGGAATGGAGCCCATGCAGGACCTGTTGCCTGTTGAATGGAGGAACCATCCTGGAGCAGTCTGTTCCTAGAGGTCTATATGCCATGGGGAACACCCACACTGTAACTATTCTTAAGAGCTGTAGCTAATGCAGAGGACCCAACTGGAGCAATGTGTGAAGATCTATACCCTATGAAAGGCACCCCATGGGGGATGCTGGAAAGGGTGTTAGAAGGAGGGTGTTGGCAGAGATGATGAGTGATCACAACCCTCAGTCCCCATTCCTCTGCACTTCTTGCTGGGAAAGTGGTAGAAGGATTGAAAGTGGTAGGAGAGCAGCTGTGCATGGGAAGAAGGGAGAAGTAGGGGAAAGGTGTTTTTACTTTTGTATTTATGTTTTACTATCCTACTCTGTTGTTAACTGGCAGTAAATTAGGAAAATCTTTTCCAGTTTTTGTCTGTTTTGCCCAAGAGTAACTGATGAGCAAACTCCGTCTTTCCTTTGACACACATGATTCCCATATTTCATCTCTGTGTCATGCTGAAAAGGGTGAGTGAGTGGTGGGTGGCTCGTGGGTGCAGTCAGCAGGCCAAAGTTAAACTCCCCATGCTGGTTCAAAGTAATTGGAATACTCTTCCAATTACCACCATGAATGACCATCCAAAACACTCACCTGTCTCCCACAGCAATTAAGTGCTAGAATAATCTAGACAATTAGGAAAAAATTTAAGACAAAAAAAAAGATCACATTTTTAATAAAAGTGAATAGTTTGGATTATTTAATTCCCCTCCCAACAGATTGTGGGACTCTGCTCAATGTGTCTACAAAGTGCACTGGTGTTGTTAATCCCTCAGCTACACCAAAACTCATATTCTGTATACTTGACTGTGAGTAAGGACTGCTTTTTAAGAACTCCTTATTTCCCACTGCCAATGAGACATGGTTTTAAAATGCAGTGAATTATCCATGCTTTGCCTGAGGCATTTCTGGACTCAGACATCCTTACAGAATGGTGTTTCATGCCATCTAACAGAAGGACAAGCTCTACTTCTTCATCTTCACACAACAAAGCATGCAAATGCTCAAAGACTATTATTTTATGCTTAAAACTAAGCACACACAGTTTTTTAGATGTGAAGGATTGTTTCTTGAGTAGCCATTTCCTCCAGACAAGATCGATAGAAAAAACTGTCCTGGTAGCAGAGTCTGAATAATTAATAAACTATATTAATATAGTGCATATATTCATATGTGTGTGTGTAGATTCACCTCATAAACTGCATTGGAAACCATAATTTTGAGGGTTTATATTCATAGTGGCATAGCAAATAGAGATTTTTCCGTTTAGATCTGAGTAAGGTGTAGCACCCACTGAAGCATGTGGCAATGAGGAAAAGTAAAAAGTTGAGCATTTGAGGTCGTTTGCAGAGCACAAATAAAGTTTATTGGTCCCACATAGCAAGCATGCAAATCCTTGCACACTGACTTCTGGGGCATGGGTAAGCCATCTCCAATGGCAGAGCAGAGCCACAGCCAGGAGCAGCTGTGTGCTGTTCCATCATAGCTCTGCACACAGGCCTGTTGGCCCAAATTCATCTCAGCAACCCCTTTCCCTTGATTCTGTTTTCAACATGTTGTTGCAGCTACTTGAAAAACCTAGAGTGGCAGCTAATAAAATGAATGTGTTTTGCTGTATGTATATCTCTGACATAATTTGTATGATCTGGCTGAGAACCTCACTCAGCAAGATTTAATGCATTAAAAGAGGCCTTTGTTAGATTTCCTGGTTATTCCATGATTATGTATCAAATATTACATATTTTTATCTAGACCTGAGTAGAAAACAAAGCCTTATAAAAATTACAGATGACACAACAGTCTTTGCAAGAAAAAGTCTTGTGGATGATAATAGATTATATATATTGCTAATTCTCTAGGAACAACATATTCCAGAGACATTATTTTGTGACTGTATCATCTCTAGTAGTTACCTCACTCTCACAAACATGACAGGATTTCACCCTTTTTTTGTTTGGTTTTCTGGATGTTGGTGGGATTTGGGTTTTTGTGATGTATTGGAGGGTTAGGTGTTTTTGTTGTTGGTTTGGTCTATTTGATTTTTTTGTTTGTTTGTTTGTTTTGGAGCTATTCTTTTTAAAGATGGTTAAGTAGATATTACCAAATTAAAATGTTGCAATTATAATTGAAGAAAACTACTCTGTAGCTACTGGCAAGGGAACTGAGCTACATATTTCCCATTTCCCTCACCTCTTGTGCTGGCTATTGACTACTTTGGGGTAGCTACTATTTAGACTTTACCCAAAAATTCTCTTCTGGAAAAACTTTTATATCAATGATTCTTTATTGTGATTGTTCAACTGAAAAAAACTCCCAGCTGTATTCCAATATAGCTCTGATAAGAGTAGGTTTCTGGAATCCTTTGGTAATTATTTTAAAACAGAAGAGTTTTCATATTAAAAAAATAATTTCTTGTTCCACATACAGCAACAGCAACAACAACAGAAGGACTATTATTTCCATTTACACGTGGACTAATAATTTTCTATAATGCACTGCTACCTGTTCATTTACAAAGACAGAGGAGAAAGATAAGAGGTCAGTTTTAGAATAAATAACATGGGCAAGCTAGCATCAATTTATAACCAAGAAAATGACCATGTAATGAATATGTATAACATAATAGTTCAAACAACTTCTCACAATGTATGTGTCATTTATTCTTCAAATGAGGCAAAAAGCTGTGATTCAGACTACAGAATATGTTTCCTTTGGGTCTGCATTCAAGGCATTATGATAATTAAGTTCAAAGGCAGGGCAGGGGTTTGGCATATACTTGTGGGTAGTTTCAACTATTTTGTTCTTAGTATTCCAAAAATAGACTTGTTTATGAGACTTTATATCAAGTCTATCTAATCTCTGTATAATCACTTCTTGTGAATCTTTGATTTTATTTATGCATTACAAGTAAAACTCATTTTAACAGGTAAAAATATATATGATTCTTATGTCTGACGGTATTTTTTAAGTGGTACAAAATGAAGAAAAAAAGACAGACAATTTAGTTTATATTTGAAAATATTTGCCTCTCATCTACAGGAAAAGTAAGTGAATATTCATTTTATATCCCAGTAAGCTGGTATTTCCAAATCTGTAAGTCTGCAATTAATGACTACTACTATTTCATTTATAGACAGTAATCTAGAAATAAAAGTTGCATTTCTGCAAACAAAAATTGTTTTGCTACTGCTTTTTGCATAAGGTTATCAAGATGTGTGAACTGCACAGATGAGAGAACAAGATGTTTCAAATCTCATGGTTTTTGTTTATTTGATCTAGGCTAATCTCCCAAAGTAATTTACACTCTTTTAATTTCAAAGATGATTGAACCACTAAAACAATGTGTTCTTACAATATAAGAAAAAGACACTTTTGTTAATTAAAGTTGAAACATTACTAAAAGATGTGCCATGTGTAACTTAATATGCTGCTAAATAAATCTTATCCATGTGAAAAAATTACTGTATTTTTTCATTACTATATTGCTTTTTTTCTGCCTTCTTTCGCTTTTAGTAACAAATTCTGTACAGTCACTTATTTTATAATTTGAATACCATATAGTATCTCATTTTCTTTTCGTGAGGAAGAGAAAACTTATCTTCCTTTCCTCAGAGGCATGTGCTCAAAATGGCATTTGTCCTAATGGACCTAAACTTTCCCAACTTCAGTTGCATATTTTCATCTCTAATTATTGTAGCTGACAATCTGCTAACACAGGAAAAAAATAACCGATTTGGGAAAGATTTTACAGATTGTTCCATAATTAAGGATCCAGATTCCCTCCAATTTATGCCTATGCACATGGCTGAAATATCTCCATTAGAGAGACTGGCACTCCATTTTCCAGACTACAGGCTACTTAGAATTCCTCTTGCTTAGTAGATGAGTCCAATCCTTTCAGGTAACATTAGAAAGGAGGAATGGTAATTATACTGCTGATTTGTACAACGGAGTTACATTTCTAAACATAAATAGAAGCCTATACAAGCTCAGGTCTACTACACCATACATCAATGTGGACAGATAAATACCTGCAACATTTCCTTTAGAAAATTTTTGGCCATATTTGAATTACCAGGTAATCAACTTCATTGTTATCTGTATTTTCCGTTACAAAAGTTATTAATGGTATTCATATTTGAATAACAGACATTTTATTCAATGAATTAATATTTTCAATTTTCACACTGACTTAGAGAAGTAATAGAATATTTAATATAGGAGTTGTAATGGGTTTGTGTTGGCTGGTCTTCACAATATTAATGATATTCATCATATTATTACCCTTATACAATGTTTTTTTAAAGGGCTATGAGACTCTGGATTATTTTCTTAATGATATATTATATTGTACAGTGAATTCTTACTATTTATTACCCACTACCCTAAATGGATACATCTGTAAATCAGAACACATCAAAAACATAAAGTAACACTTCTCAAACTTAGTGAAGAATAATATATGGTCCCAAACTGAAATCTAATAGAGAATGAAGGATAGTGTTCAAATTGTTGCATATAAATGCTGTGAATTCCAATAGAAGCATAATTCATCTGAAAAATTTAGAGGTGTTTCCTGCATCCTCCAGAAATTTAAATATGCCTGAATTACATATTTTCAGAAAGTCTGTGAAATACATCTGTGCTGAGATACAATGGCTGATTCAAAAGTATGAGATGTAAATTCACTGTTAGAGGTATATTTCCAGAACTCTTTGGGCCTGAGCTGGAAACAACTTTCTGATGCAAATCTACATGGAAATTCCAAGTAAAAATGTGATGACCATAATCCTTAAATAAAAGGATTCATAGCAATTTCTCAAATGAAAAAAACAAGTGGAAATGCAGGAACAAGCAGTTGCAGACAAACATTCATTTAGTCTCACAAAAGTTATTCAAAGTTCAATACATTAAGAAAGACAATAATGTAAATATAAGGCAGAAGAGAAGAAATAATATCTTAAGATGAAAAGGGAATCTTAAGATAAGTATGAACAATCAAATTCACTTATAGGTAGTATTGCACTTTGCACATTTTTATTTTTCCTCTGAATTTTGCTAGAAACCTTTTCATTTAATTTGAATTTGTGTAGAGCATAAAAATTCTAGCTATGATTTCTACTCCAAATCAATTTTGTTGTTTAGATGTGAGGTGATATTTTATTCAGACTTGGACTAGCTATACAGGGTGCTTTATGAAAAGCGTTCTCTATTTAATTTAATATTTATTTACTTTTGAATGTAATAAGAAAACTTAGATTCATCTGCACATTCAATTGATTTCTCAGATCCTTGAGAGATGTAGTTTGAAAGTTCTATAATAGTTGATGAATGTAAAAAAATCCGAACATTTAATGCATGTTAGCAAAGGTCTAAAACTGCAGATAATACATGGACACAAGTTTAGGTATTTTATAGGACACAATGTCAGCCAAAATCAGTTTCAAGTGATTGTTTCCACATAGATTGTAAAATTGATGTCTACTTCCTTGCTGATTTCACAAATTTTTTTTAAATTAATTCTCCTGAGAGTAGAAAATTCATTATATTTCTCTATATATAATTCTCTTCAGTCTGGATACCTGTGGTGAACACATTTTCTTTGGTGCTTTTGTCAACCAGTGTAGCACATCATGCAGTATTTACCAGTCTCCACCCACCAGTGGCATAATCAGAGGTGCCTGTGATAGTGAGGTGCTCATCTTGGTGCACCTTTCCCACACAAGTGGAACATCAGCTTCAAGTAGCTGTCACAGTCAGAAGGAAAGGCACTGGTCTCAGAGCAGAGGCCAGTTTATGATTCAGAGCAAAACCAGGAAGCAAACCCCTCCTGATCCTCTTTTGTCTGTCAAACTCTCATTATGATTAGCTGTAAACCAGATTTCTTTCCTCAAAGGCTTAGAGAGATGCTGTATTGAGTTTACATTCAAGTGTTGTCCATTTGTCCAGTGCTTTTTTTTTCCTAACACATTAGAGAACACAATAAATTGAAAACTATGGGTTTGTAGAATTACGATTCTCATTTTGGCATAAGCTATAGAAAGAATTTTTTTTCTGGGAAGTTACATGATTCCCAACCTATTTACTGAATAGAAATTAATAAGTTCATTTAAAAAAATATATATTTCTTATCAAATAAACACGATGAAATTTACATTTATCTTCTGTATGTCTCTTGTTGCTTAAAGATTGATTTCTTGAGTTTTGCTTTTACGCTGCATAGCTGCCTCCATGACTACAAGGAATATAAGATTTACAGTGATATCATATTTCAGAGGAAGGGAAGTAACAAAAACTGCTTTTGAGGAAAGATCCAACAAGCCCTATGACATCATTCTACAAAATCAGATTGATTTTGAAAAAATTTGCCTGCTGTTCTTCTGTCTGGAACAGCATTTCTGCTCTTGCTGGAAGAAAATTTGACAGCCCATTTTAAAACAGGTATGAATTTCCTAAAATGTGAGTCTTTTTCAAAGTATTAAGTAAGCAGGTGGTGTCACCTAGTTTTTTGTACATTTCTTACATACTTATTGTTCTAGTCCTAAATTTCTTTAAGCTGATTTACAGATGAGGAAAATTTCATTTTCCATTCATTAGCAGTGAAAATGCAATTCAGCTGGAAAGATCCCTAATACTTAATGGCACAGAACCAACATGGGTAGGTTTCAAAGTTCAAAGTTCTTCAAGCAACTGGTCAAAATTATAGGAAAGAAGTTTGTACATGGATTCCCTCATCTTCTTTGAGTTCCTATTCCCTATCTCCTTTGAGTTCTACATTGTGGGAACATCTACTCAATTTGACAAATATGAAGCATTTTGTCACTATTGGTTCTTTGTGCAGGATTTGTTCTCTTTGTTGCTAAATATTTCATGCTCTCTCATAACAAAAAATTGAGAATGATTATTCTGAAACTAGTGTATTTCATATGTTTCTCAGAATTTAGTTTGGCCCCGAACAAGAAAACTACAATTATTGACTCCATTTGCCACCCCATCTCAAAAATAGACTTCAAGGGGAAAAATGCATTATTAAAAAATAAACAACAAACCAGAGCATGAAGAAAAAGCTTTTAAAACTAATTAATGTGTGATCTTAAAGTGAGTTCTGTAGGCAGAGCTGCTTGAGATACCTACTTTGTACACACCATATAAGCATTTGTTATCTCAGCAGAACTGAGATTGAAAGCTTATGAATATTTTCTCCTGAAATAGGATCCTGATTCAGGGCTCTATAATATCTTCCTTTATTGTATGACCTTCATTTCCATGGGGTAAGCATATTATCTTATAAATATATTAGCAAACATAAGAATTTCTGAACATATTTTTACTTTTATATTTCTTTCAAATACAAATACATGTGTATTGAAACCTTTTCGTAACGGAATTTCCACATGCAAAACCAATAAGATTCTGAATATAGCAAAACCACTGCTGTGAGAGTGGGGGAACAGTCAAGTGTCTGAGTGTTGATGACCCTTGAAATTTGTTCTTTCAAACCAAGGCAGGAGCTAGAGTAATTTAGATACTCTCTAGGAATTCTCATTTTTTTGTCTCCATCAGGATTTAAGCCAATTTGAAACCTCTCTCTGGTACAGTTTGCTTGGGTTGGTTTCTCTGCACCTTTGATGCTCAAAGTTGCTTTGCTGTCTACATTTGATCATTTTTCCTTCAAAACTCAGAAGACTATTCAGTCTTGTAGTTTTATCTAATGGGGTCCTTTTAGGAAATTCCTTTCTCCCATATTTCCTCAAGGGGATTCAACCATACAAGCACTCTTTTCTTACCTGGAATGCAGACAGTACTATAGTAACTTTTGTTGCTCAATGAGTGCTTCTTTTAAGTAATTTTTCCACAACTGATTTATTTTATCTATTTTTAAAATTTAATTCACAACATTCTAGTAAAATGCATGCAAAGAAAGGTAATTATACATTTAATTCATATATCTTTTTTCATAATTAAACAGTGCATTTCTCTTGTGATGCATACATACTTTATGCTGCTTGATTTTATTTAAAATACTTGTTTCTTTCAGCTGACTTGTTTCTGCATCTTGCACTGTGTAGCTGAAGCGATCATTCATGGCAACTTCTTTTCACAGTAGTTTTTACGATGTAAAGTGATGCACAGGCAAAGAATTTACTGAAGATTTGTGACACATATGAGGGTATGTGGAAGACAGCTTTGCATAAACCTCCATTATAAACTGAAGACATTATTTCTATGGTTAAGTCTGTGTTTCATAACTATTTAAAAATGTTACATCATGAACTTTCATTATTTTGCCTCAGTGTTTCAGTCTCTGCACTGTAAATTCTGCATCTCTGAGCCCATGCCAATTATAAGGGAAGTCGAATAACCTCCTCTTCTCTTATGTGCTGCCTTTATTTAAAGAGTCTTTCCAAGTGGACTGGTGCCAGCATTTCTACCCTGAGGACTTCTGCAGCACATTCACAGATGTCTGGCAAAGACAAATTTATGCAGTGATCCTCTCAGCAGTTTGAGACCATATTCACCACAATGTCCAGTTACTGAATGGCCAACTTACATGACCACTAGGGTCCCTTATAATGCTAGACATCAAAGAGTCCTTTCAATTGCTGGAAACACCAGCATAAGATTTGAGGCTCCTCTGAAACTGTGAGACAAGAAAAAACAAAAATTAAAAAACAAACAAAAAACCACAAAAACAAACAAACAAAACCCCCCAAAAACACTGAAAAAACACTACCACTAATCCCTTGGTGACAAGTCTTACATTCAGATTTAATATACTAGATAAGATTTACACATCCTGTCACCAGCCACCCCAAGCTGAAATGTCCTTATCAGCTAGTAACAGGTGTGCCTCCATCAAGCTCTCAACTGCACAGGAGGGATGTGAGAGAAAAATTAGAGAAGCCCCTGACACAGAAGAGGAGATGCTTCTGTGAATCAGTAGGCAGCCTCTCTCCTGACATTAATGAGAGTGTAAACTTGAATCTTGCTCTTGTCATGTGTTTTAACATTTGTCTCACATGTGAGACTGCACATAGGAGCCACTTTCTTAATAAAGAAGGGTATTAGTTACCAGGGAAGGCAAATCACTCCCTATAATCCAGAACTATTTTCCTGGCATGTTTCCTTCCTGTTTATCCCTGCCAGCACAGAAAGCTGCACTGTGAGGATGGCTGGGTGTGAACACAAGGCCAAAAATGGTGTCTCTCTAGTGAAAAATCTGTGCTGAAGATGGGCAGGTGGCAACAATTGCAAGAATCTCCCTTCAGACTCTTCTGCTCCAGTTTTTGTTGTTGTTGTTGTTTTTTATTCTCTATACCTTGGTTCTCTTAGTACTCCTGTTTGAGGCAAAGTACTACATCAGACTGCAAAAGTTAACATCTCCTTTTCAGGGAACAATCTGAACAATTACTAAAAACTTCACTCTTGAATTAGAAGAACTGTTTCTGAATTAAAAGAAGGTGACAAAATGCTTCTAAGTACACTAAAACAAATCCCAGGGAGCAGGGATTGGAGGTGGGGATATGAGTTACATGAGTTAAAAATTAACATTCTTAAGATAATTGAAGCCCACATTCTGCTTTCAGAAATTTGCATTACGATCCCATTTGACTCTAACCAGATCCCACTGTTTAAATGAAAATTGCACCATTAGCTTAGGATCAGGTCCATTGACTTCAGAGAATGTAAGTCTCTGACACATGACAGCAAAGAGAAGAAAAGCTTACCAAACATCAATAAAAGACCAAGCTAAATATAAATTTATATTTCCATAATCTTTCAAATATGTAAATTTCAACTGCACAAATATTTAAACTATGCTTTTTCTTTATATTAAATTGTCCTGATTGTATATGGTTCATTTGCTCTTGAACCTTTGAGAAGGGAAAGTGCTGATTTCTAATAAAAGAAGATGTGTTCTGAAATAACTGTGTGAGTCATATGATACCAAATACATAAATTTTAATTAATAATACTAGTTTTAAATATCTTCAGTTTAGTGTGTGACATTTTATGTATGCTGATGGAATTGATGTGTATTTTAAAATTATTCATTGAAAACTACTTGCATTTTCATTTATAACTTACACTAAGCAAAATTCTTTCATGCTCATCAACCAGATCAGCAAAACCCACATCAGATCCTTTCTTTTTTAATGGAACACCTATTTAATTAACAGTTGTCAAAATCATCTGCCTTGCCCATTCCACTGATTGGATTGGGTAATTTCTTTGGTTTAATCCACTATATTGTCAGCTGCAGGAAATTAAATCTTTGTGCTCTTGCACGTCAGGTTTTTTTCACAGTGTCATCATGCTCTTTAGAATATTGTCTTTGTCAGCTCTGCTCTTCTGTCATAACCAACATCTAAGACAGTGTGTCAGTTTTTAGCCAGAAATCTTTCCTAGATGCCCTAGATTTTTTCCAAACTTTTCTTTGTGTGGTTTAGGCACAGAATTCCTTCTGCTAGCTGATCTGCAAAGCTACTCTTAATTGTCCCATGAAATCATTGCTCCAGAGAGGAAATTGACCAGGTGACAATGGCTGGGCTAAATAAGAGTTATAATTCAAGAATTAACAAGATGCAAGTGATGAATATATGATCACTACTGATTTATATGTTTAACTCACACTTATCTTTCTCTCTGTCTTTCATTTCATTGCAGTGCAGTGCCCCAAATTATTTTGCAAGAAAGAGTTTCTGTGAAGGAAACATGAAGGAAAGGAAGTAGAAAGGGCTTATAAATTGTGGTAACTACAGGGAAAAATTAGGAAAGATTTAAAATTTTCTTTAAATACCCTGCCCTTGAGAGTGATTGAAGCCTTTCTTTAAATCACCATGGCCAGACACTCCTGTACTGTATGGGTGGTGAGGTGCAGACACAGGCTGCCAGAGAAATTGTGTCTGTCCCATCCTTGGCAGCGTTCAAGGCCAGGCTGGAGGGGGCTCAGAACAACCTGGTCGAGTGACAGGTTTCCTGCCTATGGCAGGGGAGTTAGGATGGCATGAGCTCCCATTCCAAACCAAGCCTTTCTAATGATTTTAATCAAGTATTAATGGGAGCCAATATCTGATGCACGTGCAATGCTTTGAATACTGCTACACTCATTAATATTAATTGTGTTTGCCGAAATTCTAATGTTTCTGGCGGTTCTTTTCCAATTTCTTTATTTTTGAGGGGTTAATGTATCCATGCATAATATTTTTAAGTAGGAGGGTTTTATCTTTTGTTTTTAGTGAAGGAGGTTATGTAGAAATTAGTTACTATCATGTTCATAATTATTAGGTAGCAATAATTTTTTCTTTAAAAGGTCTGGTCTTTTGTTACTGTTTCTTCATTTGCTATGTTTCAAATTAAATCTCTGATTTGTTACATATAGATCATCTGTAATTGGCTGAACATTCACTTCTGCTTTGTTATCTTTCAAATTCATGTAAACATAAAATTATCTTAATAATCAAATACTTTAAATGAACTAGAATGTATGGGCAAGAGATGGGTTTGTAATAAAATGCAATCTAAAATGTGATGTGTGAATATATATATATATATATGTAATATATAAAAATAAATATATATTTAAATTCCAAAATAAAGTTATTACAATATGCTAAATACATCTAAGGACTTCTATTCTTCATACTGAATGTGTTTAAATTTTGATAGAAGAAGACAGGAACCTGACTTTGAAGTTCACTTTGAGTACAATCATAGAAACCACTCAGAGAAAATGTTGTGAAAAAATAACTTAATAGGAGGCGAATTCTTACAATTTTCCAGGAATATTCTTGCAATTGATAATGTCTATACTGATAAAAATGGTCACCCACACATATTGGAAGAAATCGTGGAAGGCTCTTGTGTTGACTGGTTCATGATTCGTAAAATAGATAAATTAACACAAAATTTATAAATTAAATTATGTGGATAGTTTTCTTTAAATGAAATGTACAAAGTTTTAAGATGTTTTAAAGTATACATCTCAAAGGAGCTCTAATTCAGAACGAAATCTAGAAGGAATGATGATGTATCTTCTTTCTGTCTTAACATTGAAGCTAATAACAGTGATTTAAGGTATATAACTGAATAATAAATATAAGATCATTATAATTGAAACCATTGTAATTAGCTTCAACCAATTATATTTTGTTTGGTCATATATTAACTCAAGAACCACTGTTTGTGCTAATTATCATCCCAGTACATATGGGCCTTGCACAAGACCTGGAAGAGTAAAGCCTTCTCTGTGTTCTGGATAATTTTTCCATCTTTCACTCCATGCTTTCTTACAAGAGACTTTTCTTCATCTTTAGTAAATGCTCTTGGAATAAAATAGGTAGAGGTTGTTGGAACTGCTCATACAGTCATTTAAAATACTTTTAAACCAAATAACTTGTGAATGAAGGCTTTTAATACCTAAATATCTGCACTCCTCCTTCATTTGTTTAATTTATTTATTACATGTTTATTTGCATACTCTTCAGTTAGACTTTGAAAGGTGAAAATTTCTCTTAACATGAGCCATGTTAAAGAACAGAGGCACCATAAATATTTTCAGCTTCACACTGGTTATCCACCAATTTAACAGAGCTTTTTCTAAGTAAATCAAGTAAATTTTCAGCATTAGCCACCATTTTGTGGCTCTTCCAATAGACTATTCTCCAAGGCTCTCAGAAATTTGTCTCTCCTGCTGTGTGATCCTCTTAAAGAAAGGGACTAAATTGTTTCAAGATCATTAATAATTACAGCCTGATTGTGGTTCATTCTAGTTATCATGTGATCCACAGTCGGCTCTCAAAGATAAATCTCCTATATCAGTCATGTCTTTCTTTTGTTTGTGTTTTGTAACCAATCAGGTAAGAAAACACAGATTTCTTAGGAAAATGGAAATTGGTCAAATTCTTTCCTCTTTTTTTTTTTTTTTTTTTTCTGTAACTTCATCAAAGTAGGACTGATGGTGTTAGCAGCTATGTATTTTTCAGAAAGATCTCTTCTAGTGTCTAAACTTTAAAACTACGAGGAGATGGAACATACTTTATATTATTTTGCTAACTACCTTCTTTTGTTCCAGCATATTTTATTATTTCAGTTGTAATTTTGAAAGCACTCATTCGGTAGATACAAGTAAATATATACATTATTTTCTTAACATATAATTAGACAAATGAGAAAAAATGCATATGCATATTTAGGTATATAATTCAAGATAAAGGGCATATTTTTTGCAGTAGATTAACAAAATACATTCTGAATTCTGAATCATGTAATTTTAAGAAAATCCTTTATACATTATTAAACAACTGTGAGATCCATGTGAAGTTTACAGGAACTGTCTGACATTAGGGTATGGTCATAATGATCAAAATATTATGCATATATGAACTCCCAACATACCTATAGAGACAGTAAATTCAAAGTCTTTCAGTGAAAATGATGCTGACTTGTTTCCAATTTCTGTTAAACTTGCTCAATATCTCCTAAGCTGTTCTTATAAAAGCCAGGTCGTTTTATTTTATTTTTATTGTTCTGTGAGCAGAGCAAAATACCTCTTGGTATGATCAAACTGAATTAGCAGTATTTGGCACTTTGGAGGTTGTCATACACACCACAGCAAACCACACAATCAAAGATTAGCAAGAGGTAGGAAAATCTGCAGTTTTAACAGGTTTTTTTTTTACTATGCTTGTGGATGTACACACATTACCATTTCATATCATGCTTCATTACATGTAGGTATTACTCACTGGACAATTTCTTTCATTTCTGAATCAAGATTAGGAAACATATTACTTGCCATATGTGTGAAGCCTAGGAGCTTCACTAACTAAACAAGTTAAACAAGAGCTTTTAAATATTACTTTAAAATATTATCAAGGGATACATTAAGCCTCAGGAGCAAAGCCTTAAACAGGTATTTTGAAAGCATTTTTTCTGTACACAGGATTTCCAAATTGAATAAAAAAGTCAGAATCATTCTAAAAAAGCTTCCTTTACAATGCAAAATCTAGACATAAAATAGTGCCACGCAAGAATTTGTATCTCTAGATGCATATATTTTAAATTAAGTACCAAAATAAATAATGTTTAGCATCCCCCAATAATATATTTACCTTAGTGTGTGTTTTTTAATATATTTTAAAAAATAGTTACGTAAATAGAGGAATACTGAAAATAGTTAAGCTAGACTAGAACAAGAAAAATAAATACATGTATGAAAAGAGTGCATTTGTTCTTTAAACAAACGAGAGGAAGCAGCACAGGAGCACCTAAATCCAGCAGTAAACCTTGTTTAGCTTCCATTTAATAATGTGACAGTACCTACATGCAATTTTTTTAAGGATAAAGACATTCAGTAAATATATTGAGAAATTCTAGTGAATGGATTCGTCCCTTCTTTTCCTTCTTTGAAAATTTCAGTCAAAACCCAAGCAGAACCAACCCTATTCCCCCAAGCCCCAGAAAAAGCAAAATAAAATCTCAAACATTCCATCTGCACATATTTGTTATGCCCCAGAATTAAATAAGCCAAATAACTGTGACAGACATCAGCTCTCAGCCATTTGCTGTACCACTAATGGGGAGCAGAATGTAAATTCCACACATGGGAAAATTGTTTCATGTGGTAACTCAGTATTTTTCCAAACTGGATTCAAAGAAACTTCAAGTAGCAATTTAGCTTTTTATTAAAAATATTACTTTTCAGAGCAAATTTTTTTTCTTCTGGCTTCTTTGGCAGTTTTCTGCCATGGATCTTGTGAACATCACATGAAGGAAGTTCTTTCTTAGGGTTTCAAAAAGTTAGAAGAAAACAAATTAAGTAACTTTTTTTTTTTTTTTTTTTTTTTTTTTCCCCCTGGATTACAAATGTTGTTCAGTATTTGCTGTATGCTGCTGTCACACACAGTTTTCCTGTGAGATTATTCAGCTGTTTTGCTTTCTATTGCTTTGCAAGTATTGACTTCCTGGACTAGTTCACGACTTTGCCTTTTTTTCACAGCCCATTGTTTCACAATATTTTTTCCCCTCTTGCCAGCAGTGTTTGCTTGTCCTTTGCACTGGGTGTTCGCTTGCCTCTCCACAGTAGGCACATTTTCTTCAGGGTCTTAATGTACTCCCCCAATCACCACCATATTGCCACCTACTCAAAACCCCTTCTGATATAAGGCAGGTCTTTCTGCAGTGTGTTGGCATTTCGTTTCATGCTGTAAGAAAAAAATGTTATTATTTTTTTTAATCTGATAAGAAATTAAATTTTTGGTAACTGGTTACTGGAAGAAACATAACAAGTCAGCTTCTCTCCTTCTGCTACAGAGGTTGCTGAGTTCCTTCCTGGTGTTATTGCACAAAGTTTCTCCAGTTCTTTTGATGACAAGTCCTTATGAACTCCAGCTTATACATAATTCATAATCTAATAACAAACATCTTCAATCATGAACTCAGTTCTTTACTCTGATTGTTCCCACCCTTTTTTTTTTTTTTTTTGCCTTTTCCACAGTCAGTGGCATTGCTTTTCTTGTTTTACTTGTTTCTGGAGTGCAATGGATGATGAGTCTATCAATGATAAGGATTTTCAAAGCAGTTAACATTTTCTGATTTGAATACAGGGAACAGGGAAGAAATGGACTCAGCACATGAAAAACTTTATCTACTGTCTGGGTTTAAATTGAAAAGAAATATATGTTGTTTCAAGTAATCTTAATGTGTTTCTTTTAATCTAAATGGCAGTGCATTATCTTCTTTAAATTATGCAGTTTTATAAGTAATGAAAAGTAATGAAGTTGTAAAATCAAAAGCTCTCCTTCAAAATTTCAAGAGGAAATATGTCAAGATTTCCAAAATGCTTCCAAAGTGTTTCCAAAACAGAAAACACTTTGTTTAGAAACGTTCAAATTATATAGCTCAATGTTTGATATGGTCTGCTTTTATTTTGTCCAAATAATTTGCAAATCTTTAACTCCCTAAGAAAATATTTTGTTTTTTCTTTATCAAATTCACTGTTAGTGAATTTTTCACAGATCTACTGGTGAATACTACAAGAATTTAGCAATGGCTATTATCTGTGACAAAGCAGTAGGCTGTTTAAAAAGCAAATTGCTTATGATGGACCTAGAAATAGGGTTTATTTGTATATGTTAGGTATATCAATATTCGAGAATGCAACAGTGGTTTAGATGATTTGGTTATATAAAATATCCTCCTCAAAATTATGGTGGTCCTCAGTTTTTAATAAGTACATAATATGTTTATGGATACTCTCTGAAGATAAATTTCTTGGAAATTTCTATATTTCAAATGTATTTTATAGTGGGTTTTGGGTTGGGTGTGGGTTTTGGTTTTTTGTTTGTTTTGTTAGGTTTTTTTGGCTGCTCTTTTCAAGTGTTACTTAAAATAGGAAGGTCAAATTATCAAAACTGCACATTTTTCTTAGACTACTTACAAAATTTATGTACATATGTAATCAATCTTCACTTTCAATAACTTTTGATTTTAACAGAAATTTTTGTCAGAAATATTCTCAAATGTTTTAACATGGTTAAAATACCATATTTAATGTAGTATCGATGCTGTGTATTGGGAGGTTCCAGCTATATACATTTATATATACTTCTAACACACAAATGTCCACAAGTCAAAACAGCATTGATTCAGTAATAAAAATATGGAAACAATTGTACCAAGAGTCAACAAATTAATTGACTTTAAAAAAAAAAAATCATCCTTTGAATAGCTTCCTCTACATTTTATGTAAAAACAAAGGAGAGGTGAAAACCAACCTTTGTTTTCCCATGAGCAAGTCCTTCTCATCATTTTAGATCTGTTTTTAAGAAGTTCAAAATTAAATAAAAGTACTAGGATACAATCTTAAAGTCTTTAGAAATCTAGATTCATATTACTTTCATGCTAGCTCATCAGTCTATTTTACCAATCCTTATCTCCTTTTCTTGAAGAAAAGTGCTTTTGAGGTTCTGGTTCTATGCTAAACTAATGTATTGACAGAACAGCTTGCTTTTCTTCTTCAGAATTTCTAGATATAGAGTCAGAATTAAGCTCCTCTTTGTCCCAGTCTGGGGTTTCTCCTTTGCCCCGAGATCACCCCAGAGGGACACAAAGGTGGTTCAAACCCTGGTTTTCTCTGAAGCTGCCAAAGACAGATTGCTGGAGACTGTTTCCTCTTTTCCCAAGGATTGTTTATTATTTTTTATCTCTGGGACATTTTGCCTGCCCAGCAGCGGTCTGCTCAGCCTGGCATCCATGGTGGAATCTGCCTGGTCAAGGCAGGGCTTATCTTATATAGTTAGTACTACGTATTACATGTTTACAAAATTTTACCAATACAATACAATTTTATTAAATGGTCCAGCCCTGACCCCATTCAATCCAAGAGTGCCAACGTGTCATCCAATATGGATGACATGGAGAAGAAGGAGGAAAAAGTGTCCACCCGCCAAATTCTCCATCTTGGCCACATGTCCCTTATCATAAACATTCCCAAAAGTCTATTTATCTACGTTCTAACAATCTAATTTACACTTCACTAATTTTGGCAGCTTGTTTCCATTCTCCTTGTGCTGAGAACTTCCTCCAGGGGTTAGAATTCAGCACCTGTGACACCAGGATCTCACTCAGAAGCCCTTGAGACCCTTGCCAGGGGGGTTTTGAGACCCCCAAGGAGGCCAGGGGTACGCCCTGGGCTCCCACACTCTTTTTCCAGCCATTTTTCTGCACTGGTGCTGCAGGTGTGATAATCACTAAAGGCAGGGTTATTAATAACTACATATTCAGTTACTGCCTATGTGAAGAGGGGAATTGGGGCTGAGATTTGTGGGAGTTTTTTTGGGTGTTTGCATGTTTGGGTTTGTTTGTTCATTTATTTCTTTGGTTTTGGTGGTTTCATTTGCTTGTTTGTGTTTTTGTTTGTTTGGTTTTGTTTTGGGTTTTTGTTGTTGTTTTGGTAGATTTTGTTGTTTTTCTTTAATAAGCTTAAAACTCCCTATGAAACCTCAGTTAGGGAGTAACCCGTGATAAAAACACAGTATAGGATGTAACATGTCAGAGGTCTCTTTCTGTGATCAGGATTCTGAAAGCAAATACACACACACTGGACAAAAATATATAGTGATAGCATCATTGATATCTCTCTTGTTTTTTGTGGGGGTTTTTTGTGGGGGTGGGTGGTGTTTGGGGGGTTTTTGTGCTTGTTCAGACACTTCTTGACTTTCCATACCCCATCTGCATTTAACAGATAAGAGTCAGAAAAAGTCACAGGGAAGCCCGAAGCCAAATTCACTTTTTTGTGAAAAAACACTGTTTAACTTTGACTTAATGTTCACTATGTGCTCTGTACAATTTGTATTTCACAGCTCCAAGTTGACTTACTGCATTTGTTTTAATCAGCTTTTTTTTTTCACAAGGCCAGAGGTGCTCTTTTTTAATTAACATAATGAACAAACAGGAGTTATTTCATGTCTTTCTTGGAGGTTTGTTAAAATGACCGGATATATCCTGTTGAACAGGAATATTCATTCTGTGCTAACACTTCCTCTGCTACATAAAGGATTGAGCTACAGATAAAACAATTTAATTTATTTAATTTCTGTCCCCCAGCACAGTTTTTTTTTTTTTTTTAAATTTCTGTCCCCCAGTATAATTAATGGTGAGAGCAGGACTTCACTCTGGAGTGTGTAGGCTGTTATCCCTGCTCTCCAGGACAACCACCATGACTAGTCCTACAGACTACCTGCACCTGGTGGTACCTGTTGCAAGGTATTTTCTCAGCATGAGGAAGCACCTGGTGTTCAAGACATTCTTAAGGGGAGCCAGAAAGCATGTCCCACTATTTGAACATAGCTTTAATGAAAAATTAGAGCAAGAATAGTAACCCAGCTTTCAACTTAAGCTATTTGAACTTCCAAATACGTTGATGGTTATCCAAACCCTAAGATAATAATGAACCTGCAAAAGTAAATTTAAGTTTTTATAGTACTTGAGTTTGATGGGATTTCAATAAAACACATGCAGAGGAATCTTGTAACTCCTGAAAAGAAAAGATGAAGGATTTCTTTCAGCCTATTGTTTTAAGCTAACCAAAACAAAACAAAACAAGAAGTTCACTCTAAGTTTTTTTTCATAGCTTTGGTATCATTTTACTTCTGTGTTTTTAGCTCATGCAGCTATGTGTATTGTAGGTGTATATCACTACCAAGATTTGTGAACCATTTCCTAAAAATGCATGTTTCACTTTAAGATGCCTCACATAGTAATTGCAGCTTTTTGTACAGTTCACTTGAAATCCATAAATGAACCGAAGACCAAGAAGCAAGTTGAATCACATCCTTACCAAGGTAAGCCTGATACACCACAGGATCTGTGCAGGTACAGAAAACCTGCTTTGCAGCATTTTACTGCCTGCTCAGAGGACTGTCTCACAGTAGCAGTAAAATACTTCACAACAAGAAGAGGAGGATTTGTGGGGCTGTTCCTTGTCACACACCAAACCCTCATCACCACTGATGCCTTGATGTTCTGTTGGCACATAGAGTGGCAAGTTCCACTTTTGTGCTGCTGCTGAAATGGATTACCTTCTGGTGATACAGTCCTCTCTGTTTCTTTACTGCATCTCTTCAGGTTGCCTTTTATTGCTCTGAGGCAGCACTTAGAGTAGCTTTTAAGTTAAACATTTTCTGAAATCAATTGTTGAGTATTCTTGTTTTGAGAGTGTGCCAAAGGTGCTTAATGCATAATTTATTCATACTATAAAATTGATATCTGCAATTCTGTTCACCAGATTCATTCAGGGTGAGGAGGGGTTTCTCTTGATATACTCCCATGCAATGCTAGTCATCTTTTGGACCAGTGTTTCAAAAATCTCCTATGGTGAGTAGGCTTAAGGTTTTAAAAACTTCATAACTCCCATGGAAAAGGTTTTCATCCTACCCTATAATACTTATGAGAGAACTTCCCTATATGAAAGCATGACATCAGATGACTTGTTATTTTTGGCATCATGTTTGTATCAATTAAAATGGCATGAAATTAATTAATTCTATGGAAAGAATATTATCAGTCTGCTTTGGGAATATTTATTAAGTCTGTTGGGTTCACTTTATAAATAACAGGTGATTTACCAAAATATAATAGGATGGAAATTCAAGTTTTTTTGCAGGAAGAGTGGGACATTCAGATGAAGTTTATTAAAAATCCCTGCCACTGAATCTGAGGGGCAGGAAGAACTCCTCTGTGTATCTAAACTCCTTCTCAAAAAGGGGTATGAAAGAAGGTGAATTCCTTCCTTAGCATCAGATTTTGGCAAGAGTTTAAATTTAATGAAGTTTTAGGGATGCATTTAAATCACTTTCTCCTGCAAGTTCTAGTCATGGCAAATCAGATAGATTTATAGGAATGAATTATTTATTAAACAGACAAAAGATAACAGATGCATGATCCTAATCAGAATTACTTACCACATGTGTAAAACTAGAAAGAGCTATTGTTGGATTACAGAATAACATAAAGCGTGACATCAAGGTACCTATATTAAAGCCAGCAAAAGAAATAGGATTGATTAGGAGTCAAATGTAATTTACCATGGTAACTATGATAATGGAGACAGATTCCTTCAATGAAACCCTGCAAGTAACTGAGATGCAGGTGATCCTACTCATGGGAGGAACTCAACACATTTCTAGGGAAACATATAGAAGATTTCTACTTTGTGGAAGTTTGCTGTGGTTTTTATTATTGTAAAGTAAATGGTTGTTAGTCAAAAATCAAGCTTATCTTGTCAAACCTCATTCAAAAGTAGGATGTCATCCACAGCTGGGTGATACCAGAACACTGCTAGCTCCGTGGAACCAAAATAACTCACTACAAGATGGCATGTCACATTTGAGCCATCTCACAGGTCAAGAAAGAATAAGCTCTTGTAGGGGGTGAGATGCCATGCTACAAGCTCACAATCTCTGTGTCTCAGTAAATCAGATGTAGAATTTGACAGTGAGCCCACAGCAACTTGCACAAGCGATTGATGTCCTTACATGCCCTCAGTATTTATGAATTGTTTATATTTTAATACAAATATTTTGTGTAAAGATAACTCTCGTGTCCATATTTCACTATGGTTACAAAGGACCTTCAAATGTCTCTCAAGGCTTGTCTTGTTCTGTCAGTTCTCAACATGAACCAAGTTAGTGGTTTTTAAGGAAAACTTAGGTGGGTAAAAAGGCAAAATCTCAGCTACTTTCAAAGAAAGGCCAATAGCAGCTGAGCCAATTGAGTCATGAAATCATCCATCTTCACCTGTTCTAGAATCGGAATACATTCTTAGTAGAAATTGTGTGGTGGGGTTTTTTCTGATTATATTTTTTTTTTCCCAAAAACATAAGGTGACTTTGAGCATATTTTAGAGACAGAATAGTACAGGGAGGGATATAATCTCAAGTAAAGCTGTTAAACTAGAGAAATGAAAAAAGAAAGGAGAAAGGAAGGTGGAAAAATAATTTTTGAAGTACCAGAATGGTTTTGCTCTAAAATATTAATAAATTTTTCAAATCTATCACAGTCAGTTAATTTTTGCAGAATACGTTTTTTTTTAATCTTTCATTTTAAGGAGTCTATTATATTGTTTTTATTTTATTACACAGATAAAATGCCTTTTTCTGAAAATTATGTAGTCTTTCACAAGGTATTTGATGAAAATACATGGTAAATACCATAGGAGTGCTTTCTTTGTCAGGAAACCTAGCTCAGGACAGGAAGCAGTGCAAGAGAAGTAATACATGCACTGTGAAGAAGGGACCAGGTGTTAAAGTGCCATCCCTGGCTCCAGATTGTAATACCAACTCAGGCAGGGTCTTGGGGTCTTCTGCATTACATCTAAATGTGAAGTTGGGTTCATGAGCACAGGAGACAATCTTTTTTTACCTTTACTCTCTCAAAACAAGAAGTATAAATACTGATTCTCTACAACAAGGCAGTCTCTGCTAGGACCTAACAGTAGTTTAGAAAAGCGATTTTTATCTGGAACAAAATGTAACTTGCAAGGTATTCATATATTTTATGATCTCTCCTTCAGCCCTTAACTTTCCAAAGTACCTTCCACATGATTCAGAGAGTCTTTATATATTTATGATTATGATGTCTAATAAAATAAAAAGTAAGTAGTGAGTTGTTTCTATTTTTCCTCTGGGACAGAACAAAGACACAAAACAGACAGACAGATTTCTCCACAAACATACATGAAAACCTGAAGTTTTGTGGATAATCATAAAATTCCTTAGATATATTGGAAAAAATCATATTATTATCAAGAAAACCAGAACACCACAATCAAATTTCATTATATGATGAAATCCACTGCAAAAAATTATGCATTTAACAGATTGTGAATTAGGGATCTGCATAGTTTACTGCTAAATAATTTCATTTCAACATTTTTTAAGGTGTATTTACAATACTGTCTAGTCAACTTTCAGGCATAAAAATACTGTACCTTACTCTGCATTCAGCTACTTATCCTCACTAATATACTTGAAACTGGCTAGAATCAGAGATTCACAGGAGAAATTATTTTGTGAACATATCAGGAAGTGAAATTTCAGTATTACATTTCATTGGAAATGCAACATTTTTCTATTTTTTTTATTTAATCTGAGTAGATTAACTGGCTTTTGACTTCTTCAGCCAAACAGGAGACAGAAAGAATGTCAGGGGGTGAACAAATAAAAGCTTCAAACATTTGTCTGCATGCCATTACGTAACAATGAAGAATTTTAGAAAATATTTTAAAAACTGTGTACATTTTAATGAAATCATGAAGGTCACATAGCACTTCCCCTTATTCAGTAGTAGCACCAAGTAGTCTGGAAATTATCCTGTCATATTTTCTGAGAGAGATTTTCAACTGGTAAAAGAAAATGTATTAAATGTGTTGTCAGCATCTGCACTATGAGAGCCAAAAAAGGGCTAAGGCAGCAGAATTGACACTGTCTGTGGAGCATGTGAATGCAGAGCTGTGACTCACCAGAGAGAGTTCTGAGACACTAAACTTTTGTGCCAGGAGAACTCATTTGTTTGTTATTAACATTTACTGAGCAGTATTCACCTGGAACACTTGAGAAGCTCATCCTTTGGTATTTCCTGTACCTCACATAGATATTATTTTCCAGTGAAACTTTGAGTTATTGTAACAGTTCAGTGTTGGAGCATACCTTTCCTTTATACTATTTCTGAATATTTTATAATTTTTCCTTCGGATAAAATTCATTAACAAGTCAGAAAATTTAGGCCTGTTCTGTACTGTTTGCTTGGATCATTAGATCATAGAATAAGACTCTTTGCTTTATAGCTGGATAAATAAACCAGTCTCAGAACATGTGGTATTTTATTTTTCAAGATTTAATTTACAATTTATTTTTGTAAGAAAATATAATAGTGTTTCACAGATAAGTACTACCCTGCACTAGAAAAGGATTTAAGGCACTCTTCCATCCTCAGCATTACCTCTTTAGTTTGCTGTAGCTAGCTTTAACCTGAATAAGCTAGTTATTAGTAAGTTTTCCCTCAGTTAATTGTTTCTTTCTGGTTGCCTGGTCATCCTAGGGGCACAGCCTATACACCCTTCCCAGGGTCTATGATTGCACCCAGAGGTCTCAGAGTGAAATTACTAGAAACTGTGATATACAGGGTTTCAGAGTCTAGGTATTTTGCTTTACTACAAACTGGTCAACTGGCCCAAAGTTGTCATGAGAAAAAGCTTCTAGTAAGTGGAAAGAAGTAGGTCGAGAGTGTGCAATATTCTCATTACAGAAGTATCTCTGGTAAATACATACTGCTATCACTTTTTATTTGAAGAGCTCAGTATGGAATACTTGTCATGAAGAAAGGGTGCTGACAGAATCAGGAAGAAGGTAGTTTGCATGTATGTCTAGATCTTTATAATTAGAAAGATTTGTTCATTACAATGGAATTGTTAACAAATTTCACTAATGTGTTTCATTACAAAATATATAATCTGTTCCTTGGGATAGCATTTGCCAAAAGTCTGTACTGAAGTTCACTACCATAATTACCACCCAATTACTAGAGATGTCCTAATGTGTGTGGGACCCGCTAAAGTTTTCCCTACAAAATAATCTCCACGCTTTCCAAAAGTAAGGCTCACATAATGCTGACTTCACCTGCACCATTTCTACAATAAAACAGAGGAAGAAGAGATGCAAATTTGCCTTAACCACTTACCTTTTATACAGAAGAGCAGTATCATCTTGTTAACTATCTTTTCAGCACAATTATTATGACTTTAAAGAAGGGCAGAGTATTGATTAACTTCTACCACTGACATGGAAACAAATCAGAGGAATATTAATTGCTCAGGAACCTTCATAAATTAAGTGGAATTGTACAGCCTGCAAAGAAGATTAAGGGTTGCTCTTCTCTCTCTTTTTCTGCTTCTGAAATTCTATTAGTATGGTGGGAAAAGTGATAGCTTCTGGTATCCGCAGAGAATACTTTCATTTTTTTCAATCATGTAAATTTCATTTGTTCAGACATCTATAACGAGACAGAAGTAGCTTACAATAATTTACATTTCAATCTCCCAAGTGCATGTGAAGTGGAAAACAGTTCTGTGACAATAAAATTTTATTAGCTGAGCTAAGTGTAATTTACAGTTAATATATGAAAAACTTCTCAGTTCACTTCATTCTGTCTGATAAGGCAGAAAGAGCAATAGATTAACATAATGAATCTGTGAAGTGGTTAACACTGTTTACACAATATGTCTATTACACATGGAATTTTAATTTGAGGCATTTTCAAGGAAAGTGACATCAAAAATTGACAGTTATTGATTTGGCAGCAAGGAGATTTAACAGTTTTTCCAAAATAAAAATCAAGATCCAATTAAACTTGACTTGCTAGCTGAACTATTTATCATTGACAGAATAGTGGGGAATGACTACAGCCACATAATAATTTAAGAATCCCTTGCTTTCTAGGTTATCTGCAGATACAACAGACCCACAGGCATCTAAGTCTCTATCTTCTAAGTCAATGCATTATCTGCATGTTCACATCTCCAGGAGTACTTTACAGTTAGTATTTTAAAATAACAAATTGGGCATTATAAGTCTGGTAAAATGGCAGATGCACACACAGCATGGTTACCCTCTAAGTCTGGTCACAATTGACACCCTAGAAACACAAATAACTTTGACTACACTGCAAGTCTGGGCATATTCAATGAGATTGCACCTTTGCAAAAAGTGTGATTGTTTATTGTGTCAGAATGAGGTTTGAAAATTGCTGTGGATAAATGCATATGTATGGTATTGGAAAGTGTTATCATTAGTGTAACTTGCACAGTAATGTACAAGTACTGGTACATGACTAGTACAAGGTTTTTTCAATAGGTGTCCCTATATATGGTGAATTGCCCATTTATATGCCAGGACACAAAATGGACTCTTCTCTGATCTCCTTCTTTGAAGTTACTCTTCTTTGAGGGAGGGGAAAAGATGAACTGACTTAATTTCATTATTGTGGAGAGTTTGGAGTGACTTTAGTATTAAATGCGAAGAGTGTACAGGTTTCACTTCACCAGCATGCAAAAGGATATGAAAATTAATGTGTACTTTTGAATCAATAAACACAAGTCCAGATTTTGGTCACTGGTTTGGCTATTCCTTTGACTCAGTTCCTATTTAACTGTGTTATTTATACAAACCCTAAGTAAAATACTACAGTGCCTTTACTTGCATTGTTTAAGGTCTCTCTCCAGGTAGTACACCAAGCTTCCCCAGTGCTCCTGCTCCTCAAGTTTGCAGGTTTTTTTCTGGTTATCAATTTGGACACTTCATGGTGAGATTTATTTTTCAATATTTTTCCACAACTCCTAATAAGTGCTTAGACCATACTTTAGTATGATGAAATGAGATGTCCTGGATATAATACATTCTGAAGATATTGCCTTTTATTTTCTCTTTGTTGTTTACAGACAGTAGGTAGTAGGTATCCATCCTGAACAAAAGTCTCTGACAGTTAACAACATGGCTGAAATCTTACATTTTTTAAGGAAAATCAAGGTGGCAAAACAAAAGCTCATATTCAGCTTGTCAAAAGCAGTGTTTCCCACAAACAAGAACTTTTTTCAATGAAGTAATAATAATTTAATAACGAAGTTTGCTTCTAAGTTTAATATTAAATTTAGGTTATTGAATTGCAGCTCTGCTACAAAATCAGTATATTATATGTGTTATGAATATAATCCTTGAAAATTGTGCTTTCTGAGCCAATGTGCACCTCAGCTCCCTGTATATATTCAGACACTCACTGCATAACACACTGATGTTCTGGTGAGGCACAGTCAGATAACCCATTGCTGGACCAAGTCAGACTCTTCACTTTACATCAACAAAATGCATCAAGAAACACATGAGAGCACTTGGCAAGTCAAATGGGCTCTGTTAACAAATCACCAGTTTTATTTAGGGGATTTTTTTTTTTTTCCCTAACAAAGATATGCCACTAGTGACAAGCTATGACTTCCAGAAACTACATGTATGTTACCAGTTTAAAAATTCATTAGATCTCATGCACACATGGCGTATTCTACATTAAAAATCCGGCAAAAGAAAATGTCCTGATTTGTGAGAAAAGCCTGAAAACCCTACTGATGACTCATTTTGAGGGAGCCACTGAAAAAATTGCACTACTGATGCAGGAATTCTAGCATTCTCATTCTCATTTATACATTATTAGCAGCACATATTAGCAATGAGGAAGAATTAAGAACTTTATTAATGTCTGAAAACATTATGTTTGCACAATGCTTCACCTGATACAAGAGATGGTCTGTTTTGACTATTCCCATGTCTATAAAATACAAGTATATATTTGTTTTTGGACTGATTAATCAGCTGCAGTGTTCTCTTCTTTCAGAGATCGATCTTCACTATGCACTTACAGTAGGATTTATAACATATTTTTACAAAAAAATGGAAGAAATGTGACATTAGAAGGCAACTCACAAATGTATCAAATTATGTTTTGTTGTGAGGCAACTATTCACAAAGATTCAGAAGAGAAATATTTTATTTGATCCCACCTTAGGTTTAATCTGCTGCTTTTCTTCTGCATCTTCCATTCTGTTGGGAATAAAAACAGAATTTTGCAGATCTAGAAGAAAATTGTTGCATGAATATCCTTATCTCTTGATTTCTTTTTAGAGTTTATACCATGAACTTGCTTATAAATCCATGGCACTATTATCGAAAAAATGCACTACATCTTATGTACATCAAAGATAAGAGTAATTAACTCCTGCATATCACATTGTACTCCTACATCATTAAAATAGCAAATCAACAATTTTTTATCAGCGAGTCAACAGTGTACTGAGGATATAATACCCACCCTTAAACAGGTACAGAAATCTGTATTTCTTTGTTTCTTAAAAACAGCTGTAGGGTTGTTATATACTACAGTGTCCATGGCTTATGCTTGCTTGCTTCCTGTTTTGTGGTGCTATGGCTATCAGCCATTATATATTTATTTAATATTACATATTAAATAGAAGTTTCTCTATACATCTTCACAAATTTTCACCTCCTGAGCATTGCTTAGATGCAGTATCGAAATAAAGGCTTGCACGTTTTAATATTTTCTTCAAATTTTAATTTACGAGCTGAAGGTTTAGTAGGTGGGATATAAAGGCATTTTGAGTGTCAATAATTTGTAATTTGTTTCTACTCTGCACTACTGAATGCTTCTGTTAGAAAAACAATCACCTTGCATGACTTTAGTTCTAAAATAAACTTCTTGGAAAGAGATAGTATACATAATGATGTTAAGTACTCTTTCTAGTTTAGAGAACAAAAACAGCTACTCAGTTATTTCTGTGAAGATAAACAATTTCAGATTCAAGATAAATAACAGCAGACATAACACCAGCTAACTTGCATTTCAGTGTTGCAAACATAACTTGACAAATAAAGTCTGTTATGTGTAAGATGAGATTTATACATGTTCTCTGAAGACACTGAAAAATCATATTGTTGAAATTAACATAGGTGTATTACTATTAACCAATAATTTCTAACTTCTATTAGGACCATGCTTTGTAGATTTGTTAAATATGAAGAAACGAGTCTTAAAGAAACTTTAAGCATTTTTTAGTAGGAATCTAACACTCAATGTGCAACAAGCTAATGAGGTGATCATGAAGAATGCAAAGCAATATCTTTGCAAGGCTGTTAGGCTAGGAGAACTTGTGAGAGTGTCTGACAAAATGTTCCAAGGGCAGAAGTCTCAAGAAAGTGCACACAAAGGAAGAAGTTGACTAAGGAGTTCCAGTGACAGGAGTGAGGAACATGCGTGTGTGAAAATGTATTGAGTGGTAATAAATTGGAAAACGATTGATTGGTGCAAAACTGTAATATGGAAAATAATAAGAAACTACCAAACAAAGTGCTTCTTCAGGCCCCTTCAGGGCCTTAAAATGGAGCTAATAAAATCTCAGCATGCAACAGTGGGGCTGACCAAGGGCAGCCATGTAGTAGCAAGAGTATCAAGATGTCTGAGCTTGTAATTATGATGGGTTTTTCATTCTCATTCAATAATTTTTACCAGTAAATGCCGTACAATAACCTGAAGCATGTTTTTTTTTTTTTTTCCAGTACAGCAAACTTCAGATTTTTTAGAGCAATGCTATTGTATCAGAATAATTGAGAAAACAATGACAATTCCATTCCTTATTCTCAGATTTTTGAAGATTATATTTTTTTTTAACTGGAAACTCATTTTTGACAGCCCAGGAGGTATTCTTTTCTTACACTTCCAAGCTGGTTTGAGTGAATATAAGCAGGAATTTGGAATTTTCTGAACAACAGAAGGCTTACAGCTGGTAGTTGATAGAAATAGATTCTCAGCCAAAATGGGAGTAACAGGAACAAGCCAAAGTCTGGGGGACTGTATATTAGTACAGCATGTATTACCCTTATGTTTGATTATAAAAAGATACATCTACACAGAGGCATTCAATCAATATTAACATAATATAGGTAAATTTTAAAAAAGCTTCTGCAATAAAAATTCTGTGTAACAACAACCATCAGTGAAAATATCCACCCCCTGAGTTATTTTCCGTTTCAAAATAAAATTCAGAATACAGAGGATCAGATTTAATGGGTAAATTGGAACTTCTACAGCACACTGTGATGTCCTGACACAGGAAAAGTCTTGAGTAAAATTTTTTTTCTATTGGACAGCTGCATTTTTTGGATTATGTGATCTTTACGTAACTGGGAATATTACAGATGAATAGATGTTAATTAATTATGCCACAAAAACACATGATACTTTGGGCTTTGTATATTTCCTTCAGTATTTGATATACTTTGTTACAGAGTGAATATCTTCAGTATTTCTCATATAAATAACCAGTGTGCTGTGTATAACAAAAACAAAACCCCATATCAAGGAGCTGTGATTGCCACACACCAAAGCTTCCCTCCATGCCAGACCTGAACCAAATGTTTATAAAAAGAGCTGATAACATTTTATAATCAACTCATTCAGAAAACAGGTTATTTTCAGGTGGAAGTGACTTCTTCTTTAACATACCAATCAGTGATTAATACTCCCTAAAAATATAAATTTTATTGACTGAAAAAAAAACCCCAAACCATGTTCAGGTATCATTCCAGAAGGTACTGACTACTGCAAGACAAGGTAAGAATGAGTATTTCAGAAAACCAACAACTAGAGGCACAGAAAATGGAGTCATACTCAATTCTCTATACATATCAGGTTGATGATTTTATGAGAACTTTTTGGTAATTTTTGCTAGTTTCTAGGGCAATTGGAATTCTGGGTTTGTATACACAATAAAAATTCACTTCACCAACATGATAGAAAGTCACTAATACTATATGACTTTTATCACATTACTAGCTTTTTCATGGAATTAGAAACTCAGTAGAGGACAAGAAAGTCACTAATCCTACAGCAAAGTCTCTAATAGAAAATAGCAGTTACTAGTGTTCTATGAAAGATGTATTATTTCACAAGACCTAAAGCTTTATTTCTGGTCTTACTTATTTCTGGTCCAACCATAAATAGCTGATTATTGGGGTTTTTAGGTTTTGTTGGTTTTTTGGCTTTTTTTGAGAAATTAGATTTGGATTTTTTTAAATCCTTTTTTAAAAAGTTTAATCCACAATGTACAAAATAAATACCATTATAATACATGGTTATGTTCTTTTTTTTTTAATTTAAAGATTTTAAGTTAAAGAAGTAAGGCCTGATCTAAAGAATGTTTAGACAACTAAAATATTTTCATTTAGTGGATTTAATCCTTTCATAAATATACACCATAGCCAAAGGTTTAATAATGTCCACTGTGGCAGAGCCAAAAAGAGAGGTGCTTATGTGACTCCAGCTTCCATATTCACATTTGAAAGTTATTTCAAAATATCCTTCAAAAGTTATCTAATTAGACATCAGCCATAGAGTGTTTTCAAGTTATTTTCCAATACTCTGATTAAGCCTTTGGGGAAGGATTGGGGGAAGAAAAAAAAATGCATTAAAAAAAAAAATTTTGCCTGTCCTAATGCAAATTTACTACTATCTAAATTAATTTTATTACAACTAGGATAGTTTTCTTTTTTGTTAAATCTGGGTTAATTTACATAAATTTAAAAAGCTTGTTATAAAAAATATCTAGAGAACTCATTGATATATTTTCCAGCTTTGCACTTTTTAAAAGATATTAAGTCCATCTGTTCTAAAACTTGCACTTATTGAGAAGTTATTTATATATACAAGTGAAACTATAGAATTGATATTATTATCCTAGAACCAGAACTAAAGCATCAATAGCCTGAATAATAACACTCAGAATTGAAAATAAACTGCAATTAACAGACAAAATATTTACAAGTACAAATATTAAATATCTATGCATAAGTTGCTCTGTAAATAGTGGCTACATTTTCCTTTGGTGTCAAGAGACTGACATGAAAGATTTTTTTCTTACAGAGTAGATACTCAGCCTCTTGCAGAATTATTTAGCCATTACAAAGCCTATGACCTCTGACAAGACCTAATCTGATCCAAAATAAAAATTCCCCTGCCATTTTCAGAAGAAATGCTGTGCTTCTGGGACAATACTCTTAGACCTCAATGATTTGTTGACAGCATGCTCTCTATCCCAGAGCACTGTCAATATACAACTTACTAACTCTCAAAGGAGAAGAGAGTTTGAAGTGGCATAAGTCTCAAGCTTTGCATTGGGTGTTAATTAGTTCATATTTATGCAGCTGTGTGAATCACGCTGGCTTCTGGTCACAATTACTAGCTTTTTGATCTTGAAGTCATGGGTATGAATCATACTGGAATACTTTCTGCAATGTTCTGCAGAGGGAAAAAAATTTTGTCTACGCTTTTGTCACCACCAATCACTTAGAAAGACATTTTTCTTCCGCATTCCAGATGTAGACTAGCTTCAGATTGGTAATTATTTGATATTCTGGTATTAATTTTTCAACTGACATTTCAATGCGACAATTTGTTTAGCCATGGATATTATCCTGTCACCTTAAGATCACAAATCTAGCTGAACATTTCCTTTTGAAACATTATGTGGCTAAGCTTGTAAGGAATGGTTTGTACATTTCAGTCAAGTCAGTGATTAATTACTCGCTATAAATAGAAATCCTGATTTATATTCCACATTTTATTTACTTAATTTGGCAAGAACATCGCACAAAAGTGAAAGCATGTTTCCCTGACAGTGGTGTTCTAATCCCAGGAGTCCCAAAGTGCATTTGTGAAATGCAGTCAATCATGTGGTTGTCCAACACTACTTAGCAATGGTCCTTGGCCTTCCCATTGCACTGGTCTTTCTGTTGAGAGTGAAAGGTTCAGAAAGGTTCAGGCTGTGTTGACGATCTCACCAATAATCATGGAACTCTTTTTCACCCAGAACATACAAGTAAAGAACTATATTATATAGAAAAGATGACCAGAGCCCAACACTAGATGTATATTCTTCCTAGAATCTATGGTATTCTGATCAAAAACTTGTTTGGTGATCAAATATTGCAGATTTTAAAAGGAAGCAGCACAAAGTTGTGCAAACAAAAACAAACAGACAAAACCACAACCCTCCCCCCTATGACATCAGTCACTTCAGTGCTGCAGTCTGTAGAACATCTTTGAAACTTATTTTTCAAAATTGACTACTTGTTGCCATATACCTAAATGTGACCTGTTTCATTAAGTTAATCAAGCATGAGGGAATCACAGAATAAAGAATACCAATACTTTCCAATATAATTACACACATATGAGAATATAAACATATACTTGATGCTATATGCATCAGATAAAAATCTACCAAAATAATAAAAAATATGAAGTTAAATACAAACTCTACAACTCATAAGCACACAATTACACGTGTATATTAAAAAAGAAAAAATAAAAGCCAATTACATAAGCTGAATTGAACAAATTGTAAGTTATTACTCTGTATTGCATATTTGACAAATATCAGTGTCTAAATTCTCTAATTAACCTTCTGATATACAAAAAACCCCACTAGTTTTGTGTGTATTTTTTCCCTCTCTTCCAAACATCAGGGTTTTCTCCCTATTTTCATTTCACCCAAAGATTTTCCAACAATCATCAACCATTAGTAGGCAATAGCATCACCTCTCTTCTAATTTGTAAGTCCACAGGTACAAAAAAGATTTTTAGCTTCAAAATATCTGATATAAAAATACCAGATTATTTTTGTGAGGTTATTCATGATACAAATGTCCCTTACTGTTACTAGATCCCTGACCAAAATCTGAAAAAAACACATTTTTCTCAGAAAATCAACTGTTCTCAATATCAGTTGTTGGTCTCTTCCCTGAAGGTATTTGTTGAGGTCATAGTGTTGTCTGGAGCCAACACAGATAAAAATGATAGCTCTGTTGCAGCAATAATCAGGCAAATATCACCTCCAGAAACTGCAAGATAGTCTTCAGAAATAACAAGAGAATTGGGTATAAATTGCCACAATTTTTATAGTGTCAATAAAGGTACAAGTTAATTCTATGGCTTAGCATATTTCAAAGATTTGTGCTCGTAATGCACTCTTTCTCCTCCTACAGACACTTGAGCTATCTCCAGCCAATATAGCTGATTTTAAAATATGTTAGAAAACATGCCTGTATAAACAAAGAGAGATTTCTGTTGCTTAGCTAAAATATTGTGAAGGAAGAAAATACCTCTCCTAGCAGAAAAATGTCTCTGTGAAATTATCCAATAGGTGATGCCATAAATTCTAACATGTTTGCTTCTCTTCAGCTCACGTGGAATTTGCAGACTGCGATGAGGTTTCTCTGCAGGGCCTCTCTTAGCTTGAGGGATTTGACAGCTCCTCCCAATTTCACATCATCATTAATCTCAGTATTCAGTCAAGTGGTGAATCCAAGACATTTATGTAGGTGTTGAAGACAGCTGGGCTGAGGATGGAGCCCTGTGTAACCCAACAAGCGACAGGTCACTAGACTGATTCACTTTGTGCCCAATCCTGAGCTCACCCAGTTGCTCATCCATTGCATTAGACATTTATCCATCCATGGGATGGACACTGAGAGACAGTGTCAAAAGCTTTGCTGAAGTCCAAGAATCTCACATTAACTGGCTTTCCTAGATCAGTAATTATGTGAGGGTGAGGCACAAATGGACAGAAGCCCTGGTGAAAGTTTGGTGAAGTCAAGCTAGAGTGATAGAAGTAGGCATAAAAAACCCAGTTAGTCAGTCAGACAGACTGTACAAATTATCAGTCATACTCAATTCCCAGATAAATTGTTTGTACAACAAAATAACCAAAATTACTCAATAACATATTCCAAAAGAAGGGGTGTATTCCAAATTTTGTTTTAATATCTAAAAGCTCTCTGAGCAAGGGACGGTAAGTCCTTCAGCCTGATTAGATATAAAATAATTTAAAAGTAGCTTCATTATAAAAAATTAATAAAACTCCTGAAGGCAAAATGACAATAGCATGGTTTCCAGGGACAAAGGTCTTGTCAAACAGTTTCATTGTTTTTCTCTTTATAAGGTTATGAATGATACAAATGTAAGTAATTCTTAGTGTGCATCTGCACTTCTTCATTGCATTTAGCATGAGACTATGATTTTAAAAGCTAGCCGTATAAGCAATTAGTAGATAACCTAGAAAGTTAATTCAGAGATATGTAGATATTTGTTAACAAAGTCTGATAATTTCCTATCAGCAGAGATGAATGTTTTGTCAGAATTTATTTTTATCAATCAGTTAAATGTAAAGAATTTGTTTTCAACTTACATGTTAGAAATTGTGAAGAATGAAAGTAGCTTGTGCAACAGCATCATTTCTCTAGCCTGAAGATATTGATGGACTACTAAATGTTATTTAATGTCTTCTATTATTATCTGATGATAAAGAACAACATAGTTTTGACTATGTATGAATAATCATTTGATTGAAGAGTTATTGTCTGGCCACTTAAAAGGGTGAGACATTACTTGCCTAGAGTCCTATCCTCAAGTTTATGGTAATCACCAAAAATATAATTGAAAGCTAATGGAACCCATGTATTAGGAAAATAATGCATTTTTAAAACTCTGACCTATGTGAGCTATTAAAGGGAAGACTCATCAATATTCCTCTTTAATGACCTATGCATAAAAAAAAAATTAGAACTTTTGTGCTTTTCAATGCCTTCTTATTAAAACCAAAAAATAACATTATATTGCTGGAAGGGAAACTAGAGAAATCTTCTCTAGAGAAATTTCAAAATTAAATGGAGTGTCTTCCTATTCAGGTCAGTTAAACACTCAAAAACTTTCCAAAATATTCAATGAATTTATTAATTTAACATTTCCAAAATGAGATTTGATATTTCTCTTAGAGATAATTTGAAGGAGCTTTAGAAGTTGAAATGTTGGTTCTGTGTGACAGCAGAAATAGGTACTAGCACAGAACAGAACTTTCTGGTAATGGACATGACATTTAACCTCTTTCCTCTAAAGTAGCCTGACTGGACAAACTACATTGATACATACTAATTCCAGATTTCTAATTTCAGTGGGTTTAAAGAAAGAAAGCCCCATAACAAGGATACTAAAAATGGTTATACTGATGTCCTTCTTTCTGAAGACTCGGGTACAGTGTTGTCGATACACAGACAGAGGAGGAAACTCTCTTCTATATCATGTTTCCAAATTTTACTGGGAGGACACTTGGATCAGGAAGAGGTTAGTACAACCAGTCTTAGACAACTGCTGTGACCACGTCTTTGCATGACATAATCTTTGCTGGCCTTTATCTCTTAAAGTCCCTGTCTGGTAGTAGTAATATCTTGTGTCACTAAAATCTTTTAGAGACAAAATTGAGAATTCTGTTAATAAGAAGTGGAGATAAGTTACGGTCTAAGTGGGAGGCCCTATGAAATATATCTCCTTAATTCCCTAATTGTATTCAATATTTAAACTTGAAAATTTTGCCTAAAAATAATTAATTAGATTTCAGATTTAATTGGCAATAAGAAAAGGGAAAAGGACTCAGGGAAATGAAACAACTGCATGCTATATGAAGTATCCTCTAAACTTTGCCACTTAATTCCTAAATAAATATGTATTTTATTAATATTTGTAAGTGTAGTTATTCACTATCCTAAGTTTAATGACAGCAGGAAGCAGCAGTTCCAACAAAAAAAGGAATAGCAGAGAGTTTTAACATCTGGAAATGAGTTCAGCAGGGCTGTGTTATACCACTGCATCTGTTCAAGCTTTACACTGAAATGGTAATGTACATTTATCTTGAGGGTTGCAATAGAGGAATTCAAATTAGAGGAAGCAAATTCTGGAATATCAGGTATGCTGCTAATGTTGTCCTTATCACTGAGTCTGAAGAACCACTTGTAACGACAATGGCTGTGGCTAGTTTAGAGTGAGACTGTCTGGGAATGCAAAAAAGACAGGGAAGGGACACAGAGGACTGGAAAGCAAAATATTGCAAATATAACAGAAAAATAAGGTCAGGAAGTCAGAAAAATAAAGAGCCTTCACAAGGTTTTCATTGCAGAAACAAGAAACCAAGCTATGCCTAGACGATTTTAAATGGGCTATGGAATAAATAAACACAATAAGTCTGGGAAGAAAATTGAACAATTTTTTATTCCTGATGATGTGTCTAATCTGACAGCAAGCAGTAAGTAATGGTTATAACCTTAATTTTCACTTTTATTTTACTCTTCTGATTCATACTGTAACAAAATATGATAAATCTTCTGTTCTATAAGCATTTTTTGTTTATTTTCTTGAATGTATTTTATGACAAAAGAATTCCTGTAGAAGGATGATATTTTCCCAAAATTTTAATGAAAACTCAACTGATAGACAAAAAGCATAGTGAGTATATTTGTATGTTTTAAAAACCATAATATTATCTTTATATAGAAAAAAATCTGATGTTATGGTAGCTAACAACTACTACCAAGTAATTAACCCAGCTGGAGAATTTGCATTGATTCAAACTCCATTCGTGCAATATAGAACTTCCAAAACAATGAATAACAAAACATATCTTTTTAAGAGAAAATACACCATAGTGTCATATTCTGACTATTTGAAATAAATTGAAGAGATGAAGGTAACAAAAATGTTCTGGATAAAAAGAAAGAGAAAGGAGAAAAGGTAGCAGAAGTAAGATAAAAGTGCAGGCTATATCAAAGTAAATTAAGCAAGCATTTGTTACTGACAAGTAAAGCAGAAAGTCATTCTCAATTGATAAAAATCCATGAAATGCTGACTTCTGTAGAATCACATAATTTTACCCTTCCTGCAAATCTATAAGCTATGTTACTGGGAGGAGAACAAGAGGAATTTTGCTTATTTTTTCAGACTAATAGAGTTCACACCTAAATAAATATTGAAAATATTTTTTTCAGAAAACTACTTACATACTTCTATAGCAGAGTCATAGTGAAGATATGGTGCTTAGAACATAAGTCCAATGAAAAACAGCCAAGATTAGAACTGTAGTTTATCTTGCCCACATTTTCCCCAAATCTGCCTCAAGGGGATGCCTGTGTGTGACTTCTATATACAGTATAAAAATCTCATGCAAATCAGGCACTTAGAAATGACAGCCATAATTTCCTGCTTAAAAATCTGAATTACTATACTAAAGGTTTTTGAAATTTTTCTTTATGTGAATCAAAAACACTATATCTTTAGACATGGGTTATGTATGCTTCTACATTATAGCTTATACTAATTATTTCTCCAAACTGAAAAAAATAAAAAATAAAAAAAAGAATAACATCCCAATTCTAGAACAGGAAATTAAATTCTAAAAGTAATTTTCTACAAATATTCAATACAGTACTCATTCAACATCATTTTGTTTGACACAATGGCAATTAAATTCATCATGCAGTGTACTAAGTGCCAGTAATAATATTTGATTGTAATTTAAAGGTAATTTGAACAAATAGCATAACAACATGATGTGACATAATTGCAAAATAATAGAATGGGATGATATAAAATAAGAACTGACAGGGAATTTCACCTTCCTACGAATTACTCTTTTCTGAGTTCAGTTTTAAATTACCTTATATTTAAATCCTTATTTGCACACCTGCTTAAAATAGGGCCTGAAGGCTGCAGTGAGACCAATCAAATCAATTTTCTCTCCACTTTGGGTGACACAGTAATATTCTCTTAAAAACATGCCATGCATTTTAAACATACATATGCACACAATCATGTATTGCCATGTAAAACTGAAGAAATACACACAGATATAGTTCTTGCACAAGCACATAGAGAATAATTGGATAGGTGCATTAGTAAATTTTCATCTTTCTCCCTGTATTTGCAAGTATGTATATGTACACATATGCCCTGTGCATATATATTTAGTAAGTATTGAATAAGGATGTGTGTAAAGATATGCATCTATACTTATTTATGTTCATAGGTAGGTAGAATTTAATAAACAAAGTATTTGACCATGAAAGCAATGGTGTTAAAGCAATTTTTATTGTTTTGAAGACAGCCCAAGTAAGGAAGCTCATTTATAAGACAAGAATCATCCATGTTTCTGATCAGTTTTTTCTTTAACATGGAGTTAAATGAGCTAGAATAAGTTGATCTAAAACAGCCTCTACTACTGTGAACATTTATTCTCTCTCATGTTAATGGCAGGTCACAATCATCAGTAGGAAAAGGCCTGAAGCTATTACACTACATCTGAAATATTCACTTTGATGAGACAGGTTCAAGATTTTGGATCATGGGCTGGTTATTATCTCATATTCTTTGGGATTAAATATATGTGATTTACAACCTATATTTATGTTGTTGAGAAGCAACTGTGGAGGCTGAATTCAACAGTTCCACATGCAACTTGACTGAATAGTTACATTTCTATTTGACATATATAAATACTCAACATGTCATTTGACAAGAATGGGCAAACCCAGTCAAGAACCTTTTGTGAAGGTTTCTTTGGAGATATTTTCAAAGTCTTTCAAATTTAGCAAAAGGAGGAAAATGGAAAAATGCAATATTGGGGAAAAGGTTATGTGCACCTCAGTATTTCCACCTATTCACAATAAGTTCTTGTAATGTAAAACAACCTCCTCAAGGAATAGATTCTAATTTTTCTTTTCTTCTGAGAATTAATATATTATTATCGTAACAAAAAAAGGTCTATCTCTTCTCTTGTTGAGGGAAAAAAACCCATGAACTTTAATATAGGCCAATTCATAAATCTGATTTTTTTTCCTGCTCTAGGTTATTTCTCCTTGATATTCTCTTTGGTTACTGAGTTTTTGCAGCAGTGTTTTATACATCCATGTAGCACAACTTATTTAGCTATTATGTTAGATTTGTATTCATTACATGTTTTATGACTTTATCATTGCTCACTATTATTGCAGTCATAAGAGCATGGCTTGTACTGTCTTAGTTACAATGGTAGAAATACTTCATCTTTAAGTTAGTACTTTTTCTGCACACATTCAGGTGGAGAATCCCAAAGTCAGTGTAAATAAGTTGATCTCATTTTTGTAGGCACCATTTCTATGGAACACTTATTCCATTAGTTTTGCCCCATGTTTTCACCTACACAAGGACTTTTCAACCTGTCTTAAAGGCATCTAATACTAATGCTAGAAGAATTGTAAGCTGTGTGTTAACAAATACACGAGATTTACATCCTGATTAATCTACAGCAGACTCCAAGCTACGAACAATAATAAATAGTTTTCTTTCTGCCTGCATATTCCTTATCTTTCTCATATTTTGGAAGTCAAGGTGAAACTTCTTTTCAGCTCACTCTATAGAAAAACTCCTACTAATGCAAAGCAAAAGCCATTTATATTATCATTTGTTCAGCAGATGTCAGTGAAATACTTCTTTTAGGAATTTTTATAGTGAAAATATTTGGTTTAGGAAATCAAGTTATTTCTCTCTTTGTACCACTACCAAATACAAAACAGTATAGGCCTTTCTTATAACCTTTATACTAATAGTTTTAGGTATATAGACTAATCCCTTAAGAACTTAACATTCTAAAAATCAATGCATGTCAAAGTTCTCCATGCACAAAATCCACATTTTCTCATACAAAATCTAGGTGGTAGTAATGCTTTGCAAAATCTTGTTAGTTTGAGCATCCCCAGAACTCTTCAGAAGAGTCCAATCTCCCTCAATGAGTATTTGAGGTGGGTATATTTGGGTGTTGGCATAGTCTGCTAAACTGTTTGGAGACCAGGTATTAATACTTTGCATAGCTCTGGTAGGTGACAAGACATGCTGATTCATGTTTTGTATCTGATTGAGTAGCTGTCTGACTTGGAGCTCACTGTTAAAAAAAACAAAGAATAATCCTTAATCTGTTGCACATAATTTCATTTACACTTGTAAGTATTACCTTTATTTCTTTGCCCAGCCATAACATGAAAATTCTTTAAGAAGTGCAATTTATGTTTATATGCACTATATTTTCAATATAATAGAAACAGATAACTTTTCCATATATGAAAATAGGTGTTGAAAGTAGCTTATTGCATAAAGAGGTACAACATACTTGGTTTTAAGATACACTGCATTATCTTTTAAAGAAGTAAGAAAAGTGGATCATGGAAAATCAAATTCTATCCGGTAATGCATAACTTTTTTCCAAGCTATCCTATATTAAGCTAACATAACAGGAGTAAAAAGTTGGAAATAAGGTATGGAAATAAATGAAAAAGCATTACTCTTCTTCAGTCTACTTTTGGAATTTCAGCACAATAATAAATTTTGAATCATTGAATAAGACCAAAATTGCTTTGCTTTCTTCTCATTATATACTTTTCACTGGAGGAGAGATTTTCTTTGTCAGAGTAAAGGGTTAGAAAAATGCGAATTTGGTTTGTGGCTTTGGTTTTTTCACTCTTACTGAATTATTCATATGTTGAGAAAAGAAATGGTTATGGAGAAAAAAGTCCCAGTATGTTTTTTAAAGGTGCATCATCATTACAAAAGAAATGTTAATTCCTTGCATAATGCCAAGTTGTGCGACTAAATTAGCACTGTATATGTCTAATGAGAAATTTGCACAATATGCACAATATTTAATGAGAAAATTCTTTCCCCAGAAAGAAAAAACCCCAAACAACAAAAAACTATAGAAAGCAAGACGTCCAACATTAATGTAGCACATATTTCTGATATTTACCCCTGCTGCAAAAAATACATACACTTCTAGAAAATACTAGTGAGCTGGTAAAGGGTCAGATGGCTCTTGTGACTGCTCCACCACTTGTGAGGGTTGAGGTTGATGTTTTCAGTCAAACCAGGTCAGGTCTACATTGACACCTTTTCAATCCAGCACCAACCACAGCTGGTTCTCAACTAACATTAAAAACTCTGCTATCAAACTCTTATACTTACTCATCCATCTCCAATATATGCATTATTCCACTGTTGGCAAAGTTGAGGTTTTCCTAAGTTTCCTTTCACTTTCCTAGACACTCTGTCTGTAGCATACAATGGCAAACTTCTCCTCTCAAAAAAAAGTGGGTTTGGATTAGTCATTGCATCCCTTGGCAAATCCCTCTCCTGGTGCTTCACCAGCTCCAAGAGAGAGCACTAAGGAAAGCCTACAGTAAGAAATGGCTATTACAGTTTACCATCTCCCCCAAGGAGAAGGGAGCCTTCAAAAATGGGTTCATGTTTGTCTTACAGCTGACCATCACTTTTTTTGTCTTTTAGAATTTATGAACAGTAGGAATGGTATGTGAGGACAATAGATTTTTAAAATAGGGACATTTTTCTTACTTGGCAAGAGAGCTGTAAGTGGCAGAAAAAAATATGTTTAATGCCTATTGGAAATATATTTCTGAGGGGGGGGAACGGTGAAACTAATAGGCTTTCCATGGATATCTTTAAGGCATATATTTGGAGAAAGGCATGCCTTATGGAGAAAAAAGTTTCTTTGATGGTCAAAACAGTTCTCTGCTACAGTCATAAATCATTTGTGGTATTGTTAGGCATTTCTCATTATTAGTCTTAATCTCTTCTGTCTCTACTGATTAATTTGTTTTCTTTTAGGGTTGCTCCCTTTTTAAATTTCTTTCAGTTTGTCCATATCTCTAAGTGTACTTCTGATTCTTCAGTGTAATAACAAAAAATAGTTTCTGTTTGATTGTTTTGTTCTGCCCTCCAACTTTGAAAAGGTAATTTTTCCCTGTGGCCTCGAAGTAAAATACATTTTAAAAAGTTTCAACTTTTGATTTTCAATCAGTAGTAGAGGTATCTAAATTGTGACACAAACCTATTACTTTAAGTATTAAAGCTTTTCCCCAGTCGTACCTTTCTTTTTGTCTAGTTAGTTTTCTAGGATGTTGAGTCAGGCTTTTTTTTTCCTGAGAAAAATATATCAAAAATATCACTACTTCACTTTATTATTTCCATTTTCTTCTGTTGTTTATTAATTGTCTCTTAAAATGGTAATTATAAATAATGATTTATAATAACTCTGGTATTTTTAACAAAACAGACATTTGAATATCAATGTAAGATTCTTTTTTGAGCCTTTCCTCTTTTATTTTGATGGAAGCTGTAACTTCACTTCAAATCTCAGACATATACTAAAGGTCATTCTAAAAGCAAAAGCCAGTTTTAAAGTATCTAGTAAAAATCCTTCCATTTTTTCAAACACCTATTATTCTTCATCAATTTATGTTGCAGCAGCATCCAAGAGGCCCACTGAGGAATTACTTCTGTGTAGTAGATGCTGCAGAAACTTAGGAAAATTCCATTCCTCTCTTAAAGATCTATCTACTTCTTCACTGAAAAAACAAGCCCAGTTAAATCAGATATTTACAAGCTTATTGTTGTCATGCTCAGAAGCTAAACTGAGGCAAGAGAACAAGTACAGTCCTATTATCCAAGAGTATGAAAAAAAGGAAAAAGGATAACAGGATCACACAGTTAAATTCATAGTTTCACAGTAAAGTGACAAAAGAGTGCTGCAGTTGATTAATCTGAATTTCATTCTACTTCAAACTGTCAGGCTCTCCATTAAGTATTTTGGTTTCAAATAAAGTTTATACTCTAAATCACCGGGCTTCTTTCCCAGGATAAAGAATTCACTATTTTATTATAACACTTAGCCAAATTATTATCTCATTCCACCGTATTTTACATTAATATCTCATTCTACCTTTTTTTGAGTTTGCTTATTGTAGAAATGAAGAAATTTAGCTATCTTTCCTGAGTTCTTTTTGTTAAAATGCATCAAAGCAAGATCTGTTTCATAATTACTTTCAATATGTTGACTACCATTCACTGTTTTTTGTTGATTGCTAAACTGAAGAGTCCATTTTAAAAAGTAGTTATCATCATATCTTCTCAGAGACTGTGACTGAGTTACTCTTTGAAGTATTCTTTGATAAACTAAGTAAACAGACCTTCTGGGCTCTTTCATAGCAAGATGAAACCTTCCAACCTTTTAATCATGCACACAGCTCTTCTCTGAACCTCCTCAAATATATTAGTATCCTTCCTGATAGCTGGAAGGGTATTGCAGGGTTTTGGAGCTGTCATAATCACCTAACCAGCAATGACACTTTATGGGAATTTCACATACTTTAGCTATTGTCAAAACACCCACAACTCACTTTTGAAGGACAGAATATCACTGTTCTTTCTAACTAATAGGAAAAATCAAGGAAAAAAAATAAAATAAATAAGAAAATAAAAGAGACTTTCATGCCTTGTCAGGGAGCTTTTTTTTCTTTTAGCATTCAGGTTGCAAGTCAATGCTACTGCCATAGGAGAGTATCCCAGAATTGTATTACCTGAAAGGCAGTTGCCTTAAAATTGTGACACTGAATTAGAAAACGTGTTGTTGCTTGAAGCAAGTTAATGTTGATTTACTACCCAATAAATACAAAAAGCTTCCACTGAGGCTTCGAGGCCAATGGAGAGAAACAGCACAAAGACACTTATGTGCTTAGTTATTTGTCTAATTACAAGCTGTGGCTGATTAGAGATGTCTAGTGTGACTTTCATTCAGTGGTTTCATTCCCTGTATCTAAACCTCTGCATCCAAAAAGCTGCAATGTAGCCTGCCTGTAGGGTTCCACCAGAATTTAAAACATTTGAGCAAAGTCATCACAGCCAGTACTTTCTCATCCCAAATTTCTATGCAATGGCCTATAAAAATTCTGTTGCTGCAAAAAATATTGATTAAATGGCTGGTAATATGCTGCCTTGCATGACAGGTGCACCTACTATGGGATGTTACATTAAGCTAATATTTTCCACTTGCTGTGATTGTGACTGCCTTGTATCATCCACCTGAGCAGTACATCACAGAGCTAATGAATTATCAAAATAAGAGTATTGGTCTAGTACCGATACTCAACTGTGACGGACAAAAGACTCTCTAACAATTTAAAGTTAGAAAGTGTATGTTTATTCAGCGCTGGGCAGCAGCGTGAGGTAATCCTTCAATATGCACTGCAAAATAACACGTGATCACAAAGTCTATTTATTAGCAGAGGAATCAAATACATATTTCTAATAACAGCCCCTCCCATCCCCTACTTCCTATGATAATTAGCTTGAATAGCTATTAAGCATGAGTGATTGACTTCTTAAATTAAGTCTGGGGTCACTTTCGGGGGGAGGGGTCTTAAAAGGAGGAAGTAAGACGAGTCTTCCTCACCCTAAACTCTTGACCTTTTCTATCAATGACAATACAAATGATTTCTGGGGATAGTCCAATTTTCCAAAGAATGGGTTTCTGGTTGCATTGTCTGTGTTCCTGTGGTTCTGCTCCCTAGTTTCGTCTTTTCCCATTGTAAGCGCAGCTGAGCAAACATGAAATGACAGACAATTAATTATTTAAGTTTCAGATAACTACTCCCTTCTAATTTTTTAATTGTTTTCAGCAAGGTCACTAAAATCCTGATTTTCTAAGATAAGTGTTTCATTAATACCTGCTGCTTTTGTCACATATTCATATTATAGAGTCTTCTGCAACACACGTTCTGAGAGATAATCCAAACAGAAAAAAATATATTTACACCTTCACCTAAATAGGAAAGACAGGACAGATTTTCTATGTAAAAAGCTTTATCAATCTAAGGTTGGTTTCAGCTAACTTCTTCTGATGTCACTTAGAAGAAGGACTCTTATATGTGATTCATGACTTCTGTATATATGGATAAGAAGTTCATTTGGAAAAGAAATTGAAAAAATATAGAAAATAAGATTCAAAAAAGCAACAAGGAGAGAAAGACATCCCTCCTCTCTACCACCCACCCCACAAAAAAAAAAAAAAAAAAAAAAAAAATCACAAAATTATTAGAAGGGAGAGAGGGGCAGTTATTCAGTATGCTTAAATAGCTTTGTTTCTTCCATCTTTTCCACCTTTTTTCTTTCTTGAGTTCCTTCCCTTTTTTTTGTCCTTTTGCTGAACTCTCCCACTTTTCCCACTTGTCCCTTGCCAGTTCCTTCCTCTTTATCCCTACCTTGCCTGCTTTTTTTTCTTTCTTTCCTTACTTTTTTTCTGCCTGCCTCTCTTCACTCTCCTGTACTGTAGAACCATGGCCAGCCACACTGCTCTCCCTGGGCCTAAGGTAGTTCTCTTACAGCTGCTAATAGCAGTGAGATGACTTGGGCTCTACAAAACTTAGAGAAACAGCCTCTCTCACTTGCCAGGTCAGGCTGCTGCTTGAGCTGCTGTCAGAACTGCAGCTGGTAGGAGCATTTTGATCAGATAGCCAAGGGACAGAGAGAGAAGGGGGGAAAAAATAATTGGTGTAACCTGATAAACCTGAAACTCTCCCTCCCATTGCCACAAAACAAACCCTAAGTGCTGGTGAGAGACAGTGAAGATTTTCAGAGCCAAGTGCTCTAGATCTCTTTCCTCCTTACCCAGCTGAGTTCAAAGCAGGACAAAAACATGTCAAAGCCTTATTTGCAGAAATGGTGATATCCACAGCCATGATTACACAAGCATCACGTTTGAAATTTATCAGTTTAGAACTAAAATTGCTATTTGCTATGTAGTTTTACTTTTGGTTCTGCATTATTCTGCCTTACCTGTGTGACTCTTATAAGAGTGTGAGGTCAAGGACAGTTCTTAGGTTCTGCAACTCACTTGTCTTTTTTCAAATTATTTTAAACTGAATAGTTTTTAAAGGTTTCTGCAAATGCATCATTTAATGCTTCCTCCATATTCTTCCCAATATCCACAAAATTATAAAAAAATTGGAAATATTTCCCTCCTCCTGTGCCCCCTAAAACATTGCTAAGGTTTTGAACGTAATTAGTCTGCTCGGAAATTTCATTACCAGCAGCTGTTCCACATGAAGTTACACAGAATTAGTGACCATGTGTAAAATGCCTTCTGCTCTCTTAGGTATCCACAGGTTTTCTTATAAGTTTCTTTAAAACTGACAATCTGGGGAATACTCTGTGCAGGTTCAAATGCATTCAGAAACTGATAATCTACTCAGAGAAGAATTAGTCCTGCAAAGAACTATAGCATGGTATTGTTGCTTTTGTTATGCCACTGACTGTATTTAGTCTTCCCTCTTTATAGGTTTTTAATGTTAATCCAAATAATCCCACTATTTTAGCTTCTTAATAATATTTCTATCTATAATAATGAATTTGCCATTTCAACAAGATAATGAATATTATCTTGCAAAGCATGTTTTATTCCATTTGAGCAAGTATAGGAGCCAAAATTGATGTAAGATATTAAAGACAAAGACACATATTAATAGCATAACTTTAACTATAACTAGAATGGCTTGCTGGACATTTTTTTAATTTTATTAATTTTGCAGAGTCATTTATACAGACAACTTGTGGCTCAGTAGCTTATTGTGCTATACCAAAAAATGCAGAAATGGCGTTTTTGGGCAGTTCTGGCACAAATGTGTTTGACCCTGGAAGCACATGTTAAGTCTAATGTGTGTCACTAAACAGGACTTGCTGTGCATCTGCAGATCAGTCAGGCTGATACAGTCAATCAAAAATCACAATGACTTAAAAAATCTGTCAATGCCTTGACATTGTTACTGACTTCTATGGAATCTAAATTTCGGCCCCTCCATTTGGAAATTCAAATGAAAAAACCACAGAATACCAATCAAGGTTTATATCTTATTTCTGTTAGTGATAGCACAAGGGACAGCAGCCAATAATCTGAATTGTTTTTGCAGTTTGTGGACATCTGGGACCCACACTTCATTTCTTTCAATCTGAGAAAGACTAGTAAATTAAGCAAGTGTATAGATAAAATAAAGTAATATCCGTGTATGTTTTAGAAGAATCTGCAATACAATGCAAAAAGATTTACAACCAGAAATCAAAATAATAGAAAACTATAGATGCAGATATATTTTAAATATAGCATTACTATCTATTTCACAAAATACATCTTACCTGAACACCTTAGTCACTATAATGTAAATAAACTAAAACCATTATTATTGCTATATAAAACACTCAACCTACTTTTTTAGATAATAAATGTGATAATTTAATTAAGATAAATATATAGCCTATACAGAAATTTCATGGATCTCCTATTCTTGGAAATCCTTCCTTGCCTTTGTTATTTTGCACACGTATACTCCCATACACCAAAACAAGTTTCTCTGACAGTGAGACCTCTTCTACTAGTTTAGCCTACAGCAAATGCCTGAGTTATGAAGCACTGGAAATAGACACTTGTAAAGAAAATGTCAGCCACGCTATAATAACTTTCAAATCTCCTTTCTACAAAACTAGATCTAGTACTTGATGTAGTTAGAGCAATTCTGCTCTGTTTTCTTTACTTAGGTTCTCAGCCTGTTCTTTTAGGTTGGCAAAATCTGCTGAAGCATCTTAAATCTTTATGTCATGCTGTCCTCAGATCACATTCAGTTTTCTGTGGTCATATGACATGTAAAATGTGAAAAGAACATTTCACCCCCCTTATTTCTAGAGGAAAGGTGAAGAAATATTGTAGAGAAATCATTGTCAAATAACATGTCATTTCTTTGTATATTAAAGAATGTATGTTATTTCTTTGTTACCTGCTAAATTAAAATAAAATCACTCTGCTTATTAATAGCTTTTTTTTCTCAGCACCAGTAATCTCTTCTAAGAAATCTCCTATACAAATGTTCAAAAATACTTAAAAGTAATTTTTATTGCTGTACATGATTCATATAGCTGTGTCTTTGTCGTTTTCCCTCTGAGTTTGCTGTTCTGAGCTTATTCTGGCTCTTCTGGGTTTGTTGCAACTGTTAACAGCAACAGAGTTTGGTGTCATACCCCATTACTCAGCCCTTGCAAATGCTGCAGGTACCATGCTGCTCTCTTGCTACTACTTAGGGAAGTTTACACCTAGTTAGTCCTGCAAATATTATTCCACTCCCTAGGAAAATAAGCTATTTTCAGTGGTTTTTGTTGTTACTGTTGTTACAGTTTGTGCACTGCCTCTGATATTCTGCCACTGCTGAAGTTACAGCTGCTGGATTTAAATCCTCATGATGTGTCCTCAAGGTTCTAAAATTTTATGCTGGATTTCCTGAAGGGCTGATGTATTCCAAGACAGAGAAGTAATTTTTCTTAGCTGGAGATCCACATAGATAAAACCATTCAAAATCTGTTGATGGAAATGCATTGAAACAGTATTGTGTCATAAAATTTGGGTACTTTTTAATGCTATAGTCATGTGAAAATCATCATGTTAGTCTTAACATGAGCTAAATGGATCAGACATGATTGTGGTGCACAAAGCAGTTTTTTAACAGATTGTAATAATAAAACAGAGTAGAATGAGAGAACTGTAGTGAAAATCTGACTACAGATATATGGATGCACAGGATAAGCTTTTTGAGAAAACCCCAGGCAATTGGTGACTCCATGGATGGGCTAAGAGAGCACTGCATTGGTTGTTGATGTGCTATGAAATATCATGGGGATATATCAGTTAATTAGTACTATCAATACAGTTCTCTTAATTGCTTAACAAAACTATAGATTACATTTTAGCAGATTTTGTGTCAGACTAAGAAAAGTGTGTTATTCCACCAGAAACAGCATGTCTTGAGCTCTTTGACCCAGCTGTCAAAGAAGAAAAGGTGAATCCACTGAAAATTTACTACTCTTGTAATGGGTATTGGGATTTCCCCTAATGCAGAATCTGCAGCAGGTAATTTGTGAGATTTAGGGCTTCTTTCTCAAAAGCAGAGCAAATTATCTAATATATTGTCACTGCATAGTTATCAGGGATCATAAATAACCCACTTTCCACTACTAACAGACAAGGCATGTTCTTGAAATTCCAAGACAGACTGTAATAACTCTAATCACAAAAATTCTGTCATAGATTTTTTAATAATATAAAATAAAGTTATCCTCATAAAAGAAAATGCATGTGCAAAAGAAAAAAAGAATATTTCAGAGGATTGTTTCCAAATTTAAACATAAAGTGACATTTTTGTAAATGTATAAATCAACAAATCTCATACACCTCTAATTATGAGCTTTGAGCCTTCAACCTTGAACTAGCTTCTGAGATTTTTCTTGATTTAATCAATATATTTGGCATAGTTTTAGTCCTCATTGGTAGGACTGAGATTTTAAAACTTGCTTCTTGCATGAAATGCCAGTAAATCAGTAACTTTTGCTTGTTATGAAATAGCATAGTTGCAATTATGCTAAAGGTGCAGTAAACTTAAAAAGTAGCTCAAGATGTCAAAATGTAGCCCACATTAAATAGGAAAAAAAAAAAAAAACTAACAAAGGAAAACAAAACCAAAAATCTGTGCTGTAGGTTCTTATCATCCAATATTTAATTCTAAATGAAAGTGTGTGCAGGTGTTTAGCAATTGATCAGTATCTGAGAGCAACCTATGTACCCAGATCTGAAAATATCTGCTATTACTCAATTACTGACAATTCTGTTGAGGAGATAAAATGAAAATTGTGTTGCTGTTATAAAGTCCAGTACAAATTTTCAAAAAATGGTAACTCTATTTTCATATTTCAACTTTTGTTGTCGGCTTATGCGCATGAAACTGTACGATACTGAAAATAACCACAAAACAAGGATGGTCAGAAAATACTTATTTTGAAAAATATAAAGATGATGTTCTGATATTTTCAACAGATGTTAAAAGTTTTCTTTCAAAAGTCAGAGTACTTCACATTACCTATTAAATACCTAGATAAAACTTTTGTGTACTAATGAGGTATGGAATCCATTTATGGATCCACTGAACAGACATTAGATTTGTGGTACTATGTGTTGTAAAAAATGTTTCAATTTCTTTAAATTCTTAGAGAGAAAAGAAAGCAAACAAATATAATACTACTAAAATAGCTCTTGTTTAAAAAACCAAACAAAGAAAACCCCCAAGGGAACAAATAAACAAACAAAACCCCTTATTTTTTGTCATTTGCATTTTTTCTTCCATTCAGTAAAATTTTCAGTAAAAATTCAGCATAATTGATGTAAAGAAAGGGGTTAATATTACGTTATTCTTACTGTAGTCAGTGCCCACCCCTCTCTTTTTCCTTTTCTTTCGCTTGTTTTTTTCCAAGTATCATTCAAGTATCATTTCAAGTATCACTGCCATGGAATAGCAGAAGATTTTACCTGAACAACAGCCTGTAATTTTGTGGATACTTAACACTTAAGTTCATATACAGTATCAGTAGGTATGAGATATTTACATTTCTATAGTTTATTCAGAAAATATGAAAAAAATATGAGAGACCTAAACTATTTGTTTTGGTTCACTTGACACATTTTATTTTAAAATTATGATACAGCTACACCTAGCAGAGCCTTTGTAATCAGGCAAGGCTATCCCATGCTATTCTTCTATAATTCTTCTGGCTGATTAGAGGTAACAACTACTATGAGACTGAGCTCTTTAGAGATGAAGACTTGGTGATTTGACCACTTGAAGAGCACTTCTCTCTTCTAGACAATAGTAATTATATCTCTTCTGCTGAGCTCAATAGGGTGGGAAGTGTAAATCTCAGACTATTCCTATCAGTTAAGTAACATGTACTGTGTTGCACAATGTCAGAACTTCACAGCTGAGGTCTATAAAAATTAGTCAGCATTTTCACCATGATCTTTTCAGCCAGCTGTACTGTGACAGTGTTAGTCAGGGGAGTGTTGGTGATAGGGGAGTCTCCAAGGCTTGTAATGCATTTTGCTCCATTGGTTTGACAGGTCTTCTTCCCTCTTCCAGACATTTTGTCCTTCTGCCTTGCTTTGAGTACATGGAGTTTGAGAGCCCCTAGATTGGCATTCATCTTCTGCCAGTGCAGCCTGTTTTTTGGGTTGCATACACAAGGCAGCATGTTGCCAGTTTGTTTTAAGGAAAAAAATTTGAAACTGAGTGATGAAATTTAAAAGGAATTTTGTTTTAAATCCCCTCTAAAACTCTGATTGCATGTCTGGAAAATGGTATGATATAATCTGAATACATAAAATACATAACACACCACTTGTATTAGAAAGTACAGGCAAAGATTCATTGTTCCCTCACCACACAGGTCAAGGACTCACAGTTGAGTTCTCCTGTTGTCCTTCTGCATTAATCAAGTTTTTTCCCTTAAAATGTACTTCCCCCCCCCCCCCTCCACTGGGTATTAAAGAAGAAAGGAGAAAAAGGAGAAGTAAATGAAGTTGTCTTGGACTTAAGATACTAGTACATGCTAAAGGAAATGTTGCAAAAGGTAGTAAATAAAAAATATTAATTCATAATATATTTTTAAAATAAATATGCATTTAAAAGAGAAATATTCCTAATTTTAGGTTCTGTTGTAAAGACTTTGCTCTCTTCAAAAGCAGAATTTTATCCAAGCTGTGTCAGTTTCATCAAACACAGTGTTTCCTGAGAGGTGGAGAATAGAGGGCAGTGAGGGGAGAATGACCACTACATTGGCCTCTACAGCCATTATTCTGTTACTATGGCAAGGACTCTTCTCACACATGGTCTGCTATGTAGAACCTCAAAGAGACTCCTCTCACTTCTGCAGGCAAAAATTTCTGTTCTTCAGGTGGTACATATAACTGAGAGTTTTGTATTTAAGGAACTCTTGCTAGTCTCTGCAATCTAGGTGTCCTCACCTTGCAAAAATAAAATTTCAGTCAATTTTTGCTATCATGGAAATCATATTGTACTAACTGAAATACTTAAATACAAACCACTTGTTTTAACTAGATATGTTTAATTGAGAACAGTCTGGTTCATTATACTTGTGAAATAATTATGAACTTCTTGGACCACCCTCAGTATCCAAAGATTTCAACATGAAATTGGTAAAATAACAGCATATAACTAAAAAATACATTTAGTCATTATTTAAATCTCTGTCAAAAAATAAATCTGGACTCTAAAAGATAATTGCTCTTTTATTTGCATTTAATTTCAATTTCTGATCATAGATGTTTTATTACATACTTTTGTATACTAAGCAAGAGCTCACACATCATCACTTCAGTTTAAATAACAGCAAGTCAAACCTACAGCCATAATTTTTCTTTTTTCCTTTTTCTCCCCCTTTTTTCCTATAAAGAGGCAAATTTTAAGTAGAGTGTTTGGGTTTTAATGCTAAAAATAATCATAAAGGAATAATGAGCCTGTTTGTTTACTTCTACTTCAATTCTAATGTGAGATGATCACGGGGAAAAAAGGAACTACACAGGTTGCATTTACAGGCATTTTCAAACTTAAAAATCAAAGTATCAAAATGATTAAAAAATTACCTGACCTTGCCATCAATTTTAAAAGCTAAAATTGTGTGATTTCTATAAACCTGAGAAGGCAATGCTGTCTGTCTTTGAAAACATCTCCAAATGCACAGGTCACCTCCAGTTTGTTTTCCATGTCAGATATGAAAGCTGACCATTCCACAGGAAAGTCTGAAGACTTACAATGAATCAAAATATAATTGCTGTATATGAGGGAAAATCTGATTGATCACTGATGTTTATCAGTTTACCACAGTTACTTAAGAATGAGACAGTTAGCTGGTTACAGCTACTTTAGCCTCTTTTTGTTTATAATTTTACTCTTTCCCCTTATTCATATAACGGCTAAATGCACTTATAAACTTTTCATTTTACCAGAGGAAATAATGCTACTTAATATTACTTCCAGGCCATTGGAAGAGATATTTCTACTACTAACAACTACTAAAAATATTTTAAATTATTTTCTTATTTTTGTTATTTTTGTTTTACAGAGCTGTTTTTGCTCCAGCAAAGGAAATTGTATCATACCTAGGAGTTTCTATTCTGCTATTATTGCCATATGAAATTCTTCATACCTAAAAATGCCATTGACAGATAAGGGAATTTTCATGGTAATATTACAAAAATTAAATTGCATGGACTGGAAAATCATGTCAAGCTTGATAATAAATATTCTCACGCAATTTTTAAATAAATGACATAGTTTCATCATTTTTAGACATTGAAATATCTTCTGCTATTTTTAAATTTATGCATGGATAATGAGATTAACACTAAACCCCATCATTTATTTGTAAAGGTTTGCATTTTAAGCAATATGGAGTACTTTAATATTTTTTTTCTTTTTTTCCTTTTTCCAAGTCATATGCAAGTTCCATAAGCCTTTACTTCTGCAAAGTCTCTTTTCGTAATAAACATTTTTGTACTAGTGTTATGCCCTACATGATAGTAAACCATGATTAATAGTTACAACTCTAGTAAGCCATTGATCAAAATGACATCATCACACTAAACAGCTTTTTGCACAGATTTAAGAAGTGAAGCCTGGTTTGTAGCAGACAGAAAAAACATATGGTGAATTTTATTAGCCTTCCAAGGCAATTGAAAATCCCAAGGTCTACTGTGACTGCTTTTTTCCTAGTATGTCCACAATATTATAGAAATAATGCCTAGTGTGGCAGAGTGATGAGGAGGAGGCAGATTGTCCTTGCATGCAGAAAGTATATTATGCAGTTAGGCTCTGGTGCCACACTGAGAGGAAAATTCAGACAATAAATGCTACAAAGCATCAGGGAGCAGCAGGGAGGCATGAGTGCAGTCCTGGTAAAGTGCTCCAAAGTGAAAATCAAAGTAAGCATATAAGAGCAGACACAGGTCTGGGCTTTTTAATCAGGTGCCTGGAGCAAAGCAGAGGCAGGGAAGATAAATCTGTGGCTGTGTTAGAGCAAAAATGGAGCACTGCCTTTGAGCACATCAATGTTATGTTAACTGTGGTGGAAGTAACTGAACATTCACCTTGCAAATGAATCAGCAGGTTAGAAAGTGTTAATTTATGAAATAGCATGCAAACTCACTATGTGGATCGAAACTGAAAGGTAGGCAGTTTGAAACAATCCCTGATTCAGATGGGGTGTTGATGTAGTGAAATGTGTAATGTGAATGCAAGTTGGCATTTTGAAACTTCCACTTGCAAGATGACAAGCAATTAGAAGAAATATGCACAAATTTGGATTGATTAAATGACTTTGGACTTAGATAAACATATGCATCTTGAGAAGCTGAGCTCCTGGTTCTGGTCGTTGACCTTCAGATTGACATACGTGCAGTTTTTATGAAGAAATAATAGTAAAACAACTCGAACAAACCAACACACCCCCACCCCACCATACTTGTCTGTTTTCACACTATCTCCAGTATACCAGAGCAATTATTTTCCTAAGAGTCCCATGAATTTGTCAGGGAGAGACCTGAAAGATGGAGGCACACAAATGACTGTAAGCAAGGAGTCTTCCAACATCTCAGTGTGAACTCTTCTCCAATGCCCATATTTGTAGACCATGCCCTATCAGAGGCCATCTACAGAAGCTTTTACTCACCCCAGTGACAAACAGTGAAGAGTCTGAGAAAGCAACTCACAGGGTCCCCTGCAGCTACACTCACTAGCACTCTGGGGGTGCTCTCTCTTCTGTTCTTCCAGAAGACTCTTGGAGACATGGCTCCAATCAGTCTCTCAGCTACCTCAAGTACTTTCATATTTCCACAAGGCAAACTAGCTTCCTCAAGGATGGAGACAAGCAGTTTCAAGTTATGTCAGACCTCTTTGGAAATAACTTACTTCCCTGAAGAGCTGGTGAAGAGCACAGCACTTTGTCCCGAAGGTAAGCAACATCACCTTTAGGCACAGGGAAATGCAATTATTCTGCAAACATTTGTGAATGATATTGCATTGTGTTTTGAATTGTTTTGAATTTTTTTTGTTGTCATTCCTCAGATTTTGTCTATTTCCTACATCTAAAGCCGGTCAGCTCTTGAGAGTTTCTAAAATCGAACTGTTGATATTCACAATTCCTGTGTTGCTTGCTCTTAGCTGTGAAGATTTCCAGATTTCCTCAGAAAGAGCTCTTAGATTCCCTGCTGCATGCAGTTTTAAAGGCCACCTGCAAACAGTGTTTAGATTCTAGTCACCTACTATGATGCAGTACCTTGCCTGTGTATAACATAAATGGCATCAATATCCATCAGGAGGCAAAGAATATTACGTTAATGCTGAGGGAATTTCCTCATATACACAATTATGTTATATACAATTTTTAAATTAATTACCTTTTCTGCATCATCCTCCCCTGAATGTTACAAATATAGGATTATAAAAACTAAAAAGATGAGCACAACCAATAATGCCCACAGAAGGAGCTGAGTAGGGTAGAAACTGATACACAGATTGCTTTGACTCATTTGAATACTAGCTATTTTATTCTCTCTTACTTGAATGAAGGTTACACTCATTATTCACAAACTGATTTTGTTGGAAAACACAGAAATTAATGAAGGGAAGAATCACCTGAATGGAACCACTGTGGCTACATATATGAACCCTGTCCCAAGTCAATAGGGAGCTGGTATGCAATGTAGAGCAAAACAGTGAGCAATCTGAGGAAGAAAAAAAAAAAAAAAAAGAAGAAGCTTTAAGGATACAGAACACAGAAACAGGTTTTGAGTCAATTGAGAGGATTAAGAGGTCATTGTGTAAATTACAAACATCATGATCCTGCCAATTGCAACATAATGATCTAGAAGTTATTAAAGTCAAGAAATACCATGTCCTCACTTTACAGCTACAGTCTGGCCTGCTGCAACGATTTATACATCTTAAGACCACGAATACAAGAGTTGAAACCAGCTCTGTACAAGTCCCCATCACCATGGCTGGACAAACATTTCCACAGTTTATGGTATTCACTTCTCTAAGTCCTGAACCTTTTGTATTGCATTGTTACGACTTTGCGCTGATACTGTTCTACATTGCACTGAGGGAAATGGTTTGTTCCGCACTCCCCTGGAGCTCCGTGGAGTTGGTTCAGCCCTGCCTTAGCCCCGCCCCGCCGGTGCAGCGCCGGGGGCTCGGTCTCCCTTCACCCGAGGTTTGAAATTCCCCTTCCACTCCTTCCTTCTTTCTCTTCATTCCCTAGAAGCCTTCAAAATTTAACGCTCGTTATCCCAGCAAAAGGAGACTCCTCGCTCTTTCGCTTTGTCCATGCCTGTCTCCCTCCATCTCTGACCCAGAGCTAGCCGAGACCGGTCGGAGAGTGGGGGAGGAATCACGGCATGAACTTAAAGAGGCAAAATACACAAAAAAAGACTTAGCGGGCCGAAGTCCTCAAATGAGGAAACACATTCTGACTAACACCTTCAGTGTTTGTGTGTGTTCTTTTTCATTATCATCTGAATTGGATGATAATGGGCAAAATTATTGGACAAAAGACATACCAGAGGCTTTATTTGTTATGATTTCTGTAGGAAAACCAAACCAAGCCAAACCAGAATAAATTAAACCTTTCCCCTTCTCTGCCCCAGTTCTGCAGAGGCATCCTGTCAGGTGTTAGCCTCTGACAATTACATGATGAGTTACATGTTTTTTGTTAGCAATAGATGCTCCTTACAGTATCTGTTGCAGAGACAATACTAGGAGTACAAACAAAATTTACCACAGAAGTGTTGAAAAGGAAAAGAATAGTGAAGATAATTAATAAGTTGTCAGTATCATCCTAGTTACCTAGGTTGACACTGGCATCTATATAGCTCTTGCAGTCTCAGGAAGCTTTACTTGCCAGTAGTTTTTAAATTAATCATGTATCTAATTATTCTTATTTTGCTCTTTTTGATAATAGTCTTGTTTTTCACCTCCTTTTTCTTTGCACAAATTTCATTAAAATAACCACTTAATACAGAAGATATTATGAGCTTGAAATTACAGCAGCCAGGAAATTGAAACACTGATATTCCCATGAAAAGGCTAATTCTGCTGTAATACATATACTGTACAATCTGTAAGAAAGCATCTCTCAGTATGGTCAGTAATCCAGCATGCCACATACCATAAGTGTACTGTGACAATTTTAGCACTCCCATGGGAGTTTTAACAATGTAAACCCTTGGCCCATATGCATTTGATTTCTCAAAAAACACTGGTAGATGGGATTTCTTTGTGCTATAAAATCTTATAGTTGGACTGAAATCCTTAGGCCTATATTGATCCATAAGAATTCAAGTTCTACTTTTATGTAATTGGTAACTACTTATGTACCAAAGCACCTCTGGACAATAGTTATGCCATTTGCATTGGTGGATCATACACACACAAAAACTGACCCTGCTGTTTTGTTAATAAGTGAAAATGCTAATATCCTATGGCCCAAGATAGAACAATCTTAATAGTGTTCACATCACCTAATTTCACTCCATGAATGAAATTATAAAATATGGATTTTGAACCTAAACCTGTATTGAAGACCTAATATCTGTCTTTACAATTAAGTTTAAAAAGTTTTTCTAAATGTCACCATTATTGTGGATTTTGTAGGGAAAAGGAAAGCCTTTCCAGGATATAAGCAGAGAAAATAAGATTCCTGTGGTGAACCAATTTTAAGAGAATAAAAGGTTTGGCTGAATCTGGAGATCTGAGGTAATCCACATTGAAATAAGAGTTTAACCTCCAGTTGGACATATTCAAATTTTCCAATTGATGTGGCTTGATCTTTGACACTAGGTAAATATAATTTTCTCAAATAAGGTGCTTTTGGTTTTTGGAATTTTTGTTTTATTAAAAAAAATATGTACTATATAATATAGAAATTGGAAAGGGATCTTTGCAAAGGAATTAATATTATATGACAAAACAGTCCACCTTTAGTCATTATATATAGAAGAATGAAATTTTGTTCAGAACTGGTTGAGTGGTAATCATCTAGTCCATTCATTCATTTTATACATGAAGAGCTGAGAAATTTTTCATCTCTTACGGTGTAAGAGACTCCTTCTTGGGTCTGTTTTGCTTCTAATAGATTTGTTCTTTGAACTGTTCAAGAAGTAATGCAACTATTATTGCAATATAAGAAGGACATCACACTAAAATGTGTCCAGAGAGCATATGCTGTGATTCCATGGTTATATGAAATACTGTAACCAAAATAAAGCTGACTCATGTACAAGCAAGTTATAAGCTCAATAACTCATTTTTTCTCATTTGCTTAATAAAACCCAAACAACCCAATGCATTTTAAATCTGCACTCAAGAAGCTTTATAGGAGAAAAAAGGCAAAAAAGGCACTTGTGTATCTTAAGTGTAAAAATGATACAGTTTGAACTGTAATCAATATTTAAAATCCACTCAGACAACCTACTTAAATTTTGGTCTTTGTTAAAGATTCAGTCCTTTGTTAAAGAAACCAAACAAAAGAACAACAAAAACCCCAAAAAACAACAGCAACAACAACAACAAAAGCAAACACAAAAACAAGCAAACAAACAGAAAACTCAAAACTTTTTTACACCTTAGGTCTAAAGGTCCTTATTCATAATCAGAAGATAGGCATGAGGAAGGAATCATATCCTCCCTTTTTCAGCAGAAAAGAGGTACTAAATGTATTAATGAAGTCCACATTGAAAATTAGATACAACATCTAAACACCAACAATTGCCTGAATTATTTGGTATTAATTAGCAATGTAAGTAGTACATGATGACTTCTTAAAAAACTATTTATTAATGAAAATAAAAAGGAAGGAAGCCTTCTCTTTGAAAAATATTTGCCACCATCTGCATTCATGTAGCCAGAGATCATACAATAAATTTTATTTGCTCTCTCCTTTCTTGGCTGCCAAGTTTCACATGAATGCATCTTGCTTGCATGTGCTCAGAAGGCTTTTATAATATCTATTAAACTCTAGATTTATGGCTAAACATAGTAATTAAATTTTTCTATTTTCTATCATATAGCAAATTCACCATTCTTGCTTTCCATATGCAACAAAAAAACAAAACAAAAAACCAAAAAGTAATTAATTTTTTGTGAGTGAAGAAGGGGCAAATTAGAAGAATTTCCAATCATTACTTAGAAAAACAAAACATTAATGGTGATTCTTTATTATTAATTTTAGTTTTGATTTATTATACAGGAAATCTAGCTCATAGTATTAAACTATTGCATTCCATTGCAATCCTCAGCAACCAGTTTCAATTACTCATGCAAGATAACCACATACAGAATTAAGAAGTATTTCAAGGATAATATTCTACTAGTAAGAAGAAATATGCCTGCAATTTTTATCCTTTAAAAAATAATGTCAAATTTAACAACTGTTTGCAAAACATTCAATAATTTTATCTGTAAATGAGGGTGGAAACAACACTAGCTCACACAGACTTGCAACCACACATACACATATCCTGTATTAGACAGCTCCATATCCTCTTTATTTCACTGAGTGTTCATAGCTTCTTTCCTCAGGAGAAGATTTATTTTCAATGATCTGGGTGTTCAAAGACAGCCCTATGTTAATAAAAAGAACAATGTGCTGTGATTGTTTTGTTATTTCTTTTTGTTTGAAAAATACTGTTTGATTTTATTTCAGTATGAACTGTCATGCATTCATCAGTCAGTATATGTTTCTTTCCCTCTTGGTGCAAAAGAACCACTACAGTTGGATGTTTTGTGCCAGTGTGTCAGTCTCATCTGGTTGTCTCTGTTAGACACAGCCTGAGCTATAGCACAATGACTTTTCAGATTATCCATAATTCTTCCATAAAAGATCTACCAATTAATAGCCATGGCAGTTCATAATCTGCACTTTATTTCTGCTCCCTCTCTGTCCAGTGTTCTGTGGTATTTTTACTACTTTTATCCTGATTACTTGCAGGAATACAATAGCAACTCATCTTAAATGTTTCTAAAATACAGAGCATTTGACCATAGACCTGTAATGAATTTTGTTTCATCCTACCAGAGATCCAATACTTTGTGACATATAAATAATATGATTTACTCTGCAGATATGTACTGTGAAGTTTCCTTTGCATACAAGATGAATTTTCCTAAGAATTTACTAATAAATCTACCAGTTTATGGATCATTAAGAAAGAAATTAGTTTCTTGTCTTTCTCCTGGGTTTTCCAAGCAAAGAAATAATACGGGCAACATAATTTGCATAAAGTTAAAACGAATTGATATTGTTTCTTTTGGTTTGGTTGTTTTTGGGTTTTTTTAAGAAAACTATTTGTTTCTTTGCTTTAACTGTTCAAGTTTCATTAATCAAATTATCTTTTTCATCAAGTTTCTTTCTGTAACCTGGAACTGTAGTAGCACTGAAAAAGACTGCATACTTCTCTGTGGAATATATAGACACTGAATCTGAATTCCCATCCTCTGGTGACTTCTTATCTTCTAAACAAGTGATAACTCAAAAAATACATTCAAATTAACTGCAGAATCAGACTATTTGTAGCAACAGACTGAAAGCACTTCATGATTATTTTAATTATCCTACAATAATGTTTTATTGCTAATAGGCAATATCTCAACTATCTTTTCCTTCCACCTCCAGCTCAGGCAGAAATATTATAACATCCATACAATCTTCTATAAAATAGAGATGAAAGTGAAATATACACAAATATGACATTTTAAAGTAATTTTAACTTTATCTGAAATTATAAACTATGACTGCATATATACTGCAAAGGATCACCATATGTCTGAGTAGTTTTCTGTGAATCCTAAATGTATAAGATCTTCTGTAAGATGGCTGTATTTGTAGGAAAGATTTCTACACTTTCCTTTAATAAAATTTTCCTCACAAGCTAAATATAACAACAACAACGACAATTATTATTATTATTATTATTATTACTATACTATTATTATTGTTGTTGTTATTATTATTATTATTATTATTATTATTACTACTACTACTAATATTATATTTCTGAAGCATATATTGCACTTTAATTCAAATCTCTGATATTTCCTGCTGAGAAATTCTACATCTACAATTACAATTATTTATGGTATGAGAAATGAGACACACCATGTAATTTATATGCTCCAAGGATCAGTGTGATCTGGTTGTATCAGTAGCCAAACGTATACACAGGCATGTTCTGCCTGCTGGATATCCTGGTCAGTGTGCTGGTTCCAGAGATAGTCTTGTTATGCATTCCCAGCCACTTTCAGAGTTAACATTCAAGATCCTTAGTGTCCAGGCTGCCAGAGATTGAACCCATTGGTGAGATAAATTATCCCACCCCTCAGGGACAGAAACAAGCCACCTGTCACTTGTCAAAGAACCAGCACCAGTGCAGTGGTACCTAATGTCCCACCATCCCACCTGCAGGCAAAGTGGCTGTTTTGAAAGCGTAGTCAGGAATAAATGTGGTGGAAAATATGCTAGGATGAGAAGAATTTAGATAAACTATACCAGGTACAATTAGTAGAAAAATGGGCTTGCAATGGCTTTACAAAAAAAAAAAAAACTTTTAAAGCAACAGTGCCCTTTTATCTTACTGAATTATACTCAGGGAGACTATCATATTTCTGTAAAATCCACATCTTATCTTTTGCTGTTGTTTCTGTTAAGGCTGACAGTCATTCAATTTGAGTTTTTCTCTGATTTGGAGAATGTGTTTTTCAGTCAATGGCAGGCAATGAATCAGGGTCACACTATCCTGAAAATAGACACTCCTTATCTGGTTTTCCAATTAATCAGATCCAGAAAATTAGCAGCCACAGGAGTTACAATGATTGCCAATGTTCTATTGGCATTATGAGAAGACAGTTTCAGTGAGCGCCTCCTGAAATTCAGCTCCATTTGTGCTCCACACTAATAATGTCTTCAATTGACTGAAACCAGCAAAAAAATATCCAGTTAAGTGTCATTACATGACTTCAGTTAAATGCTCCATTTGAAAAGTCTCTCAGAAGATATTAAGTTTCAGTGAGTTTACTGCAACATGCTGTGACTGGCTTTTTTATTCTAGAAGATGTACTGTCATTTTAAAGCAGTAGCCTGTGCACTTACAGATTAATTGCTAATTTTAGATTCTGTTATTTCTGTTTCCCTGAAAATTCAGAAATTAGTGTAACAGAGATTGCCAGAGACCAAAAAAATAAAAAAAATTGAAACAGATTAATTATGGTGCAGTCTGTGAGTGTCGTAGATTCAGAGACAAGCATATGATAAACATAAGCTCTATACATTAACTCAGACATAAGTCGTGTATCTTTTGTCTTCACATTGTGCAAACACAGACTCATAATATAAAACAAGATGAGATAGCACATTCTAACATAATATATTTTTGACTTAAACAATTGCTTGATCCTATATTCTACCACAGAAAAATGCAGATTTGATTTTACAAAGGTGATAAAGTGTTTAAATTGGTGGATGGCAGGGCATTTAAAACAAAATAAAGAAAGGAAAATAGCAATATAGAATAAAGATGGAAGGTGGTGGTCTAAAGAAATTTGAGAAATCTGATTTATATCATAAAGAAAGACAATTTTCAGTGTCTTTATGATTGCACATGCTTGGCTACCCTCCAAAAACCTTAAGAGTTGTTACACTACTTATGTAGTGACTAATCCATTTGACATCACAAATCTGTATTGAAATGTTTACAGAGCTTTAATCGGTTTAATTGATTTAATTGCTTTATTTGGTTTAACAGGGTTTATAAAGTAAATCTCACTTGAATATATTATCTGTCTCAATTTATAAGCCTCCATGACAGCCACTTCATCCACCAGTTCAGTCAGGATGTGTAGATGCATCTCATCAGGTTCTGTGGACTTGAGCACCTTCTGTTTCCCTTGATGCTCTCAAACCTGATTTTCTCCTACAGTGGCTCTTCATTCTGCCTGTCCCTTCCTTTTCCCTTTGTGACTCTGACAGGGAGGCTGAAGCATTTGCTGGTGAAGACGCAGGCAAAAAAAGTAATTGTGTATGTCAGCCTCCTCCATATGCTTGCTAACCATGTTCATTACCTTCAGCACAGGAATCACATTTTCCCTACCCTTTCTTTCACCACCAATGTACTTTTAGAATCTTTTCTTGTTCCCTGTGACATCCCTGGCCAAATTTAATTCTATCAGGCTTTAAGCTTCCATAACCTGATCCCTTTCTGCTCTGACAATCTCTCTGTATTCCCCTTGGGGTACCTGTTCTTGCTTCCATGCTCTGTAGGTTTCTATTTTTTTTGCTTGGAATTTGTTCACATAGACTGGTGTTTCAATCTTTGTTGGGATACTAACCTTCCTGAGTTTGGAGGAAGTGATATTTGAATATTTACCAACTTTCTTGGGCCAATCTCACCTCCAGGACTTTATGAATGATACCAATGGTACTTAATGAAACAGATTCCTGAAGAGGCCAAGTCTGCTGTCATAAAGCCCAGGATTGTGAGCTTTCTGAGAGCCCTTCTTTCTGTTTAAAATTTCAGATTCCACTGATTCATGGTCACTGCAGCGCAGACTGCCCTTGAGCTTCACTTTCCCCCAAGTCCCTCCTTCTTGGTGAGAACGAAGACCAGCAAAGCACCTCTCCTTGTCAGATCTCTGTCACTTGGAGAAGGAAGTTACCATCAATGTTTTATGTTTTTTGGATTGCCTGTGCCCCACTGTATTGTCCTGTGAGCAGATAGTAGGGTGGTTGAAGGCCAGCAAGGCTTGTGAATGTAAGGCTTGTCCTCTCTGTGTGAGGAGAATCTGCCCTGCTTGGTCTTCCTAGTCAGAGAGCCTGTAGCAGACCCCCATTGTAATGACACCTAACCCTGCCCTCCCTTTAATCCTGATCCATAAGCTCTTAACCTCTCATCCATCCCCAGGCTCCATGTGCTCCATGACTTTATGTCACTGACATAGAGAACACCACTGACTCCTCATCTCCCTGCCTGTCCTTCTAAAAGGTCTCTCTCTTTCCACCCCAACTCTCCACTGTAGGAGCACAGAAGGACAGGAGCTGTCTCACCTTTTCTCTGTGATGCTGCTAGATCACAGTTCTGCAGGTGTGCTCACATCTCAGACCCCTCTTGTTTACCCTCTTGTTTATATCCCCATGCTACCTGTGTTTGCATGGAGGAAGCTGAGTTGGCCTTAAGCCAACTTAATGTCCAGAGGTGGCTGGCATTCCTTTGATTGTCCTTAAAGTGCTCTCCTGTGAACCTGCAATCCCTGTCTAGACTCTGGACATCTCTCCCTGACCCTGGCATTAAACTGGAAGGGATGGGACAGACATGGAATTCCCCTCCATTGGCAACTATTCCATCTTTTCTATTTCTCTTGTACTAAATTACAAGACAGAGGAGTTTATATGTTTTTATATTTACCATCAGGGCTAACAGCCCTCATCAATTCCTCAGCATATCCTTTGAATTAATTGAAAAATTGCAATTGTGAAATTGAAATTGTGAAATTGAAGTCTTTGCAAGTGAGTTTGATGAAAAACAATTAAAACATCTTCTTATTGTGGGGAAGAAAATAAATGATGAAATTTAAAAAGCAAAAAATATTCATGCAAAGCTGACAAAATAGGAATTGACCATCAGACAAAAGAGAATGGTCAGTTTTGAAAGAATTTAAAAGAGAAGGCCAAATGTGCTTTGCAGTTTGTTAAGTTCCTGACAAAGCACAATGAACCATACAATTTTCCCTTAAAAGTGAAAAGCATTGTGTCATAATTTGCTAAAATACACGAATAAGCTTGATGTGTTTAGAGCAGCAGATGGCTTTGCCTCCAAGTGCTCTCCCTTTGGGTTTTCCAATAGCAGAGGAAGAATGAGGGAGAAATAAAAAAAGACTATCAATATGCACTCATACAGCTTAAATTCTAAGCTCCCCAATCAAGATATTCCATACTGAGTAGAAATTTTCTGCATTTCTTCTATTTGTAAACAAAATGTTTAATATATTTTCTTTAGCTACTAATTCTTTATGGAGGTCAAATCTGGTCACTCTCATCTTCACTGAAGCAAGACTCTGAAAGAGATCCTGGGATTTATAAAAGAAAGAGATAGCTACAAAATTAAGTAAAAAGCTTTTCTTGTTGTTGGCTTTTTTTTTTTTCTCCATTATTGTCAGTAAAATTGAGGAAAATTTACACATTTTCCTAGGAGTTAAATTACTGAAAAAGTCCATTTATCTACTTACTTTGAAGTGCTTTTGTTGGGACATATAGCACCAGTCTTTCAAAGCTATCCTCGTGTCCAACTGATTTCTTACTGACACTAAAAATGACCTTTAAAAGGTCAAATGATTTTGTTCCTTGTTTCCTCAGAAAATACCATTTTCGCAGCATGACACCTCAGAAATTGCAGTCAAATTTCTGTCCTGTTTCACAGAAAGACAGATTCTTTAACTTCAGAGCTCATCCTCTGTGGGAGTCAGCCTGACCTGTATTCCAGGTCAGGCAATCCTCACTAAAGCACTGCACCCAAACCCTAGGCCTTGGGAGGCATTTGTTAGAGTTGAGGCAACCCCAAAAGGGAAAGGTCCTGGAGTTATGGGATTGACCATGTTGATTCCTCATAGATCTTCCCAACCCTCATTTTCCAGTTATCATCACCACTCCCAGTCCCTGGAATGTTCTTTGTATCCCCATTGGCCCTCATTTGATGCAGTGTCCCACCCAGTCTACCCCATTGGACCCTTCCTTCCCTTACCCCACCTCTGCACCACTTTCCCCTCTACCCACTGGATCCTAACCTCGACTCCACTCCCTCTCCTACCCCACATTTATACCCTGGACCTCCTACATCTTGGTCTTCAGCCACTGACTCCTACAACGACCTTGTCTCCTTGTTACTGTGTTCAGATTTTTGGGCCTTGTCCCACATTTACTTTCATTATTATTGAAGTATTTTTGGTTGCTAAGTTATGGTCATCACACTGCTTTTCTTTTATTTTTGCCATGATTACCCTAATATCAGGGAACCCTCAAATGTATTGTTGGGGACCACCCTCAGCCCCCTGTTTGCTTAGAAGAAGATAGTTTTGCAGACCACCTAGTCTGCTCTTTTCCTGAAGCAAATATAGGCACGGCAACTGAGTAAGAATTAATCGGGCTGTCAGTCATTTGGACAGGCAGCAGAAAGGTTCATTCACTGACAATGAGGCTATTGCACTGTCAGATTTTCCTTCAGCAGCATATCATTTCAGCTGCAGAGATGCTCTCCAACTCATATTACTCAACAGTCCTGTGATGTTACTTTCTCTGAAAACTCCAGATGGTTGCTCTTATTTGCAGTGGCATAAATATACAAATTGCCTACAGGTTTTGGAAAGTGTGAAATGTTACCCTTTCATCAATCTGGGAAGGGGTGCTGTTAGCTTGTGATATTTTGTCCCTGCAGTTACATGTAAATGCATGATAAATTTCAGAGGAACAGACCTGAATGGTCATTATGCCCATCTCTTCCTGGGTCACGTGCTCTTTCTCATCTTTACTCCATCATGACTTCAGAAGTGACCGTGGAATCTGTAAAAGGAAAAGACATCCACAAAGGGAAATAGCAAGGTGACCAGTTTGGGGTAATGAGGTTCTGTACATGTTGCTTTGACTTTGTTTATTATCTCTTGCAAATAAAACCCCAGATTTGCAAAGACAGACACATCACCAGCAGAGGTTTTTACTTGCTGCAGTCTGGATGTATATTCTACCAACAAAAGGAAAATACAATTTTGAAACATTAGACCATCTGTACAGACAGAAGTCAAATACTAATAAGGCTGTGCTCAGTCTGGCCGTTAAACTTCTTATGGAATTTAGGTTTTATTTTCTTGCTCTATTTCCATGTAATTTCACATGTCTTGAAATTCACTGTGAGTGTCTTGTGGTTCTTGAGTGATTCATGCTTCAAACATATCTACTGCAAAAATACATAAGTCTTCCAGAACAGCATAACCTACTGACTCTTCTGGAAAAGCTTTAATATTAGAATCCCCCTTCTATAAAGAGTTTAACAGAGCCAAACAAGAAAATATATGCCACTGAGATCCTAGATAGAGTCCCTCACAGCCACTTAGGCTTGCACACTTTGGAGATCATGATGGTTTTTCTTTACCAAGACTTTGATATTTCCTTGACCAGCAGCTACATACAGGCTCCCAATCCTACTTGTTAAAAGTGTGCCTGCACTGATAAGCTATGGCAAACTTGAGAGCAAACCAAGCCACTGTGATTTACTCCATGAGTGCATATGAATGTTTCAAGGATGCTACAGAAAGATATCAATGTGAAATCAGATTTAAAGAAAAGAAATGGAACAGAAAAGATGTGTCTCTTGGAATAATTTCAGATAGAATAATCAATCCAAAGGCTTACGGGATTTAATAAGGATTTAATGGGGCTTCTCTACTGCTATACCTCTGAAAGGTTAGCAAACTATTTAAAGAAGTTAAGCTGGACAAATTTTTCAAAGCTCTGAGTTTGCAGTGCATTAACCTTGGTATATTCCACCTGCTTTCAGTGTGTATCCTTGTACAATTCATTGTTTATCCTACTAATGAAAATACTTCTGAAAACTGTATGAACATACTGGATAGCAGTTTACCCTAACACAATATACATCTAAATGGTATTATATGACATATTAAAAAACAATTGGAAAATAAAACAGATCACAAATTCTACCTTTATTTTCTCTCCTGACTTGAAGATATCTGGCCTTGCTGACTCAGCGAGAATTCTAACAGTCCTTTTGTTGTCAAATAAGAAAACAAAGAAAGCAAAATAAGGAACACATCTGTCTTCTTATAGATTAGAGTAGGGAAAGCACCCTTATTCTGTAAAATACAGAATCACACCAAATATGTAAAATCTAAGACTTTACATCATTCTACTGAGGACTTTACCTTCAGTAAATTTCCAGAGTTGCAAACTTATTTACACTGAGCCCCTTCAGTAGGAAAATCACTTTGGATATTAAAACTAAAATTTCAGTGTTGGGGTTTTTTGTGATTTTGGGTTTCTTGATTTTTTTTGTTTTTTTCTTGTTAGTAATTGTCTTTTAATTCAGATAAACTTTAGTGGTTTTATTTGCCCTTTTTTAATTATGAAAAGCCAAACAATTTTCATTTATGTTACATCTTTTCTCTGATGAACAGTTGCATTGTCTTGAAAAGGTTGTTGTCTGTATGCTTTCCTCTGCTTTTTTTTTCTTTTCTGCAGAAAATATATTTTGCTCTTCTGCAGAAAATATTTACCTTGGAAAAGGTAATTATAAGCCATCCCATTTATTTTGTTTCTGTGTAGCTATTAATACAAAGTTCAAGTAGTCTTCCAGGCCTGTCAAAAACACACACTAAAAAGTCACCCTCGCAACCAACGGAAAACAAAGGAAGAAATAAAAAAAAAAAAATGAGTGTGTACTATTGAAAAATTTTAAAGTTAAACTTGGTTATTGCAAACCTGTCTTATTTAACCCCCCTGAAGAATAAAAATAACATAAATTTTGTATTTTACACTGAGAATCAATAAAACAAAGCACACAGGTGTAGTCATCATGAGATTAAGATATCAACAATGGAACAGAGGAATAAGAAGTATAGTCTTACATCCCAGATGGAATTGTTCACCTAAGAATTTTCCTTTTTTTCTTTCAAAGAAAATATTTTGGTCTGCATTGGTACTGCAAGTTACGAATTAGAGGGTGTTTATAATATCAACATGGAATAAGCATGCTTCATTTGCCAAAATAAGCAATAGAATAAATTAACTAGATGTGTTTTTATCAATGATGTTTCCAAAGGCTTAGAAAATGTTGGGTTTTTTTTTTTTTCACTTGGCTTATTTCTGACCCCAGAAACATAGTAAGAAACAGAATTATACCAGTCTTGTAAAGCACATGGACATAGACATAGACAAAACTTGGTGTAAGACATTTTATTCCTTTACACTGATTCCTAATACCCTTGATTATTTTCTACATGCACTCCTAATTCATCTCTTCCTGGCATGGCAGTGAACATATTCATAGTCAATTAAAGAAAAAATGAGTTTTAAAAAACTTGCCCTTAAGTGAACTTGAACTAGAAACTGATTTATATTTTTCAGCAAATGTGTTGGAATATTGAGCCCTTTGAGGAAATTCCTTGCTTTTCATTAAGACACTCTCAAAGAATAAGATGAAATAACTTCCTTAGGACTTTGACCTACATCCAGTCCAGCTGGATGATCAAGAGAAAGTTCTGCATGCACTGAACTCAACGGCATGTCTGCCTACCTTTATAAAAATAACTCAGTCATAGCAAATCATTGATTCATTACAATTGAGCAAAATAGAACTTTTATGTCAGACATCAAATTTCGTTTCTAGTTGTATGTGGTAAGAGGGAAAATGAGAAAGAACATGGATTGCAAAGGGGCTCATAAAATACAGAATCAGAATTTGGACTCAAACTTTCAAAGACTTATGAGAGCACACAAAAGAGAGATGAAAATCTAGCAGTCCTTTTCATTAAAAAAACTCCAAACCTTTCTGAATGAATTATATGTTGTATAAATGGTGAGAGTATAAAATGTGTTACCTATGAAAGCCAGTCCACTCTGTGATTTATTATACCTTTTTTCCCTGTAAAGTAATACTTTGTTATTATAGCTGAACTGTGCACAAATCCAAGGAAGGATAATGTCAATGTGGGGAAAAGGTGGAAAAGAGTACTCTTTCTTTACTTTATAACACACAGCATGTCTATTTTACAAAGCAGAATTTCCAGAAAAGCAGTGCATGTAATTAATATATTGTATCCCTTTGGGAAACAACTACAAATATGTGCCCCAAAAAGTAACAGGCAGTTATACAACTTTTTTTTCAGCATTCCAATAAAAAGCTCAATCTCTTTTCAGGAGATCCATAATGTCTCATGTCTCACATACGAGTTCTGTCTCCACAGATAATCTTTTTTATATGATCATAATCTCAAACCTGCATGCAAAAACCTTTTGGAAATTTTAGTCATTTTTCAAGGAGGAAATGTGCATTATATTAAATCCACATATTTCTTCCAGGTGGTTTTTAATTTCTTGAGTTAAGACACTTTTTTTTTTCTTTTTTTTTTTTTTTTTTTTTTTTTTTTTTTTTTTTTTTTTTTTTTTTTTTTTTTTACTTAGAGCAGGTATCTTTTCAGGAATAAGACACGTACAAGAAACCTTTAGATTCAAAAGTCTCTTTTTTTAAACCAGGTAACTGTTTTCAACCTGGTGAGAAACATTACTAATGAGCAAAGACATATAATATGAGCTTGGATATTTATTTTGAAATTAAACTCAGGTTCCCTACATGTTAGACTACAGTCTGTAAAATTTGCCTTGGAGAAGAGAAACAGGACAGAGGTACATCAGAAGACTGAAAAACGAACTATCTTTAAGGGTTAAAATAAAAATTCCAAATAAAATCTGAAAACTGTTTAAAATATTTTTATTTCTTTTATCTCAATTACACTCAAAAGACATACAATTTACCATAACTTACTTAATTTTCTCCATAAAAGTGTATCTGATGTGCAAAATGTATTCAAATATGTCAAGAGAAAAAAAAAAAAAAGGTGTCTATCATATATAAATTGCCCATCAAAAAGTTTCAAGCTTTAATGTGGCACAGCTAGTTCAACAATCACTTCTACACTCCTCTTTATTTCATCAGTCATAATATGTGAGATTTCATTTTTTGCAACTGAAGAACTTATTTTTATGTTGTTGGTAAACATAAACCCTGGGCAGTGTCTTCTTCCACATCTGTGGGCATTGCAATTCCTGATACAGACCATTCACTCTAATAGAGAAAGCAGCTGAGGGACAGCTTGTTGAAGCTAGTAGGAATCCATATTCCCACAGAGATGTTAAAAACTCCCAACAACTCACATACTAGAGCAGCCCTTAGTCCTCAGGCTGCATTCCCATACTGAAAAGATAAGAAAAATCACATGACCTGACTCAGGAGTGTTGTATGAGCATGGTTTATCTGCACCCAAGACATGACCCTGATTGCTGACCAGTTCCAAAACAGAGCTCAGAGTATCCTATTGCAATCCCTTCAGCCATGCAGCTCCAAAAATACAGTGTGAAAGCTTTTGCATTTTTCTCTCTTCTTTTAGAATTATTGAGCTCCTGCTAACCCTTGCACATAACATTCCTTTTTCCTTTGCAATGAGAGTTTTACAAGAGCATTCAAGGTGTAGAGTGAGTGAATATGCACAGCAGACAAATGGCCTCTGGATTTAAGAGTCTCCAAGTACACTCAAACATGAATGGCTAAAACATCTCCAAGAATTCATTGCAAACTATTGTGTTACAAACCTCCCTTTAATATGGATAAAATTAAGGAAATTTGAGTGTGCTGAAATATAAAATAACATCTCATTTGAAGCACCCTGGAATAAGAGATCCATATCTGATACAGAAAACACATAGACATTTTCTGGTAGAAAGAGGGAAATTAAATGGGAAAACAATTTTTTATTCTTACTTCCTACTAAAGTTATATTTTTGAGAGTAAAAAGTACTATTTCTTATCAGTTTTACAAAACTTGTAGAGAAAATCGATTAATATTTTTATTAATTCATGAGCATACCTAAAACAACAACAACAAAAAAAATCTTGAGACTCACTTTTTAAATCAAGCTAATCAAACTAAGCCAGGTGCAAAATATTTGGCTATTTTCATTCACTTTAATTTTAAAGAAAGCTCTGCCTTTTTCACCCATCTCCATTCTGAAAATCAGAATTAAAATATATTTGCCTCAACTCCTGAATGTCAACATTGATCAAAATATGTATGTGGTCCATTCTCTGTGTTACAAATATGATCAAACGTCAGAGAAATGGGACCAGTCTAGAGCAGAAAGTCTTCTGGATCACATGATCTTCTTTACATGCAGATTTCCAAGATTAACTCAGAATATCTTGGCCATTAACATTATTTTTAACAGAGTTCTTATATGTGAATAATCTATACCATCTGTTGGGTGTAAAAACGTAGTAAAAAAAGGATAACCTGGATGCAGAAGTATTACTTTTACTGGTCTATTTTATAAACCGATACTCAGCATAAAACTCTATTCCTGGAATAAAACCTTTATGCAGACAGAATGCAGAAGATCAATGAGCTTTGATTGTTCACCCACATCCTAACCCTTCAAAAGGCTGGATATGAGAAATATCCTTATTAATTATGCTCTTTGAGCAGCTAAATCACATAGGAAATAATGATTTTTTTTTTTTTTTTTTTTTTTTTTTGGCTGTGGTGCTTTTAAGAACTAGATATGAATATATGAAATGCTAGAATGACAATGACTAAAAACTCCTGTTGCACATGGTGCAAGTGCAGTAGATATATACACACAATGGAATAAGGCCAAAATATGAAAATAAAAATGAAGCAAATTAAGTGGCTAAATTCTGTTTGTGGATATTTGCTTTCATTTGCACCATGGCTGGCCAGCCTGTTATTCATCTTGAAGAGATGTGAAGGTGCAGCAATTTTCCTACAACAGTCAGACACTTCTGTTTGAGAAGCTTTGGGATGCGGTTAGACTGCATGCTCCAAAACAAAGAAGAATGTGACAGCCTTGTGTGCACACTGGTTACACTCTTTCAAAATATTATGAAATTTATGAAAATACGAAATTTTAATTGTCTATTCTTTCTTCTGTGCTTAATCTATAAAAACCTATGTATTGCATATGGGATTTGACAAAGACATGAGAGGTTAAAAGTAGCTTCTGTCATCAGTCTGTGACTGCAGATTTTAACTATAATCTGTCATCAATGTGGTAGACTGACCTTGGATGGCAGGTAACCACCAAAGTTGCCCTATCACTCCCCTCTGCAAGAAGACAGAGGAGAGAAAATATAGTGAAAGGTTCATGAGTTAAGGACAGGGATTACCATCATGGGCAAAACAGACTTGACTTGGGGAAATTAATTTCATTTATTACCAATCAGAATCAGACCAGTATAATAAGAAGTAAAACAAATCTCAAAACCACCTTCTTCTTCCACTTTTCATTTATAAATACGGTATCACAGAGGCTCTACTACCTTAGCTAACTGTCCCAGCCTTGGCAAATGGTGGGTCTGGAGCCTGAAACATTGTGAAATCTTCTGGCAGCTTCTCACAGAAACCACCACTGTAGCTCCCCATCCTGCTACCAAAACCTGGCCGTGGAAACCCAATAGAGCAACAACATAGGTGATTTGAGTGTCTTTGAAAGATACCCTGTTTAACTACATTTGACATGTGTGATCCAGGGTGGTTTTGCTCTCAGTATGTTAAAAATTATAGTTAAAATGGAAATGGATTTGGTTTTTTCCCTGCAAGTTACTCCTGGTTTCTTACTGAAACTGGACTTTTGTCCTTCTCCAATGACAGACTTTCACACCTTGCAACAGCCACTGGTCATGGACCCCACCTTCCAGACTGAGCTATGACAGATCATCACAGAAAGATGTGTGGTGGGTTTCAGCTCCATGATAAAGATGGGGGCTTTATAACCAATGGTGTAGGCAACAAAGGACTTAGGGATGCACAAAGTAAATACATAAACATAGACAGCTAATTGTCTGTTGTAGAACATTTAGTTGGGATGCTGTGGTAAAAATTAAATTGCTTCCACCATGGTCATACTGTTCTTGTGTTGTTAGTATTTGAATTAGTGAATCATAAAAAAGACAGAAAAAGTTAAAGTCCTCACCCCTATGAGTTTATACTATTGGTGCTCAAGAGATTCCGAAATTAGAAAAAATTAACTTCTTAATGATAAGCCAAATATAACAATAAAATAAAATAAAAGAAAGTGTTCTGACTATTTCTTTTTTGTTAAACCTTCACACAAACTGCTTCAGATCACAGGATTCCAGGAAAATGAATATGCTGTTTATGGGATAGAACACTATCTCAATTAAATATTTTCTCAAGGTTTCTAGACACTACCATGATAGACAGTCATGGATTTAACAAGTGAGTCTTGACTATGTCCTTAAAGATAGGTTTTTAAAACACTTGTTGTAAGGTAGGTATGATAAGACAGTGTATATCTTTTAAGTGCATTGAGTGTCTTTAATATACCTTTATGATAACCTAGTTTCTTTCCATCTCGTTGAGATACCTAAATCTTTTATCTAGAAACACAGTTTTATCTCTTAGTGTCTTAGAAACCATTTTTCTTGTTCTCTTTCTTGCCCCAAGACATTCCTGATACTTGCCTTTCTTCTCCACAGACAAAATTCGTCTTTGAAGTTCTTTAGAGTACTTTTTTTACATTTGTATTTTATTCTCACAGTTAGAGATGCAATGGGAGAGAAAATTATTTATGTGTATAATAACTAATCAGAAAAAAAACAGGTTGACAAGGTTGGCTTACAGAGAAGTTAAATACATATTTCTGTGCAACCAGAAAAATACTTTGCTTGAGTCATCTGGAATAAATTATCTAATAAAAACTAATTTTCTTCTATTAATCCTACTGTTCAGGCTTTTCATTAATTTATCTGCTAAAATCCATATTCACCTAGAGAGTAACTAAAACTTGAAACTCTACAGGTGATTATATCAAGACTATGGATTCTTCTTCAGAGAATTTCAGAAATACTGAAATACTTCTATAATACTATTTGATGTGATAATTTTCTATAGATTATTAGGGCAAAAATATATGTCATTCTAATGTGCAGTCTTTGAAGCTGTCTATCTGAGGAGGTCAATATTTTGGAGAAAATTTATTAAAGTTAAGCAATTTGATAAAAACTCTATTAGTAAAGTATTTGCTGCACAGATTCCAAGCTAGAGTATTATTTTCATATCCTAAAACCTTGTTGAAAAACTCTGATATTTTTATGTGCATGAATTCATGAGTTCCTAGAGATTTTTATATCATTGCAGAATATTTTCTTTTTGAATTCTGTATTGCACTTTTCTCATTAAAGCACTATAAGTATAAATAACAAAAAAGAGGAAAATGGAACAGAAATATAGAAATTCTTCCCTTTAGAAACTGTTTCTGAAGATAAAATTCACTAAAACCTAAATAAATTGAGCAATATAAATATTTATTGGTGTTTTACAAAAAAATATGCAAAGATTCTTATGGACCTTCAGAGATCATATGGGTTAGAATCCATCTGAGCATAAGTTTGATTGCACAGAAATGAGCAATAAGATGATCTTTTAATTAATGCAAGATGGCTTCACAAATGATAATCCCATGAAATAATATAGCTTAGAAAATGTTGGCAGGCAGTTATTTCAACATGGCTCTCTTTAAATGGTCACACCAAAGTGGGTTGGTGTCAAAGAAACCAAAGCATTTGTATGTACTTTTAATGAGTTTTATCCATTCAAATAGATTCCCAAAAACAGTGGGATTTCCAAATAATTGAGGTAGTTCTACTCAAAAGCATTTCTGGCCTAAGTGTGAATACTGATGGAAAAATATTTTTTTTTTTTAAACTAGGAAGTGAATAGTCCTAGGAAGTAAGTTTAAAATACCTTACTTATGTATTTTTACTTCCCAGAAGATCACAACCTTTATGTGGAACCTACAATTTCTAAGTAACAATTCTACTGCCACAGCAAAATTAACAAGATGGGAGTGAAATGATAAAACTAAAGTGAATTCTCAATAATTGAGCTTAATGGTAACAAGACAGCCCAGAAACAATCATAACTACATCAAGTTATTTCAAAGTATTCTGGACACCTGAAAAGTTTTCATAATACATTATCATTATTTTGTTGGGAGGTGACATGTAAGTGTTTGACATCTTGTAAACAGCACAATAGTAATCCTCAGGGACAGAACTTCAAGTGAAGATGTGAGAAGAAGCTTGGGAATGTTTAATTCCATAAACAAACAAACAAAAAACAGACAAACAAAACCAGCCCTGACGCCTATCAAGCAGAAAGTTTTTATATTTGAAGTCTTAGGATCTACTAATGTATTCTTTAATAAATTATCATCAGCAAAACCCACAAACAGTACACCAGTATCTCCCAAAGAGAAAAGTAAAGCAGTGAATAGGACAGAGTTTGGTTAACGATCAGATTACAGTACTGTTAATATGCTGTTCCTATCCTAATCCTTATAGGATTTAGAGAGCTTGGGAATGCCCTGGATAGGATAGTATGTGGTGTTTGAAACATGTGAATTATATTATTCCATAGTCTCACTTAAAATTACCTATTGCCTGCTTCAAATAATTGGCAAGGTGTCTGTCTCTGTATTTCATAGATATTAAGAATGACAAAATGCCGAATCTTCACTTCAAAGGGCAAATTTTTTGTGCAAAGTTTACATAAGCTTGATATCACAGGACCTACCTAGCATTTCCAAGAGAATAAACTTAACAGAGAAAAGGATGACATAGGATATTTTCTACTCATTTTTATCAATTTAAATACATCTCCCAGACTTTATTATTTATTTCTAAAAATTATTTATTTATTTTTGTAAAAATTAAGTCTTTAGTGAATAGCTGGTCAGTGTCTAGTATTCTAGTACACAGTAACCTAATAGATCACCCAGGGACACCTAGCAAGATTATCAGAAGTTAAACATTATAGATTTGGGAAGTGAAAGACAGAAAACTCACAAAAAGCAAGGGACATGTAGATTGTACTAGTTGAGATGGAATGCAGCAGAAAGCCATGAAAATCTAATGCCCCAGTAAAATTTTTGTTGAATATTTGCTTTGGCCTATGAAATGCAGTAATCACTGAAAGCACAGAGGACCTTTAATTCCCTTGGGCTCCAGTTCCTCCAGATACTGCTCAATATCTTTCATGATTACTTCCGGACTAATTCTCTCTCATATTTACTTTTGTTAACACAAATGCTTGCTGATCCTAACTTGTGAAGCCAAATGCAATGACAATTAATTCTACAGATTGTAAACTTGAAAAATATCTTTTTATACAGTGAACAACATGAGAAAGTTAAAGTTTTCTTCTGCTAAGCAGTTAAGATTTTCACAATAAGCATGTAAGAAATCTAAGGGGAGAGGAAGTGGACTGTTGTTGCCTTTTTAAATGAAGCATTCATTAAAAAAAAAAGAGCTAAAAAGCTATTGCCCATATCTGTACATTATTTTAAAATACTTGGTAAGTTACATAGAAAAATACTAAAATTATGTATCATATCAAGCATGTATTTTGCAACCACGGCTGCCTGTAAGAGTTGTGTCCACTCCAAAGAAAATATCAGATTGAGTTCAGGCATGTGTTTTAAATAATCTAAGGCAGTGTGAAGTCAAGAATAATTTATTATGTACATCTGTAAGAGTGCTACATTTTAAAAAACACAGTTTTTATTAGACCTTAACATTATATTTTAGGGGATGGTCAGAATCCTGACAGTTTTAAATAATTGGTTTTCTTCTTGAATTAAATAAATAAATAAGTAAGTAAATAAATAAATAAATAAATAAATAAATAAATAAAATATCCTGCACACTCAATTCAGTCCAGATTTTATTTAATCATATTGCATGGTTTTGTGGCTCTTTTACTTTTCAACATGATGAAACAAAGGATTAAAGCTGAAAATCCCCCTCTTTAAATAGAAACAGCTTTCACCAGGAGCAGACAGAAATCTTTGTTTCAAGCTGACAGCAAAGGGCTGCATTCTGCCCTTGACACAGCCACCCACTGCCATTTGGGATGGGGGAGCAGTGTGCATGGGCTGAGGGGCTTGTTATTCATCAGGGTTTGCTTTGGTTTCTTTTTTTTTTTTTTTTGAGATGTGAGGAGATAGGTTCTGTTAAAAATTAAAAAAAATTAACTTGCTGCATGGAAATATCGCTGGTCAAGGCTGATCTTGATCTCCATCACTGCAGTGCAGCACCTTGGCATACTCCTGCTAGTACCCCACCTTCTTGGCAAGGTGTTGACTCACTGTGTCTTTCCCTTTCTTTTGCTTCAGGAATTCCTGGCCAGGCAAGGGCAGAGGCACCTCAAATACTGGTCCTCCACTGGCAAGCAAAAATATATCTAAGCAGTTGGCAGCCCTGCAGAAAGTGGGAACTATGGACTTTTCTACATGGAGGCTAAGTCTTTCTAAGGGGTGACAGAATAGACAAGAGCTGCATTTTGCAGCCTACAGAACAAGTATGCTCAGCTAAAGCTTTCAAGTGACCCTCTGCAATTATTCATAATCACATCCTTCATGTCCCTGGTTCCCACAACACTCAGCTTGCTGCTGGCAAGAGAAATCTACATTTTCAGCCTTGCTAGTTTAGTCTTAGCCACAGACCCAGGATGCTCATGCATCTCTGATCACAACATTCCTAAAGCAGTCATGATTCTCTAGTCTGGGTAATTCTTCCATCTTCCAGCATTTGTTTGCACCTCACATCTGTATACAGAGCATATGTTGAATAAACATTTTGAAGCCAGGACATGTTTTCTAAATATACTATCAGGGGGACATTGTTCTCTTGTAGAAATTATCCTTTACTTTTCCAAATTCCAAGTTTTATTCTCCCTGACAGGTTGTGAAGACTAACATCTTTGCCTTGATTGGAGCTGCACTATGGATGGATGGCAAAGCATGGAACAAGAGTGGGACCAAAATCTAATCTTACCTTGATGTTAGGTTTTGCTAATAATACTGTTATTTTACATTAAGCATCATGTCCTTTCTGGTGCAGCATTTAGGGTGAGATTTGGAACTTCTATTTGATTATGTTTTATTACCTTCTACTAATTTCAATGGATGTCCTAGAAAATATGTCAGAGTATCTCTCCTATCTTTTCTCCTAGTGTCAAAAGAAAAGAGCAGATTTTCTGTACCTTTTGTATCCATATTTATTTAGGTAAAAATAAAGACAGTTGTATCTTTTATAAAAGAAAAGTTTTGTAAGCTCTCTATGCAAGTAGAATATAGCACATATTTAAAGTTCAGTATTATTACATTTTGTTATTAAATATATCCTACTTGAGGTAGTCAACCTCAAGTTGTATTTTACAGGCAAATAAATTTTTCAAACAGCATATTGGAAGATGATTTGACAAATGTGCAAAATTTACAAATACTGGCAAATTTAATGTGAATATACTTGTATTTCATAGGAACTACATTACAGAAAACATGAAATTTTATGTGACTATGAATTTCATATTGCATGGGCAGAACTTTATGAGGGAATTATGTTGCTGACATAATATGACATAATAAGCACTTGTGCAATTTATGACATTATCAAAAATTGGAGAATATAATACCTACAAAGTTATTGAAATTTGACAGAATGCATTTGTTCACAAAATAAAGTCATAAAAAATAGAAAGGTTAATTCTAAAATCAATTATTTGGACTAATAATTGTATAGTGCCAGCTGATACATTATTCAAACGTTTTTAGATATGGAAAATCTGGATGACAATCAAAAACATGTCAAAATATGACTAAAAGACAATAGCAAGAGATGCTGAATGATAAGATGTTGTGGCAGGGATTAAATTATCTGTTCTATTGTAATATTAATCTCTATTCAGGAGATATCTCAAGAGAAGCACTGATTTTTTAAAGCAAAAGACAATAAGAATTTGACTACAGATATTTCAGAACACAAAGTCTTGCTGGAGAAGCCTATAGCCAGTGGATTCACGCTCTGTAAACATACTTGATACAGCCCTTGTTCAGCATAACAATTTTTGACAGAGCATATAGTACTAATAAAAGGCAAATTAACTGCCTTATAGACTCTTTACTGACTTCAGCATTTTCACACTATGCAAACTCCATTAATCACAGCTTCTGGACTGAAAAATTAAAGTTACAGAAGCTAGATTTTAATCACATTAATTATACTTCTATTTTTAGCATTGGTATTTATAATCACCATTTAGTTAGATTAAATAATTTTTATAACTAAAAATAATTTATGTGAAAGGCTCTTTGCACTGTAATTGCTAAATAATAAATGCCTTACAAATATATCTCCCTGCTGTGATCCATTGTGATTAAAATCTTAGGATTGGGCCCAAATGCAATTTTAGTACAATTCCAACCTGACTAAAACAACAATCACTTAGCAATCATATTTTGAAGATAATAGCTCTACAGCCTTCATTGATAAGAAAACCACACTCTAATAGAACCGTAATCATGCCAAGCCTGTACATAACCAGTAAGAGATGACTTTTTGTGACATTCATTATCCCTGATATTAATAGTAAGATATCCCATATTTCAGCAGAGTCAAGAGGCTCCAGTAACCTGAGTCTCAAAACTGCTGATTTTTTTTTTGTGTGTGTGTGTGTGTGTGTGAAAAATTTGTATCGTGTGTGCTCTTTGACATGATACCTGGCAGCTAACTGCCCATAACCTTTAATCTGAGAAAACTTTTCTACAACTGAAAAGTGCTTTATTCTTATTTCATATACCAGGAAATTAAATACAGAGAAAATAACTGATTTACAAATACTGCAATCTTTTATAGAACAAAGAAATAAAAGTAGGATAATATTGCTATCCATAAGATTGGACCACCTTCTTCAAAATCTTTTCCCATAATCTATTATTATACTGCAAGTAGGGGGAAAGGAGAAAACTTAACTTAAAATAAGTTGTAGTTCTAATTCTTAGTGCCATCAAAAATAAAGCAAAAATAAGATAGCAATCAAAAAAGCCAGTACCTTGGGCACATGCACATTTATTTTACATTTGTGTTAGATTTATTTTGATTGTTAGGGTTTTGATATATTCAAATGTCATGCCTTTTGTTCTTCCCTACATATTATTTGTTCTCTCCCTGGCATTTTGGAGTGGGCCTTCTTTGTTTTCTTGAATGATCTTTTTCATAGCAGATCATGCAATTATAAAAAGAAATTTACTAACTAGAAGGCAAAATTTTCTCACAAATGGAGTTGTGTCTGCCAAAGTGATACTATTATGGTCACTTTCATGCAATTAAAATAAGTATCATGTTATCCACCTTTTAAGCTTGGTTTATGTAAACCAACATGCTTGCTCTGAAAAATATTTTTGTAATGAATGATAAAAAAATTCCATTAAAAAATTAGACTAGTATATTTTAGTAGCATTGAGCTTGTTATTATTGCATATAAAATTTCTTTCAAGATCAAGATGTTTCTTAAAATTTTTAGATTTCAGAAAATTTTATTCTATTTTCTTTTAAATACATAAAAAGCCCCCCCAAAAATATGATTTGTTTTTGTTTTTATTTCTTTTATCAGGTCAGATAAACATTCTTTGGATGTAGTGCCAATACAATCTGTATTCATAACTATTTTTGAGGGCTTGTGATTAGCTTCTTCTGCAGTCAAATGGGAAGTCGAAAGTTTGATCTGAGAGATCAGATTAGATTTCACTAATAACATTTTTATTAGTTAATGACTAATAAATGTGCTACCAATTACTATTGATAGGATTTCAAGAATAATTTTATTATTAATTATTAATATTATTAATAATTTCAAGGCTCTAAGCTGCAAGAATGAATATTAGTGATATTAGTGATATTAGATTTTAGATACTTTCAACTTTCAAATTGCTAATTTTTTAATTTAGTGATCCTCACTACACTAATTACCAGCTGTTTCAAAAATATCTTGCATTAGGCATCTTGCATGAGCTCCTCTGCATCCCTGAGGAGATTATGATTACTGTTTTTACCAAGAACAGTCAAATATTTGAAATTAACTAATGGGAGCAACTAACACTCCTGGAGAATATTCAGTGATTATAAGAGAGCAATAGATACAAATAACATTGGTTTGGAGCACCACTTGCAGGTGATTGGAATGTGTGGTCAATTCCTGTTGCCATTGCATACATTCAAGACATCAAACTATGGTCAGGAATTAAAGAAACTAACAAAATTGAATGTACCACAGACAGGTTCTTGATAAAGGTAGAAATTAATTCCTTCTTTTGAGAAAGTGTGTAATTGTTAGATGGAATTTTTTTCCCTCTAAAATAGATGTAATTCATAAGTTAACAGTATTTGTAGCTGCACAGGTTTCATTCAGGAACTTATTACTCTTGTTCTACTTATTTTTAGCAGGAAGGTTAAGATTAGTGAGGGATAGGATTCTTACAAAACTTGCAGACCAAGAAAAGGTAAAATATTTACATTTTTCTGGAATAATCAGTTCTAGGATTAAGATATGAATAAAAGAAAATTTTGCTGAATTAAGAAGGCATGAAGTTGGAACTATATAAATTAGGCATTTTAACTAGTAAACAACCATACTGAAATTACAGCTTTTCAAAGCAGAACTCCATTTCAGATTATTTTATTGCAAACATGCCCTCCAATATTTGGTGTGGTTTATACATCACTGAATGCCAGTTGTGAGGAATGGTGATTTTGAATTATTTCATTTTATCAACTGATCTTCGCTACAACACAAACTGATGTTGGTATAATTAACCTTTCTCCACTTGTGGCATTAAACTACTACCAGTAACAAGATGACAATTTTTCCTGCAGTTTCCTTCACAATGCTGCAATCAAACTGTGCAATGCTCCAGTGGCCTCTGCACCCACTGACCAAGGCCTGGAGATGCTCATGTTTTTACTGCCTTGTCCTTTAAAAAAATCCTGTCCATTTCTGTTTCTTTTGCAGAGTTTATTCCAGTAGAGAACGTCTGATTCTTTTTTTAGCTTCATTCTATTTCTCACAGTCACAGAAACAGTTATTTATCTGTTTTAAGTCTCTTTCCAAAGACACAGTTGTGAAACCCTACCTATGGTCAGGACTAAAGGCATGTGCTTAAACTTCCATGGCATTTAAAAGTCAAGCATATGTATGTGTACAATTTGTATGTATACATATTATGACCACCTTCATTGACACCTTTTTCAGATCACTTTTAAGATGCTGTGACTTTCACAGGGGATGCTGTGATCGTATTTAAAATTAATTCTGTAGAATTTTGTAGATATTTTTCCATCTTACATATGATGGAATACTTCTTTTTAATGTGTCCACGTGCTCACTAGGTACACGCCATTCTTGAAGTAAAGTCATTTAAACCCAGTTCAAGTGTAGTACATCAGCACTGAGGAGCAATTTATCTTTACTCTCATTTCATTTGCAAACTTGTCCTCTAGTGATGGGCTTTAATTCTTTCTCCCTTCCATTTCTTCACACTTTCCTGTAACTGTTCTGCAATGATTAATTCTAAAATATTTTAGTAACTCAGCCATGCTAAATAATTTAAATTTAAGTGCCCTCACAACTTTTCTACATCCTCTTTTCCCTATATGATATAAAATCAAATCTGTTAAATCTCATGTTGGCCACCAATAACTCTTTCTGTTTCTGTCATGTCTTAATTACTTTCACCTTAAGTCTTTCACTTATGTGTGACAATATTAAGTAAAGCCTTTCCATCATTGCTAATTATAAGTGTGACTGTGAATAATTATTCTCCAAGCTTGCAGGGTTTATTTCACATTTACAGTGGAAAGTATATAACCAATTTTAATACTATATTCAGGATTAAATTCACAAAAAAAAAAAAAAAAAAAAAAAAAAAAGAAGCAAATTTTTAAGAGATGTGGTACGTTCTTCTAAAAATAGTCATATAAGTGGAATGATCCCAAATCAGTTTCTCTGACATCAGAAGGATTATTCCAGATTCAGCCCATTTTAATGAGAGTGGAGATAGATAAAACACATAAACCAGGCAATTTCCAGTGCAGGGTACACTATATAGCTTAATTCACCAAGCCAATGACTGGGTATCTTTAGCACCTCAGATACAGTTGCAGACCATCTGAGTCTGGTTATATTTTTGGCTTCATTTGTCTGTAGTAAGAAAGTATAGCACCAGAAAACCACCTAGATAATTAGTAAGGGCTGTAATAATATCTGGTTACCAGTTGGTAGGCACATCACAAAATGTAATTCTGCCTCACTCTGCTCACAAAATACATAATGAGGAATGAATCCTACTTGTGACACTCAAGGATAAAACACACACTTAAATTTTTATGTGTTCTAAATGAATTCTAATCACTTGTCTGATTAAGAAATTCTATTTTTTGAATGAGAGATAACTACGCAAACACAATTTAATATACAAAAATTAGGACTAATTACATCCCCATGGTCCATCTTCACATTTTTTAAGGTGTTATTAAAAACTTAAAGGCTTCCCAAAAGTTGGAGTGTGTTACAGGTGTATTCCAAAACTCTTCTCTATGAAAGTGACTTAATGAAACAATCTGAGTATAGAGAAAAAGAGTGAAAAGATGAAAAGTGATAGTTACCTTAAGATGTACTAGACCTGTGCTATCCCATTGTTACCCATCAATAGGCCAAAGTTTTCTCTCCTGTGAAGACAAATTACCTATCAAATAAATTCAGATGGGCAAAATATAGAATAATACTATAATAGAAGTAAATTTAAAATAATAATAATAACAATAATAATAAACAATTACTAGAATAAAAAATAAAAATAATAAAGGTGTTAATGGTGTTTGTCCTAGTTTGAAGGATACATGTCTGCCAATAAAGGCAGAAACTTCTCTTTGAAATGGAGAATGCAAACCCCCTCCCTCCAAATTATTATAATTTTAAAATTAAGGAGCTCTCAGGCAAAGATATGAAAATTAGGAATATCAGTTCTTTACTAGGAAAATTAAAGCAGAAGTACAGTATTACAAAGAACAATCCCAAAACACTGACAGAGTCAAAATACAACCTGACATCCTGTCAGTCAGGGTGTTGGTAGCAGTCCCATTAAATGGTGGCTGCAGTCCTCCTGCAGTGACAGATGTGGTTTAGCTGAAGCAGTGCTCCTGTAGAAGGATGCAGTTTCCCTCTGAAGGTCCAGGGATGGTGTGGAAAGATCCAGCTTTCCTCTGGAATCCAGTGGAAAGGTGTCTTGCTGTCCAAAATCTCAGATTTTATCTAGGTAGGAAAGGCTTGGTTCCTCCCCCTGGCTGGAGCATCTCCCAATGGATGATGTAATTTTTTCAGTCATGTAGTGGGACTCAATGGACCACTAACAGACGATATCTTCCTGGAGGGAGGATGTGTTGTGGAAAAGATAAAGATGACTGCCCCACCTGGTCTTAAAGATGGCCCATTAGCAGATAATATGTGCCAGGAGATAAGGATCACTGCCCCACCTGGCTTCAACAGATGGTGATAGAATACACATTTCTGGCCATATCCTGTATTGCAACCCAACACAGTGTTCTGAAATAAAGCTTCTCACACAGACCTATCTACTGATGAAGTAGTGACAAGAAAGCTAGGAAGCTAAGAAGAATATAATGTAGAGTCTGAAGTTGAATAGAGGGCCTGATTACAAATTGAAGTTTTGAAGAGTGAATTTTAAAGTGAGTGACCTTGAAAATGAAAGACAAAGATAAGACTACTGGTATACAAACAAATGAATTCTTTTCAGCTTTCAGGTTAATAGAAGAAAAGACTGAAATGTTTTGTCGTAGAGCAAGAAAATTATAAAAAAGAGATTTCTTTAATGAGAGAAATGTGTTTCTTAGCCTGAAGAGTTAAAATTCTGCAGTGAACCAATTCTTCAGCAGAGATAAATATGAACTAGCATGATCTCCCACTGTCAAATAAAGTGCAGACCTCAGTGTTGCTGTTGTAAACCTAATGTAATATTTTAGTTTTTTTTAGTACTGGGGGGTTTTATTCTTTTTTCCTCTGTTGTTCCTAGTTTTCATTTGTGCATTTGTAAATGAGAAATAATCTTTAATAGATGTCATTATGAGGAAGTGGTTGCATAATGAATTGCTTTGGAAGAACATTATTGACCCAGAGGATAGACTGAAATATTTTATGAAAACATTTGTGGGAAAAGTTGTCCATTTGCAATAGAAAGAGGTGGCTATTGACTTAAAATGAATTTACCATCAAGGAGAAAAGAACCATGGTACTCTATGAATTCTTTTATTAGAATTTTTTTTTCTTCACTATTATTGATGTATTTACCATTACAGTACCTCTGTGAGGGAAGGACTTACTAAAAATTACACCTTGACAAAGGGAACCAAGACACAGTAGGATTGTAAACAATTGACCAGTGGTGACACAGGATTTATGTGAAAGAGCAAGAAGCTGAATGTGGTACTTGTTTTGGCTAAGTTGGACCAGGATTTAGCCCAGGTTCCTTACACAGAGGGCATAAATCTAAGACCCTGGGTGGTAGGCTGTTAAAAAGCAAGGCCTTAGTTTTAAGGTCAGGCCCCTGCCCTGCAAATGGAGAGACTTTGGCCTAAAACAGTGGCTTGTAAGAACATGTAAGGGCATGTCCAAATACATTCCTAGCTCTTGTAGGAACATGTAAGGGTATGTCCAAATACATTCCTAGCTGTTAGGAACACATAAGGGCATGGCCAAATACATTCCTAGCTCTTGTAGGAACACGTAAGGGCATGGCCAAACACATTCCTAGCTCCTGTTCGTGACTGGAGCTTTTTCCCTACATATGCCTATGTACTGTTAACCTGATACCTCCCCCAGACTTTGGGTGCTGCCTCTCGGACCACATGGTCACAAATGGATTAAAGAACGTCTCAGGCACACCATCGTACCCATCTTGGTTTTTATAGCCATGTTCTGACCTGGTCAATCCAGTGAAGTTGTTGCAAAGGGGAAACCCCCCACTCCCCCCTGCAGTGACAGCTGAACCCTTGTTCGTCAATCTAATCAACATTTTAAAATCTAAAGGCCTCTAGCCAAAACTCAAGTCCATTGAGGACTTTTTGTAAACTCTTCAGGTCAATGTTTCCTACTAGATATTCTTTCTTTAGGCGGTGAGAGATGGGAAAAAAGCAACAAATAAAGTAAAATTAAGAATGTGATATAATTCAAAACTATGAGTTAAATATGTGTCAGTAGGTGTTGTAAGTACCTGTCTTCCTTATATTATGAAACCTTTCTCTAAAGGTCTTCAGCTGCATTCTGTGTGACGTTTCAGATTATATAAATATTTCAAAATTAATAACTACTGGAAAACTTAGTATTAAAAAAAAAAAAATAAAACAAAAAAAAAAAAAAAAAAAGAAAGAGGGCTTCAAATTCAACTTTTATGTACTCCCCATGAGTTAAAAACAGTAGATTTCCAAATCCTATGGCTCTTTGCTCTTTTGGGCTGCAATACAAGATGTGACCAAAAGTGTATTCTATCACCATCTTTAAAACCAGATGAGGCAGTGCTCTTTACCTTTTCCACAATCCATCCTTCCTCCAGGAACATATCATCTGTTAGTGGTCTATTGAGTCCCACTACATGACTGATAAAATTCCATAATCCCATTGGGAGATGCTTTACCCAGGGAGAGGAGCCAAGCATTCCTACCTATATTAAATCTGAGATTTGGAACATGAGAGCAACATTTTTCCTCAGGATTCCGGAAGAAAACGGGCCACACCAACACTGGAACTTCAGAGAAAATCTGCCCTTAAATTTTGTCATTCCCACCTGGCCCAAACATGTATTAATCCACTGGACTCTATACTTTTCAGAGGCAGTGGTGGTGGCATGTGGCAATGGACCCTCACCACCAAGAAGGCCAGATGAAAAGGATCAACAAGATGACATTGGGATACCTAGAAGGGTGATGTGTTTCCACCTAAACTCTGTCACTATCTCCCTGTCCCCTCACCCCCGAAGCACATGTCTTTATATATTTGTTTCTTTTCTCTTTCTTTCTCTTTTTGCCTCTTTTACTATTAAATAAAACATATCAATTTTTTTGGTACCAACATCTAACCTCATTAGGTTTTTAATCCTGTTTTTGGGTATATTTCAAACCTTACTGTTCCAATTTCTTTTATTCACAGAACCTTTTTGTTTCCTTTGTTAAACCAGTTTGTAAAATGCTTGTGATCAAAACTTTGTTCTCTTTATTAGTTGCACTGTCTTTCTAATGTTATTTATGGCCTTGGCTCTAACTACATTTCCAGATGAGAGCAGCTCCAGGAATTATGTTACTGCAAATGTTAGCTTCATATGTACTACTCATGGCAAGGCTGTGACACATGGTATGTATATGTTTGTCACTGCCTAATTTTACGCATATTTATCAATTAGATGGGCTGGTAGCTTTTATTCCAAAAGCATGTAAAATTAGAATAAAATTACTCTAAAGGTGTAAGATTAGAAATAAAAAAAAGTGAACTAATTCTATAAATCCAAGTCATATTTTCTACTTGACAAATAGCCATTATCAATCTCATTCTGAGTGTTTAAAATTTTAAAAGTCATAGCAATTGAAAAATGGAATCTTTATCATAAACATCAGAATGAAAATTCATCCTTCTCAAGCGTCATAGTGCCCCAAATTCCAAAAGACAATTCATTCTGGAATTATAAAATCAGAAAACTTCTAAAAACATACAAAGATTATATTTTATTTTTTAATTATTTTACACTCTGAAGGTGTATTTTCTTATTTTTAGTTTAAAAGACTAATCATGCTATTTTTTTTCCATTTTTACTATATACTTGCATTCTCTTGAATGCTATTAGACAATGCAACACTTTCCATTCAAAAACAAAAATCAGTCGACTGATGATATCATACTTTTACTTTCTTCTGAAATATAAGTATTAGCTGAAAAAGTGATTCTTTGAAGATATGTCTAATTACTCAGATCTCTTGAAGAGTTTTTTTAGGGGTAAGTCCTTGAAAATTAATCTCTCAACGCATTTTTAAAAAAACAGTAATATATAAAAATCCTTCATATTTTAAATTCCTTCTTTGTGGATGGTATCTCTCTGAATTTATTTATGCTTTCTTAAAAATGTTACATGAGGTGATTCATCATTCTTAATTATCTCCTCTGTGGCTTTTATACTTACAAGACTGATGCAACAGAATCACAGACTCATAGAACATCCTAGTTTGGAACAGACCCATCAGGTAATTCGAGTCCAGCTTCTGTCTCTACTCAAAAAAAAGTCCCAAGAACTCTGTGGGGTACTGTGACCATTTCTCTGGGTGGCCTTTTCCAATGCCCTGACACTCTGTGGGTAAAGAGCCTTTCCCTGATATTCGACCTAAACATCCTCTGACACAATTTCATGCCGCTTCCTTGCATCCTGTCACTGGTCACAAGAGTGAAGTGTCTGAACTTCCTCTTCCCTCTTGAGAAGATTTAACACCTCAAAAGGTCTCTCTTCAGTCTTCTTGGAGATAAACAGGCTAAATGGTACCCAAAACTGCCCTCAGCACCTGAGGTGAGGCTGCCCCGTCCCAGAGCAGAGCAGGACAATCCCCTCCCTTGCCCAGCTGGTGATGCTGTGCCTGATGTTCCCTAGGACAGGGTTCACCCTCCTGGCTGCCAAGGCACTGCTGACTCATGTTCAACTTGCCATCAGCTAGAGCCCTCAGGTCTCTTTCTCTGGCACTCCTTTCCAGCATCTTATTCCACAGTCCATGTACACATCCAGGGTTGTCCTGTCCCAGGTGCAGAATCCTGCACTTGATATTGTTAAACTCCATATGGTTAGTAATTGGTCACCTCTCTAATTTTTTGAAGTCTTTCTGTAGGTCCTCTCTGCTCTCCTGCTCCTTTCAGAGGTAATGTTTAAAAAGTAGCCAGAACCGATGGCTCCAGCACCTATGAAAACATTTTCACAGAGGAGCCTGAAGTCTGCTCATGTTCCAAGTTGAGGTTTTGCTAGTACTTTCCATCTTGTTGATGATTTAAGTTCAGTCTCTTTATGTGTCCAAGACAGATGCCAGTCTCCATTTTGCTCATGAGATCCATTTTATTGACAAACAGCAAATCAGGGAGGGTATCCTCCTGAGCTGAGTCCCTTAGAACTTGTTCTATAAAATTGTCATCTAGGTTTTTAGGAATCTTCTGGCCTGGGTTGTACCAGCTGTTTGATGGTCCCAGTTGATTTTGGGCAAGTTGAAATCCTGCATAAGGACAAGGGCAGTTGACTTTAGTTCCTCAAAGTATGATCCATCAGTGTCATCATCACAACTAGGAGGTGTCTTGGGTTGCAATGTAAGGCCTAACCAAAGTCTGTATTCTATTGCCACCCACATCGCCTTCTGATGAGTTTTTAGTGGCGGGCCATTTCCAACTGCTGTCCAACACACACCCATCCTAAAGAGGGGCCTGGTGAGGGGTGGGGGCAGAGGAGGGCTAATTCCTGCTAATGGGCCATTAAGGTATCAAGGACTCCCCAGGATGACCCATAGAATCACATCCTCCCATTGTAAAAGTCTTAAGCATTCCTGCCTGTATATCACCTGGGAAATGGGACACCACAATATGACCTCTGGATTCCTGGAGAACAAGAGCTCAGTAACTACCCCTGAGCCTCCAGAGAAGGACCAAATCTTACCAAAAGGCCAGCACTTTGACAAGACAACATTCATCACTCCAATGGGACTGCAACCCCCATTCAGTCAGACTGTTATCATCATCCTGACCAAGAGGGTGTCAGGTCATATTCTGGCTTTGCCTGTTTAAGCCAGTGTTTCTGTACTATTATCTTTATTGTAATTTTCCTATTAAATTGTAGCTCTGACTTGAAATCTCTAGCAAGGTATTTGCGTGGAGTTAATTCATCCAGCTGGTTTCCCTTCAAACTGGCACAGCAAGACTGTAGTAGACCCTCACAGTGTCATTCCACATCTTTTTTTTGCTCCTTCATTCTTACCCTAAGGGTCTCGATTGTGCCATTGCCAAATGAGAGCTCTTTACATCCTATCCTTTCTGTTACATTCAGTGCCACCCCTCTGTCTTTTCTGCCCTGCCTATCCCTCCTGCAGAGCCTGGAACCATCCATCAGGGCACTCCAGACACAGGACTCATCCCACAAGGTTTCACTTAAGTCAGTGGTATCAAATCTCTGCAACTGAGACAAAGCTTCATCTTCTCATATTCATATTCTCTCTTCATATTCCTCAATATTCTCTCAATATTCTCTCTTCATATTCCTCATGCTCTGTACATTAGTGTGAAAACATTTCACGTATGGTACTTTTTAAGCCACACCTCATGAAGCTGATTGAGGGATCCCATTAGGTCTTGTTTCCTTAAGTTTTGTCACATTGTCCCACCACTCATCACTGGCTAGCCTGATATTTTCTCTTTCTCGCTTCAAAACTACTTTAAATTTCCACTAATGAGCCCCTCTACTTTCTGTGCTAGAAAACATATTCCTTTCTGAGAAAGGTTCATCCCATCAGATGTTGAATAGGACATGCTCAAAGCCCCAAATAATATAAACCAGATAATCCATGAACACACTGATTTTTAACAGAAGCATTGCTTACCTCCATTCTTCTTTAGAAGTGTCTCCGTTGTGGCATTCACAAATATAGTTTCTCTTTGAACATTTTTCTTCCATCATCACACATTTCTACCTTAACAGTAGGAATTAAGTTTAAAAAGTCTCTGTGTTGGCACACATAAGATGGTGAGATCTCACTGGCACATTTTCTTTCTTAACCTTTTAGTAAAGGATGTTTTAGTAAAAAATGTGGCTCTGCTCTTTTCTTCCATTTCTTCTGTGCCACTTGCAGATTTCAATCTTATGGAATCACAGCTAATGCTCAGTGACCTCCTTTTATGGACCATCTTGCTGGAAGAGGAGTAGGGTTTTTTGGCACAGACTGAGGGATACTGATCGACTTTGTAAACGGGCAACAGCAAGTGCTTTTCAGTGCCCACTGGCAGCATCAGGATCATCAGCATAAACGAGCTGATTTTCCAGGCACATCACAGTCCACCATGCAGTGAACTGCTTCTCCACCCACCTTTAACATGGTAGAGGCTATTGTGCCATTAAGTTCACACCACACCAGCATTTAAGAATCTATGCTCAGAAAAATAATTCATTGAAGCCCTGGCAGCTGACAACCATCAGGAAAGTTTATTTCACCTACAGATAAATAGATTGAAAATGTGTTAGTGAACAAGCAAATTTATTGAAATTACTAGGTCTATTACATCATATTGTTTGGAACTGTACACTGCCAATTCTCCCCTTACTCTTCAGTTCTTTTGAAGTAACTTATCAATTGACTAAGTGTCCTAAAAACCAGGATCTGAACAGATGAGAAGTGATTCAAGATAGCACCCTCAGTAAGAAAAAAGCAAATTAAACTCTACAAAAGCCAATCAGTAGATGCAAATGCCTAGCTAATTGCAAGTCTATTTTGAATGCTCGATAAGTGTGTACACAGCTATATGAATTATTTATTTCCTGAATATGGGTACGGATGGACAAAGCAGGGGTGTCAGTTCTTTTGTAAATCAGTAAAGGATTTTAAACCAATAACATTTTCCATAGCTATAATTATATTATATGCAGATTAGATTTGATTTTCTAGGACATTCAAGTGTGAAAGAAACATCTAAGACTCCTTCCCACTGCAATATCAGGCATGGTCAAAAGACCAAAAGAAAAGAGAGTTTTCTCGTAGGAATGTCTCCTTTCTCCTGCTAATACATATATGCATATACATACATACATATATATATATATACACACACCAAGATATGTTATTTAAGTCAGAGTATTAAAATAATACTTGAAGAAATCCTTCCAATATTTTTCTTCTTTTCTTCATCCTTCTTTCCTTCTGAAGCAACCACTAAATCTAGAGATGAATGTGCACATTTTTTTAGATGATTGGTGTCTGTTTGTATTTATTCTGATCACTGCTCACTGCCTACCCCAAAATATCCTTCAATCCTAGCTAGATTTATAGTTTTCTCTGTAATAAAATGTATATTTTCCAAAACATGGCTTTGCAAGGCAACTTCTATTACTTGCAGGCACAGAATATCTTGCAGGAAGGGATGTAAGGCTTTACATCTTTAGTCACTATCTGCACATAAACTGTCTTTTAGTTGCAAAATTTACTCCAGGATATCTAAGTAATCATTCAAGAAATCTCCCTTATTTGAAAGTCATTTAGTGATTAAATCAGAAAAACTTTTGATTCTAAACAAAATTGTGATTTGAGGTATATATTGCTGTGAAGAATTCAATATTCCATGAAGCCATAACAAGAAACTTCATTTTCCAATTTTATTCATTTCCAAAATGAAAGGGGGAGAGAGGAAGAGGAGGACATATAAAGGAACGGAGGGGGGGATGGAGGAAGGGAAATATTATTGAAAACTGCATTAAAAATGGTGATAACTTTGAGCTGCATGAAGCTTCAAGAAAAACCAACAAGGAGTTTTAGAAAGGGAAGAAAGAATTGATGCATGTCTAGAGCTTGTCAGTAATCTGTTTTCAAGACAGAAATCTGTTTCATGTTCTACTTAATGTGACTGTGGGTTCCTTTGAAATCATCCATTGCCATCATAAAAGTGACCTTTGGATGTGCTAAATATGCATTACATTTGTTCTCCAAATCTGACTGAATGCACAGACATAATTCTAAGATAATTTGCTACATTCTGTATTTTATAATTTCTGTATGTGTCCCTTTTTATTAGCTAGAGTTGTTGGCAGAAATGGAGCAAACCAACAAAAAGATGGACTGTGCAGCCTACTTAGTCTGTACATGGAAAATCCTAACAGAAAACCCTCTGAATAAATAAATGCATCAGGGATGTTTAAGATTGCTATCTTTTCTTGGGAGAGTGTGGGCTGGCAGACTGTCCTCCTGAGGAAATGCTGTTACACACAGAAAAGAGAAGGATCTCTGGGATTCTCCTGGCAGACCTGGAGCCGAGCAGGCTCTGGCTCTGCTGCAGCTCCCTGTCAGCACCAGAGGAGAGAAGAGGGAGACTGAGCTCCCCAGTGAGGCACATGTCCCTCACTGGCAGTGTTCCCAAAGTCTGATAGTCCTTGGTCAAAACAGGGCTTCACCGTCTGTGGTTCAGCAGGACAGACAGTTGAACTTCATCTCTGTTTTGGCACTGCAGCACTTTGTTTCAGCTTCTAGCAGGAACAGCAGAGCACCAAATTATGGTCTGAAGGCCAAAGTCACAAAAACCAGAAACATTTGTCCACACATCTATCCCTCCCTAAGAAGACATTGCTTCTTCAGGTCATACAGAAAAAAGATAAGATTCTCTGTGCCTGTTTGGGACTCATTGTGCTTGGTAACATTAAAGTAGCTTCTGTGAAATAAAATAAAATCTGTTCTATCTGACCACTGTAAGTAAAAACATTACACCAAACCATGCTTTTTAAGTTTGAATACACATAAACATACCACAAAAGCATGAAAGTAGGAGTAACAGAAACATGTCACCAAAGGGAGCTACCTCCCAGGCTGTTATTTGCACTTACAGCAGGACATGCAGAAGCAAAGCTGATGAGAAAAATTAAATTACCTTAGAGATTTCATACTAAACTTGTCTGCACAAAGCAGATTGATCCCCTGTTGTATTTTTTTTATTCTATAAATTCATAAATAAATAAAATCTTAATTTGCAAATGAGATTGTTAGGTAAACTTGAAAAGTTCCAGCTGACTGTGACAGGAAGACACCAAACCCCTATTATGCTCTGAAACACTTGTGAGAGAAGATCCATGCACTTACGTGCAGGATCACAGATAAATGAACAGTCACAAGCCTCACCAGGTCAGGTAACATTTCCCATTGCCAGAATGTTATGGAAACCATAGGCAGTAATTTTCTCCATTATGCATGTGATTCATAGATGTATGCACAGACATCTTGTCTATTTTAGGATGTCCTTTGTGGGACTTGGCAAATGTTGTCGAAATATTACAGTGAACTTTTCTTGTCTTCACCATCTTTCCTAGGTCTTGAACCCTACAAAAAAATAATTGTCTAAGGGGACTTTTGTCTGACCCTGGAAGATCAACACATTTATATTCTTCTATAAACAGATGAAAGACTTAATTGAGTTGCATAAAAATTTGAAATGGAAGCTTAAATGTTACTTTTGCTTTTGAGTCAATGACTTTAAGGTGTAATGACTGGTATAGATACTTTCTCTTTCTGGTTAACATATTTTTTCGCCTCCAGTTAATTTAATTTTATAGCCACCTTATTTGCTTCTTAACAGTGACAATATAGAATAGAATATATCATCACAAATGCTAACATTATAATTCTATACATTTCAAGTGGAATTGTATAACACCTTAGATACAAGATACTGATAAAGTCACTTACAGCCCATTCTTTATCACATAGATTGTTAATGGGATAAAACTACTTGAAATAAAATAGAACTTTGTGGTGTTGATTCATTGTTCCTGAGAAAGCTTATCCTAAAGCAAATTTTTTATTGAGTGCCTTCTAAATCCTGAGATAGAATATCCTCTGTGAATATTTCTTACATACATCTACATCTACATCTACATCTACATCTACATCTACATCTACATCTACATCTACATCTACATATATATATACCAAATGTACCTGAGAAGAAAATGGAAAACTATAATAAATCTTTTTTATGAGTGCTCTTGAATTGTTGGGTCACATCATAGGAAAGACAGTGCTTTTCAAAGAAGGCAAGTAACAGAAGAATTGATATTATTTGTCCTCCTTCCCCATTGTAACTATTGCTCTATATCTATTACTGTAAATTAGAATTTTTGAGTGAAATCCAGTCAGCGTAGAAGGCTCTCAAATAGCATTCAAGCTTTTAATGAACTGATCAGAATTAGCTTAACAAATCCTTCATGTGCATAGAGCCTCTGATTATAATGAAACCATTCCAGCATATCCCTGGGGTATGACAGATTCTTTGAGCAACAAAAATTAATCTGCTTGAATAAACTGCAGACACAATGAGCTGCTTCAACCACAACTGTATTTGAGCAGTTTCTTGGAGTCAGTGAGATTAACTACCTGATATTTATCTAAAATGATTGCAATTTACCAACATTAAATTTCAAATAGAAATTAAATGTGTAGGGACCTGAGGAGAGTTAATTTATACTCCAGTGCTCCCTGTTTCAGACCAGACACAGGAAAAATCCTCTGTCCTTCCTGTAAGTGTCCATAGAAAGACTCCGTATTTTGCTAGCTGATATATTTTTCTGAAGTACAATACATTTACAAAAGAGATGAGCACTGAATCCTGCATGTTGAAGTTATATAATAACTACAACATAGTCAGTATTGTAAATTTTAAAAAACAGAGTAAATCTCATTTTATTGGTTCTCTCTTATGGCCTTCAAAATTGTTTATGTTCATAGATAAGAGAAAGAGGAAAAAGTAAAAATTTGTATGAAGACCTAGAAAATTTTTCATTTACAGCAAATTTTAAGCAGTTCATTTGGCTTAAGAGCAAGCCTAGCTTCTGGGTATATCAGCCTGAGAAGAAATTAGAATATGCACTTTCCAATGCATATTTTTAGAAGTTCATTCACTTTTTTGTAGAAATATGGAAACATTTATATTGGAAAAGACTTTTAAAATCGTCAAGTTTGATCATAAATCTGTCACTGCCAAGTCCACCACTATGTCCCTGAGTGGAACATCTACATCTATATCTGCATCTACATCTTAAATACCTCCATCAACTGTACAAATGAAAAATGCCTATTTTTGGGAATGTTTTCAGAACAGTCAGGAAATTTAGCTAGTGTAAATTATAATTAACACTTTTCTGTGATGATAATAATGTATACTTGAAGAACTTTACAACCATTAATTTTTATCTCTAGGTTTGATTTGTTAAATCCTGAAAGATATGTACTCCTGAAAAATGATCCTGATTTTAGTAGGTGAGAGTTTTGGGGTTATAGACATGAATTTAAGCACTGAGGTAGATGGAGGTGCTTGAGTCCTGGATCTAGGTACCCAGACCTATCTACCACAGAAGACAAAGAGGTAGATTCTGAACATGGGCAGCAGAACCAGAACAGGTTCAAACACACTCTCTCTGCAAAGAGGTGCCTGTGAGATGGGACAAGTCTCAGAAAACCGAAATCTCCATCTTCTGCATAATAGCTGAACCTGTGATAGCTATCCTTTAAAAAGCCATCATCTCCCTGCTTCTGAAAGTCTGCCTCTGATTTGAGAAGAAAAATGCAATCAAACATGGAATCAAACCTGTTGCATGCAATTTTCCATACCATATAACAAAGAAAGGAGGCTCAAAAGAAGTTAATTAACAAGAACCATTACTTTTCTTTATTTTTCTTTTCCTGTAAGAGAACCAGGGGTGTGCTTATATATTTATTCAACTTTGATGCAAAGAAGTAAATAGTACTAGCCTCTACATGCATATGTTAAATTCATACAACCTGTAATCTCAACTTTCTCCTTACAGGTAATTGTGAAACAAATCTTATATTTTCAGAAAGTAGGAATGAGCTTTCAGATGTATGTATATTGAAAATTAGTCCCTATAAGCATGAATAACTCTTCTTTGAATATGAAGATGTAGGATGGATATTTGGTCCAGAAGGACAGTGTGAAAACCTTACAGTATTGAAAGCTGGCTTTAGGCTAAGGAATATACAATAAATACCCAAATACCTTTGAGTTTTAACTCAAGGACTATTATGCTCTTTGATTTTTCCAATGCACATGAAAGGTAATTGAAGGAACTAATTTTGAGCATGTCCTACCCTTTAGATGAATCTAATAATATCTTAGAAACATCCTGCATTAGCTATTTCCTAAGAGCCTTGTACCATTATATTCTGTTCTTTCTGAATTTCAGAATACATGTATCCATTACTGATACAGAACACAAAACTAATTTCTGTCTATCATCACTATTTTTTCAGAAAAAGAAATATGTATGCCTTTATATTATGTTTCAATTTCTTGTTGCAAAAATAGAAGGAAATATTTTCTATAATATTCAGATAATAAGTTGTGTTTAGAGATTAAATTGAAATAAATTCCAAATGCAAGAATACTTTGCTGAATAATTTCTGATTACTTGCACGTTTCCAGGACTGATAAAATAAAATCCATTCCTTTTTGCTACTAATCCAAAATCAACCAAACAACAGCATCAAAAAGATTGTTTTCAACACCATTAAATACCTAGAAAACAATTTTAGTGTTTCTGTGAATGCATGATAGGTAATTTCAGCCTTTTAAAAAATATACTTCAGAACAAACTCTAGAAAATTTGGTGCTAATCCAACAGCTGAATCAGCTGAACTGGCTGAAAATTTCAACAGACCAATCCTCACAGAGGTCAGGACTTCTGTTTTCATAAGGATCTGAAAGCTATGACAGGAGAAAAATAGTGCAGTCATATTTTTTGAACTTAGTAGAGGACTTGATTTTGTCCCGTAGATATTATCTAATTTACGTTTCAAATGGAATTTAAGATTAATTTATTAGGGATTGGAGTTGGGGAATTTAACTAAAACTGACTCCCTTCAAGTTTTTTGTGGACTTTCCAGTCCAATAAATATTGTTTGCCTTTGAAACTAACTCCAACTAGCTGCAGTGTCACACATCAGAGATGAGGGGATCATTGCTTAGTACAGAATAAGAAGTGTCTGTGAGTCATAAAAAGGTATTCATATATTGGTTGCTAAATTCTGAAGGATTGCACTATGAAGGCAGTTATACAAACATAACTTTTAAATGTATCTGAGGAAAACAAAAAATTAGGCACCAGCACACAGTTTCTTGCATTATCAGAATTAAGTGTGGCCTTTGGGGCTACATTGCACAGAAAATACTAACACTGTATTTCAGGAATATTTAGCTTGTGAGGACAACATAGACTGGATTCAAGTCATATTCCAGTGCAAATCCTCTCTTGGAAATAGGAAACATTCCACTATGTGTACAAACAATATTTTCTATTTTTTTTTTCCAATTTAAATAAGTCAGATAACATCTAGGTTATTTCCTTACAAAATATATGTATTACTTCTAGTTTTCTGTGGGAATTCAGCTAGTTGGGATAGCTGGTGGGCCAGACCGTGGCAGTTTTCTATATCTTGAATATCATGGTAGATTAAGGATTTTAAAGCATGTTGGTTCAATTTAATTATAGTGGCTTACTATGTGGTATATGAAGTAACGCAGTACAGCAGAGCAAGAGTGCAAGGAAACTACCACAGCTTGCACTTGTACAATGAGCAATGCTGTGCTTAAATAATCTTGGGCAAACTTCAGGTACGTGTTCAGTTAATTTTGTTATTTGTAACCCTTTGTTTACAACATTGTTCTCTTACCATTCAGTATCCCTTGACATTATTTATGTCAAATCACCAGAGTGTTGGATGCGTAGTTGTGCAGTCTGACATGAGGATGTAGTGAAATAATGGACTGTTGAAGAGAACAATATTTGTCTTGGCAAACTGGAGTCACCTCAAATATAGATATCATCTAAGCACCGTGCAAGAAAAACATTGTAGGGAAAACAGTGCATTTCTATAGTCCCATGTTTTCTTCTGCAGCAACTCAGATGTGTCCTAGTCACAATCTGAGTAAACTGCAATGACATTGTTGAAGTCTCTCAGCCCTCCTCCTACTGAAATTTCCTACCTGAATCCCAGGCATGCTGTCTCAAGTCATACTAGACAGGCTGAATGTCCATTTTTTGCTGAAATCTATGTGTAATTCCATTATGCAATCTCTATGTAGTTCTAAATTGACAGCATAAACGTCAAACATAGTTAAGTGCAGCAGATCTCTTTCCAGAATCAGAAACTTTTGGCACAAGTAATTCAGTGCATTCAAAACAGCTTATTTGAATTTTTTTTAAACTGAGGACAGCATATCTGAACTGAAGAAGAGAAAGCTAAAAACATAAAAATAGATAGATACTTTTAAAGATAAAAAAGATAAAACAGGTACATTAGTCTTCTGTGACTTCTCAACAAAAGACTGGCTTGGAAAAAAGACTTAGTGAAAGATATTCTTTTTGATTGGCATATTAAAGCAATCTTCAGAGCAAAGCTTCTAGGTAATCTAATGGGAGGTCAGAGTGCTTTTTCATTACATGAGAACATTACCTTGTTTCTTTCAAATGAAAGAAAAGTGCAACTTCTTTCTGTGAAAATACACATATTGTATCTATTGTCATGCTAAAATATAGAAAATCATTATGGTAGTGAGTATTCTTAAAAGGTTATATATTGGTTTAAATCTTAGTCTTCCATTTCAGGAGGGACCTTGGAAAAATAACCAAACTAAACCCCACTAAACCTCTGACAAACTTCAGTCCGTTACCTTCAGCTTGGTATAAAATCTGTCCTCAGTCGAGGTCTATATTCAACAAAAGTTTTGGACATCTTATTGGGCTTGAGGACAGCCCACTGAAAAAAATCATGGGTTTAACTTAACCTTTATTTTTATTTAATCCTCTCTTTCATTTGGGTAATTTAGACTCCATTGAAAACATCATTCTTAAATATATATATTTTCATTTTCTCATCTTCACTTCTTATACTGCACAACAGGACATTGGTGATACAGAAAACAAGACTGAGTTCACTTCAGCTACATACATGATAAGCAACTGCTGAATGTATATATTCCCACACAATCTTTTTTCAATCTAATATGTACTTCAAAAAAGTTAATTAATGATAATTTATTGACTTGAAATAACCTATCTGTTAATTTCTGTATCATTCAATACAGATAGAAATTTGACCCAATTTACTGACTTGGAGGATGTTTTATTCTGTGAGAACAACCTGTGCCAAAGTGCTTGGGCTACCTTCCACAGTGCTCAGCACATTAACTCACACACCTCAGCTAAGCCATCAGGGCTTCCATTAGTGCACACTGTCAAATGAGTGAAAAAATTACCCACTTCTTTCTCCTTGCATTTGGTGAAAGACAGATCAATTACCTGAGTCATGCCTTTGCTCAAAGCTATAGTCAGGGGCATTATGCTGGTATTTTTCACTCTTAATAAAAGCCCTGAAACCTGATACTTGTTATTGTTCCTGTGAACTTATACCAATACACTAATACTGATTTTTAAAAAGTTTTCCTACTTCTGAAAGGAAAAATGTTTAAAACCCATTTGTTTTGTCTCAATTTGCATCTAATCAAATTTTTAGTAGTCACAGTGTTTCAGGGACTCAAAGCAGTATGTATCTTATCAGCTTGTTGAAATCTTCACATCTATAACACTTTAAAAAAATACTTCTAATTTCAGACAATATTTAAGATTAATTTCACAAATTATTTGCTGAAGGCCCTTATATTCAGCTATATATTTATTTGATTTTAGCAGCTCCTTCAGATCTTTCCACAATAGAAGTGAGTTAGGTAATTAGAGAAATCATATAAAAACCTCACTACCAACCTACTGAGAAGGCTAATAGTGGGAGCAGTGTGTTTGACACTGTCAGTGGGGACTCTTTGGGAATAAACAAGCATTACTTACTCTGGTATGAATTGACGAGATAAAGATGGTCCTGGATCCAAGCAGCCATTGTAACTATAATTAATTAGCATTCAATTTAATTTCAGTTTGCCAGATTCTTGAGTGTGACCAGACCCAATTAATGACAATGTTGTTGCCAGGAGTAAAGTATGCTTGCTGATCACATCATGAAAATAGTACAGTGCTTTCATGCAGGGCACCAAGCATTTTATATGTATTGTATTGAAAGTAAAGTTTTACACATTTTTCCTAAAACTTTGAATTTAAAGAATTGTACATTTCCAGGTAAAACAGCATATTTGCCTTTATCAGGAATTAAGAAAAAATGAGAGTTCCCATATCAGTTACCATTTTAAGTGATTATTATTTCTTGTCCATGCTGTTTCATAATTGTCTGGGTCACTTAATCAATAATACACACAAAAAAAAGCTATATAAAACCCTTTCTGGAAAAGGAAAATGACTAACCTAATTGTTAACTTTGAACTTAATGAATTACGTATTTTTGGGAAAAGCACAAACCTGTTGTGGTTTATCTCACCTATTCCAGATCTCTTATAACTTCCTTGATTTTTCTCTCACATGCTTCTTCCTTCCTGCCTGAAAAGTTGCTTAAACATCATAATGATTGATACCTTCATATAGCCAAACACCTATAGCACATATGGGTGTGGCACATGCATATCATAAATCTAGATTAAAAATTGAATTATTATCACCTGTAAATGCTAATCCTCATGACTTTGGAAGAAAATGTCTTTATAAAATTTCCTGTGTATATTACTTTGATTCCAGCACCATTTGTAAATGCTCTTATATAAGAAGAATACTTCAGTACTTACTGTTTAAGTAATTTCAAGAGTTTCAATACAAACAAAATCTTATCATGCAACAGAGTATCCATGAAAAACTCATTTTATATCTTTGTACAGTTTATTATATAAGCTTTCAAGTAAGTTCTAGGAGCTTCCTCTGCCCAGCTGGATGAGGGTCTCCCATTTCCTTCTGCAAAGTGTAGGTATTTTTCAAGCAGGGATAACATCCTTAACACATTGTCTGTTGAGGATGTAGCAGTGCATGTCCTTAATAAAGTTACCTTCCTTTTGTTTTCTTCTAGGAAGGGGAAAAAAGGCAAAGGAAGCTCTCAGCAACATGCGAGGTTTCTCAGTATGGGAGGTGTCAGCAGAACAAAACTTGACCTGAAATGCTAATGTGGTACATAAAGTACAATAATTGTTAATAGCAATGGGAAACCTGCTCCCATTTCCTCCTAACAAATCATACACTGATCTGCAAAATCGTGTTTTCTCAATGATCCACAGAATATAGTTTATACTATCATTTTAAAAAAGTGAGTTATGAAAACATCACTTCCCCCTTTAAAAGCAGACATTCTGTAAATGACTCTTTCTAATTTACTGTATACTTCAGCTTTTATATTAAGTCATCATATTTGGTTAAGATGGTGATTTCCAAAAGCCAGAAAATCCCAGCTTTTAAAATTCAATATTCAATCTATGTTTCTTTATGAAACTCTGTTCCTGTATTTTTCTCTATTCCACTAATACCGCCCAATTCTTTTACCAAATATTTCTATTTGTTCTACTTCTGTTGGATTACACATAGACTGTTCTCTGAAAACAAGAGGGAAAAGTGCAGTTGCTGCTGTCTTTATCCTCTGCTATTATATGTATTGTCACATCCACTGATTCTTGGTTACACAAATGCTAAACCCCCTCCATGAGCTACTGCATAAGCTTGCAGACTTCCTTTTTGTTCTCCAAGTACTTCCTTAGGTATATGTTTCTAAGTCATGACTTCTTTTTTGTAAGGGCAGAATATAAAATTAGAATTTTACATCATTTAAAAATTTCTGTTAATTTAACCCTCTTTGTGTCAAAATTTTGGTATAAATTAGATTTGATTTCAAAAGTTAGCAGAATGCTTTCAGTTGGTTGCTTAGGTTTTTTTTACTTGTCTGCTTTTTGTTGCTTCTTTATATTGGAATTTGATTGTAGGTATAGTGGAAAACAAAAAGACTGATAAACTTTATTTTGAAAAAAAAAAATCTTTGTTTGCTTTGCCTTAATGAAAAACAGATGTAATTTAAACTATTTTAACTGAGTTTGCATAAGACCCCAACAGCTTGATAATCTGTTTGTTTTAGAAGTATGATATGAAACTTAAATATGGCTGTATTCTCTATTAACTCCAGATATTTCATGCATTATCTTCAATTACCAATATTTCTCTTTCTAAGCTTCATATAACAATTTTTTTTAATTTGTTTTACATTTCCTTTACCAAAAAACCCAAAAAGTTTTACCTTTTAGTGAAATTCAAGTTATTTAATGAAACACAAATAAAAGCCGATTTTATTTTTATTGAAGTGCACAGAATTACTTATGCCAATTAAAAGGCTGTTTTTGTAAAAATTAAAACATTTCATTTGCAAGAATTTGCTATTACATACTAATATTACCTAGACTTTTCTTTATGTACAATCGAAGGTAAGTTTTAATGAAAATTTAAATGAATTTATCACTAAAGTGTTTTCTGATTAAAACTCTATTGTTTAACTGTAAACACTCTTCTGCAGTTCTAAGCTAAACCAAGGCTCATATGCCTTGTGTTGCTCTTTTGACTAATTCTGTTAGCATTCTGTTTGAAGTCAAATATCTAATTAAGGATAAGAGGACAGGATTAGGCAAAACACAGTCTGTGTTTCACTGTGAGAAATCAGAACACTACAGCTTGTGGGATTCAGTCCAAAATAGTTATCAAATTTGAATGTTTTCACTCTTTACTAAAGAGTCTTCAACAGGTTTTTTTTAACTGCTTAGACTAGTTCTGAGGTGCAACAAACTAAAACAAAATCTCTACAACCAAAGAGACAAAGATTCTGTCCTATTTTCATGATGTGCAGCTGTGCAACATGCAAATTGTTACCTTTGAGCATATCACTTTCCTTGAACTAGAAAATTTTAAAGTATTCCTCAGAATAAGCAAGGTAGTATTTGCTTGCTTACTGAATTGAGTGGAATCTGACTTTTACCCACAGTTGTCTTGCAAATTGCAAGAAAAGTATTTCCTGGTTTTGGCTACAGACACCGAAGTGAAGGATAGAGAGGTGTAGCTCTGCCTTCTACAGCAGTTATATGACCTGCAGCAGCTAATTGAGGGCATATACCTCTCTCCCTTTCTCCCTTCCTCCCCTTATTCCTTCTCACCCTACTCAGATAAGGGCTACATTCATCCTGACTATGTTCTCAACTGTAATTGTCATAAAGTGCATGCATTACTGATCTCTTTCCACTTAAACTGATAAACCTGATATGTATAGGAGGATTTCCAGATCTCAAGCATGATCTTAAAGAGTCCACTTTAGAAAATCATGATGCAACATTATTTGCAAGAAACCCAAAAGTCTTTTTCTTTGGAATCATTCTGAATTAAATGTTTAAGGTTGAATATTAAATAAGGTAGTGCATTAGGCATAAAGAATGGATTATTACACTTGGAGCACAGTGAAAAAATTAAGACATGGAATCAAATGAGCCAAAAATTTAGAAGTCACATCCTCTTTCCCTCATACTATATTTTAGAAGAAAAGACTGAACCACATTATACTATAAAGTTATTACTTTCAGTGAGTACAGTTTTTTTGGGCTGAATTTATTTTCCTGAAAGTTAGTAACCCCACAAATGTGGTTACTAAAACAATATATGGTGGTAGATTTAGATACTGAGAAGATCAGCTGGAATTAGATAGAAAAGAAAAGCTTTTAAGCAAATTAAGCTATTTACTTTATAAGATCAGTTTACTTGTCAATGAATTCACAAGTTTGCTTCTATTTATGTTTTTGTCCTTTAAAACAATTAGCATAGGTTGTCTTCTCTCTGTGGTAGTTCAAAGCACTATCTGAGTTTGCAGAAATTAAGCATATGACCGATGTCACCTCCAAAAGTCATGGGGAGAAAAAAAAAAAGAAATTTATTTAGATAACTGAGTTTTCAGCTGTCAAGTTACCTGAGTATTCCTTCCTTGGATGTTCGATACCTTGCATCTTCACAGCTCAGCAGTAGTGTCTAGGCAGAACCACACCTTGATGAATCAGGCATGCCTGCACTCTACACTTTTCTTCCTTTACAGAAGGAAAAGATATGACAGATTAGAAACTGATGATGCAAAACCAGCATTAACATCTGGGAGAATTTCATTATTACAATTGCTGCTTCTTAATTTCGTTCCTGAAAGTCGCCTCAAAGTTGAACTGAACTTGAGCCTGGGAACAGGGTACCTTGCACACATTATATTTATGCTGGGGTAAGGACTTATTCAACATCTGTGTATAATTCTACTTATATTTTTTTTACTTACTTAATTTATGGCATTTTCTAGAAAGTTTATGAAGAAAAGGCAGTTCGGGAGTCCCATAGGACAGCCAATCTCTAGGATATCACTGCTCATTTTAAAGAGCCAATGTATTGTTTTAATCCCTTTCTGAATTATAAAACCATTATTCAAGGATGAAAAATGTTTTGCTTTGAACTTCCAGACATTTATATTATGCTGTATGGATTCTCACATTTTAAATTGATTCTAAAGGAATCATTTCTGAAAATCATCTGTTTACATTTGAAAAGAAATTTAACATTGTGTTTACCCACACACAGATGGGATGGATTCAGCACTGATTTCTACTGCAGCTCTGTCACTGCCTTTCAACAGTGAAAATATTTATCTTTGGAGGCAAAATTCTTCTTCCCAGGAAACTAAGCAAGAAAAAACATTGGCAGGAGGATCCCTGCTTCAGCTTTGTGTGGTTTATGGGCATTGTAAGACCCAGTAGAGTGAGGATGCTGGGATCTCTACAGAAGTGTGTAGACAGAAATGGGAATGAATCAAAACCAGAGTATAATGAAAATAATAATGCTATTGTTCAATCTAATCTTCTAAAAAATCCGGAAAAAATAACAAAAAACAGAGGCAGTGCCTGTATTTTTTCTTTGATTTTCTTAGAAACCAGAGCACTTTCTGCACGGTATTTGTTGCACATTGCTGGGCTCTGATCCACTGATTTCAGGAACAGGTGATAGACACAATAAGCCTTTGATGCATGCTGAATATGAGGATTTTTAATCTCTTTTTTCAGATACAAAATTTATCTGACTAATTTTCTCTGAGTTTTTATTGCATTTAGTTCTCTAAAACTAGGGATACATATTATTCACATATGATTAATACATTTTTGTGATTAATGTTTTAAACATAAATCACAGGGATGGTATAAAGCACTTTTCCTTGAACTTGTTTTCCTATCTTTGCCGACTCTTAAGGTTGCAGCCAAAGTCAGATCTAGGTCTCAGAAGAACAAAACAAAGGGTTTGCTGATGTGACTAAATTACATCTTGTTCATGAACAAGGCCATTTAGAAGCAGCTCTGCATAACAAATCAGGACCAGCTAGCTCTAATCTTCCAGTCTGACCACTCAGCATTAGACATAAAGCATTTTCTGCAGCTTAGTTGGGATTCCAGAACCCCACAGTGTAGTGCTTCAGACAGCAGCAGTACAAGTCAGAATTGCATTTATGCCAGCCAGGAACTGCTGTGTGCCTGAGGGACTTCTTAGCTACACCCAGCTGTGCAAATGGATCCAAATTAAAGAAAAAAAACCCAGCCAACTAAGTTGTCATAAAATTGCCATTAAAGAATTATACAATTCTTTATTAAATCCTTGGCTTCCTATTTGTAATTAAAGATGTGTGGGTAAGTAGAATAATTTGAGCATTTGCAGCTGAGTTATTCCAGGTGTATTAAACTAATATGATGTAACTGACATGTAACATATTGCTTACTGTCCCTTAGGAACTGCATGGAGAAAATATGTTGTATCTCTGAGGCCAATAAGATGGGGAAAACATTTTAATTAAAAAGAGGGAACAGATTTAAGTAGCATTTTAACACCATAATCAAAACTATATGCTTGCATTTTATGAAAAAAAGCAGTTTCTTGCTGTGAGACAGAAAATATAATTACAATATTTGAACAGTGGAGGTTTTGTTAAATACCAAAATATAAAATGGTGTAGCCAAATGGACATCTGAGTGGAAGGAATACAGGCCCAGAGAGAAATACTCATAACAAGGAACATCCAGCCTGTTCAAAAAGAGCATGCAGGCCTCCATAAATGCACTTCATTTATTAAGCAGAAGAACAGATTTGAAATTGGGGGAGATGAAGAGAACTAATAAATGTTTTGTGGTTGGTCTAAGGGATGACAAAAACACAGGAAAGATAAGCCCTGAAGGAAGAAAGACAAGCCGTGAAGGAAGCTACAGTGGCTTCAGTGCAGTGCTGCTGGTGTGCCATTATTGAAAAACATTAAATTTTTAAGCACTCCCAGCATCAAAGTGCAAGAACTGTTATTTAGTCAATTTCACAGCTGTAATATCTGGTCTAAGATTGGGTAAAGTTTGTTTGAGGAGCTATGGACAAAATGCGTAAAGAGAGGCATTTGTATTAAGGGAAAAAAATAAAAAGGAGGGGTAGAAAAAAATTTTCTGCCACAGATCATTGTAATTACCACATACACCAGTTTTCCAAAGCATAATTACATTGATATAATTCACAACTTCCCCTGGGAGTATTTTGGACTTTGTCGTTAACGTTAAATGAAATGTTACCATACCAATTTGTAAGCCTAAGAAACCATCAGGGTCCTAAATTCATGTTCCTGCTACACCTTGCCAACGAATCAAGAATGACTTGTTGGTGACAAATATGTGCTGCACACACCCCTGTACCCACATGCTTTTTCTGAGAAAAAAAGACAGAAGAAATATAATTAATCAGAAAAGGTCTCCAGAAGAGTTTATTGGCATTCTAATTTGGCAACAGTGGTAGCAAAAGACACACTAGCCAAGATGCACAAGGCTTACAGAGATCATGAAAGATATTCCAGACTTCTGTCAGTGCTTTTTAAACTCATTCTAAACTCATTCTAGAACAATTTTGTTCTGAGAGCCTCATCCCAACAATAAAGTGAATAAAGGCAATAAAGACAAGCTTCTGTTTCCATGAACAGAGGCCTATATATCAAACCAAAAAATATAAAGTAGAAGCTGTCTTGTACTTCTTTGAATTGAGAAAACATAGGCAGAACAAAACCAGTGCAAATTACATCCCCTATGGATTTAGCATAGAGAATTAGTAATCAATGGATTAAATACTGCCATGATCTCCCATGATTAAATTATCACCAATTTTGGTCATGTGCTGTTAAATGCTTACATGCTAACCTTATTGTAAGGATTTTAATGTCAAATTGACTACTTAGCAACACACCCCATTTCTTTATTCCTTTTACATAAAGAAATTGAAGTATCTGCTGTAAAGCTGGTCGAAACACTTATGGATGACAAATGTTGTAAGTTCAAAATAGGGAAATTTAGAGGAATGTGTCCATTTCTATTAAAATGTCAGTAGGAAACCTAGGATTCAGAGAAGAAAAAAACAAAACAAAAATGGCAGAATCTTTGTAGGCAATACTTATACACATGAGAAATAAACAACATGAATCCATGCTCCTACTTTCAGTTAACTGTAATAAGAACTGATTCACTCTCTGAGTCCCACATAACTACCAGTGTCATCAGCACATTTGTTATTGCAGGAGTTACTTCTCTTCTGTATAAAAAATACATGTTTTATAACCTCATTTTTTGGCACAATAGAATTTCTAAAGCAAGATACCCTAATCTTTTCCATTCTTTGTCCAAGTCTGTAATACACAACTACACAAAATAGGGAAAGAAAGGGTGAAAGTCAACAACTAGCAGCTTCCATGTAGAGCTGTTATACTACTTAGCCCAGCATGCATTCCTACAATGTGCACATAATGTATGATCTTTATGATTTCTTCTCACTTGTATCCAAGTTTCTATATTCTGGTTTTTGGCTATTTTCTTTACCTTTGGCCATTGTTATGGGTTGCTCTTGGATTGATACCAGGTGCCCACAAAGCCTGTCTATACCTCCCTCCATCAGGAACAGAGGGGAGAAAATAAAGATCAAGATAAAGACACTTAATAAGTAAAAGGAAAGGTCATGCTTGCAGAAATAATGGGAAAGAATTATTCTCTACTTCTTATCAGTTGATGATGGCCAGTGCCTGCCCTTCCTATACCTTTCCCTTGGCTTTTATTTTTGAGTAGACTTCATACAGGATGGAATATCCCCTTCATCAGTTTTGGGTCAACTGTCCTGGGTACGCCTCCTCCCAGAATCTTACCAACCCCAGCCTACTGCTGAGTGTGGGAATGATGGAAGGATGACCATGATGCAGGGCCAGAACCATTCAGCAACAGCCAAAACACTGGTATGTTAAGATACTTTTCAAGCTACTAACACAAAGACCTAGAAACGAGTTTTTTTCCTCTTCACTTCTGTTACTTCACTCTTTATGCTTGATCTCAGTGGTTCCAAGTCAAAAAGCAAGACATCATATTTGTGGTTCCAGCACTCTAAAGGTAAGGCAGAGTATTAAGCTTAAGATAATAAATGCTGAGGTACCTGTACTGGGTTTGTGAAATTTAAAGAATTATAAAGCATTTCTATCTTCATCATGTGATAAGTCCCAAAAAGGTTGTAAACATGTGAACTACTCTAGTTTC